>NC_029775.3:10862059-10906907 GCF_000817695.3 Arachis duranensis
TATGGTAACAGCTTCCACATATATAATACATAATAATAGAGGAAAGCCGAAGGCAATCCTAGAACTTCCTCCAGATAATTTCAAAGCTTATAAACAAGCTAAACCATATGTGGTGACTGACTAAAGATTCTTCAGTCTAACTAACACTTCCCTTTCCAATTCCTTCAAACCTCCCAACCACCAGCAGAAGTATAATGTAGCAAACACAGTTATATCAAACAAGAAATATACAAATAGGAACAATTAAGGCATTTAGACAATTAGCAAGTAATATGCAGTCAAATAGGCAATCTCAAATAATTCATATAGTATGCATATGATGAATGCCTGTCCCTAGTGTCTGATGATATCATCTGTCAGTTATAGAGCCAACTCGACAAGTCCTAGCAGTTAACCATTGGACTGTCCCTCTGTCGTGTCTCCCCAACTTGAGTCATACTCAAAGTAAACTTGATCATAATCATGATCCATATCCATCACTCTCACTGGTGAATATTTATCCATCACCATCACTGGTGAATATTTATCCATCACCATCACTGGTGAAATATAGCCAAGCGACGCACACGCGTCAACCACGCGTACGCGTGGGTACTCTCGTGCTCCAGGCACAAAACTGGCACAGTTATGGCACAACTCTCTGGAAAATGGCTAGGCATTGGGTGCAGCACAATTGGCGCGCCCGCGCACGCATGAATGGCATTTTCTAGAAGAACGGCGCGTACGCGCCAGGTGCGCCCACGCGCAGGGGGTCATTCTGCTAAAAATTTCTAAGTTAAAAGCTGCAGAATTCACAGATTTAAACCCCAATCTTCCGACGGAGATAACTTCCTCATTTTAAATCGTTTTTCACCCGTTCTTCAAACGGCATGGACATCCCGGATCCAATTTCATTTATAAACAGATTTGGCACAAAACAGAGATCCGTAGTCCAAGTTATGTCCCGTCAAAGTATGCCCAAAAACCATATTTTTCATACAAAACCACAAAGTGCCATTTTCAAAACAAGCCATTTTCAACTCTTTTCAAAATCAATCAAAACATGCCAATTTCATCCCTTTTCTTTGATATCAATCAAAATATATCAAATTCAACCTCAAGCCTCCTCAACTCACACATTAACACATTACCACAATTTATCAAAATCACTATCTCATTATTTTAACCCACTTCACCCAAGTGGCTCAAACTCAAACATATTGACATATCATATACTCTTCCTCATGCCAATTCTCAACAACACCAATTTCAATAAATCATTATTGTACACAATCAACATCATACTCACCATCAACATGGTTCAACCCACAATTCAATCATAACCAATCATCAAGCATATATCACAACATGCATATTTCTCATACATTATACCACCAAGGCATCAATAATCATCATCACATATATGACCACATCATATACATCAACCATTCAACAATATCAACAATTCAATGCCTATCTTAGGCCTCTAGCCTAAGTATTTCCTACCACATTACATATTAGATACGGGAAACCGAAACCATACCTTAGCCGATTTCCCAAGCTCAACCGGAGCACTTCCAAATCACTTATCCACAAGCTCTCAAGGCCTCAACACCTCCAAGAACAGATTTTTCACCACGAAACCCTCTCCAAACTTTTCAAAATCACCAATCAAGCTCCAATATTCACATATACACAACCTAAGCCACAATCATCATACCCATACACAACATCTCAATACCCAAACATCATAGAACAACAAATTACACTAGGGTTGAGAATCTTACCACACCCAAGGTCCAAGGAGACAAGATTAACCTTCTCCTTCAAGAGAGTTGGGTCCTATAACATCAAAGAGCCCAAAATCTCAACATTTTTGCTCATAAAACTCGAAAACAAGGCTGGAATTTTGAAGATCAAAACGTGGCTTACCTCAAGATTAATTGTATGGGTTTTGTAGAGCTCTTCGTGGTGAACGCGTGGTCGCAAACGGAGCGGCAATCGGAGCTCTAGATCAAAAGTTATGGTGGTTTGAAGATCAAGTGAGAGAAAGAACTTGAGAGAGTGTTCTTCCCTCCATGGCCTCCATTTTCAGCATGTGAGTGTGTTTAGTGAGGAGAGAGAATGCTGAAAACTAGGGTTTTGGTTTAGTTATGTTGGGCCAAGGGCCCACTTTGGGTCCGATTGGCCCGGTTTGGCCCGTTCGGTCCAATCTTGGTCCGATTTCTATAAAATTGGTACCGAAATTCTCGTCTCAATCTCCTCTATCATATTAAGCCATAAAAATTCATATTTTTGGCTTTCTAGAATAAATTCTCATTTATAGGTTAATTAGCCGTTAATTAACCGGGTTTTACAACATGACACTGAGGAATATATCAACGTTGACAGAGGAAGAATAAGACGTCGGCAGTGAGCAAGGCCACTCTCGTTATCACCATCGTAGAACTCAAGATTGAATGTGACATTATACTCGACGTTGATTCTTGCGTCGACACCGCCATGCCCGCTGAGCTCGACCAGGTCCGCGCCGAAGCTCACTAGCTCGCCTCTTTCTACGAGGAATTCAGGTCGTGTCGGTTAAATTCAGTGTGTCTCTCTCCCCCTCTTTTAAAGAAATCAATCGTGGTGTGGAAATTGGTTTGGAACTAGAGCTAGATTAGAAAACAGGGTGGTGGAAGGCAGAGAGAGGAGAAAATTTATTTGGGAAATTAGAATTTGTATAATTTTAAATTAATTAAAAGTGCCAAAAAATATTTTACTATGCCATGTCATCTGTTCTGGTAGCTACTTTAGCATTTTTAGTTAACAGAAACTAGAACAGTTAACTTCTGGTCATTTTTGTCGAATTTTAAAATTATTCAAAAAAAATTTTGTCAATAACATCTTTCAGGATATTTTTTGTCAACATCTGATTTTTTCGGATACCAAAATATACCAAAATAGTAATTAACACTAAAGACAAGGTTTATAACGAATGCATCAAGGTAAATGTTTATACCCCCTTTGAGTTAAATATGCTTATTCTTATAATTATTGACGAATTTTATTATCTATGTAGCAAATTTTCCACTTTGATGAAGATAGTGAAGGAACTATCAAGAAAAATATTTTGAAAAGTATGGGGAAGTCTTGGAAGGAAGCAAGGCTGAGGATGTACGATGCTTTTTACGAGCCAACATTTATAACTAAAGAAAATATTGAGCAATCAAGAAAAATATTTTGAAAAGTAATGGGGAAGTCTTGGAAGGAAGCAAGGCTGAAGATGTACGATGCTTTTTACGAGCCAAAATTTATAACTAAAGAAAATATTGAGCAACGTCTGCCAGGAAGTGATCGAGAGTGTTGGAGATGATTCCTTAACTATCGCGCCGAAGCTGAGACAAAGGTAATCTAGTAACTCATTGGTACACAACATTACAATTTATTTAGCATTGAGTCTTTTTAAATCAGTTTCTAATTGCCCTTTGTCTCTGGTGGACCAAGAGGAGAAGTACAGGAAAAACGTGATTAATTGATTAAAGCCACTATATACCCATAATGGTGGTTCGAAAAGCTTTGCACGGCGGATGGAAGAAGAGGTACTTTACTTTTTTATTCACTCACCTTAAACTATTTCTATGATTTAGTTCACTTGATTGTGTGGAATTTGGTGATGGTATAAACTTTGTTGATACAGTCGGAAGAATAAGGGAGAAGAGTCGGTAGAGGAGAGTTATGGATCAAAGTGCACAAAAAAAAGATGGCTCCTATATCAATGATGAAGCAAGAGTAATTGGTGTAAGTACTACTTTTTATAATTGAGCGATAAAATTATGATCTCTATTTTGGTTGTTTTATGTAAATAACTTTTGAGACCAATTTTTTCATTCATATTTGTGTGTTGTTTTACTGTGATGAAAGTGATACTGTTAATCATCCTGTTTGGCATGTTCTTGACACAAGATGGACCCATGATCCAAATGATTGTATTTGCTAATTTGTGTCTGTAGGAAAGAATTGAGGAGATTGAGCAACAGGATGAGTCTTTTAGAGTGTTATCTCAAAATGATTCCATTGCTCAGGTTTTCAAAAAAGAAAAACCTGGTAGAATACGTGGTGTGGGTGTCGGACCGACTCTTAATAAACTCTTTGGTCCAGGTTCACGTGCACCAGTCAACAGAATCCAAGTAGAGGAGACCTAGAGGAAGCTGCTAGAACTACAGGCAGAGTTGGAATGCGAGAAGTTGAAGAGGAAGGCGATGGAGAGTGCTCTAATTTATCTGTACCAACGGCAGGGTGAGGAGCTCCCACTAGACATCGCTGCATGGATGAGTTCCGTGGAATGATAGAGTGAAGAATAATGTATTAGGATTGGAATTATTTTGGTTTAAAGCAAATTTTTTTTTGAATTAGACTATGTAACTCTTTGTAGAAGATTTGTTTTCTTCGTACTTTCATGAATATATTATTTTATTTTGCAGATAATTTTTTTTCTTTTTGATACAAGTTTGGATTCTAAGGTTGAAATTATTAACTCTTAAAATAATAAAAAATAAAAAACGCCAAAAAAATAGTTCTATAATATTTTAAAAAAAATTGTACGATTTATTTAGAAAAACCCAAATTTTTTTTCTTTATTTAGCGGCGGTTTTAAACTGCCGAAGAGTGTGCATAATCTGATCGGTATTATGGCGGTTTACAACCGCCGGTAGCTGTGTCGAAAACCTTACTTCCGTTTCGGGGCGATTTCAGAATTGCTGCAAAAAAGGCGTCCACTCGAAAACAACTAAGAAAATAGCGGCGATTTTAGAACCGCCGGTAAACATGACAAAAATTGTGTCGCTCGCATTTGGCGGCGGATTTTTGCACGATGGCCGCGATATATTGATTTAGTGGCGGTTATAGCGGCGGTTGCTAAAAACTGCCACCAAACCTAGTGCCGGTGCAAATATCCTTGGCGGTCTGATGAGCCGTCGGTCATTGATTTCGCAGCGGTTTAAAACCACCGCTAATAAAAAAAAACCGTCGCCATTTCGCGCCTCCCTTGTAGTGAATAGATAATAAATAAATAAATAATTTTTTGTAAAATTTTTTTTTCAAACATGACATGTAATATTAGAATTTAGATCATTAATATAAATTAATATTTTGTATACTATAAATGATATGACAATTTTATAGAAAACTTAAAATTTATGTGTGTTCACGTATTATACACTATTTTAGTTCTTTTTATGTACTTTAATAAATATATAATAGATTAATGTGCAAGTTAGGAGGTGTTCCAAATTTCTTTTATTTTTCTTTTCCATGATTTTTGTTTAAATCCAATAAAAATATCCATGAGCTACATATTCAATTTTCATTTATATTTCCGTGGCTCATCAAATACCAAAAGAAAATTTACTAGCCTAATCTTTCCGTTAGCTCCCCCAAATTGCCAACTAGCTGCTATAAAAAATGGCTTTGCACAATGAGAGAAACAAATGCTTCTGCTAGCAATGACATTTTTTTGGTTCAAGGTATTATAGGTCAAAGGATCTCTCTACACTCCTCTTTTATTGAGTGTACTGCATGATCTTGTCAGTCAATCATGGCCATTAGAATTCTTTAATATAAATTTTTACGCCACCAATAAAGTGGTCTGATATATGTAAAAATTTTCCTAATATTTAACAATTATGAATAAAACCCCGCAGTCTCACGAAATTGCCTATTTTAACTTCATATTCATTATCATTTGCTATTATTTTTGCATCGGTTTTACTAAGTAGACAATGATTTTTATTAACAATGTGAACAATGGGCTCTACAATTGGTCTAATAGAGTAAAAAAACACTCCACCCTTACCATAATATTAAGATAACCATCTGTATATATAGTGAATTGAACATTCAGCTATTGTTAATTGTACATGAATAAACCGAATTAAAAAGAATAACCATCCAATTAAGAATCAACATAACCATCTGCATACTTATTAAATTGAACATCTGACATGGAACCCCTGGTTGAACCTCTGAGCATTCTTTATGTTTGCGTTAGCGCTTTCATCCATTGGCCATCCAATCTCTCCTATTAGGATTGGTACGGGGTCGAAGCCATTCTTTTCAAGAGTTGAAACTAGTATGTCAAAGTTTGCATCAAAGGCATTAGTGTATGTTATTGACCCATCTACCATGCATACGGGGCAGAGCCATCAAAAAATGCAAACTCTTTTGGAAAGTTTGAGTCAACAACCATGCTTAGAAATGCATGTATGAAAATGTAGCGAAGGACAATTTGTACATGAACGGAGCCTGTTCGGATGTTGGCGTAGACGTAAGTAGCGTCGACTGCGGTTAGGCAGCAATGACTAGCATTCTGATCAGCGATGGTCTGGCAAGAGTGAGAAACAAGCGGCGGCTAGTTGCAGAATGCAGTTCACACATGCAGCACGTCCAGTAAAAAAGTAGAAGTGATCAATTGTGTAATTGCTCCGCGTTCATAAAATCCTTTTTTGTTAATTTAAAATTTAATATTATTAGAAATTAATTAATTATCTAATTAAATATTTTAATTTTAATTTCTCTTTTTAACTTTATTGTTCATTGTTCACTCGTCTCTTTTTAACTTCTTTCGAAATCACACACTACTTGCCTTAGAGAAGCAACCTTCTATCCTTTTTATATAGGAGATTAGTGTATAAACAGGTATAATACTAATTCAAAGTTTTATTTATTAAATATATAATATTAATAAAAATGAAACCAGTTAAAATAAAAAAAGTTTCTAAATTAACTAAGAGATCTTGAATACTTCAAATATTAAAAAAAAAAACATGTTTTTAATAGGTATAGTGATATAGATGGTAAAAATTTATATACAAATTAAACTTCAATCCCTGATATATACATTGGTGGTAGGTAAGCTTCGGTTACGGATTCAGTACAGTAACTATACTGTTAAATTAAGGAAAAGTATATAGTACCAACATATTATCTGTCAATTTCTGCTAACTCTTATTTATATTTATGTTTTATGGAAGTGTGTTCGTAGATGTGTCTAATAATTAATATATTTTAAATACATATATAAAGAGACACATCCAGAAAATATATCTATAAAGACATTTCTATTAAACATAGTTATAAAAAAGACATTTTTATTAGACATATCTACGAACATATTTCCATGAAACACAATTATAAATAAGAGTTGGTAGAAGTTGGCAGATACGCTGTTGGTAACGTAGCGGAACCGTTAAATTAAAACAAGTATTATTGCATATAGTCTTTCCATGACTGACTAGTAATAAAAATTCTAGTAGTATAAGATAATTAATATAGTCAATTGTATTATTGTTTGATTTGTTCAAGCAAGACTACTAATTAATTAAGACCAAACTCCTCCATTGTCATCCACCAAACTCTTCACACACCCAGTCAAATACACCGTCTTTGAATATTGAAATTTATATAAAAATAATGAGATTTCTTAATTATTAATTAACATAATATAATTTAAGTACCACTAGTTAATAAGTAACACACTAACACGCAAACATTTTTAATTCGAAGAGATTTAATTTCAACATGACATGGATATAATGGTAATAATAAGCACGTGAGCCCAGCTAGCTACCGCACATATTCGATCATATTCTACCAAACACAAAATATAAATACATACATACATCACTATAAAAAAATATGCCACCAATCTGAGTCGCCATCCAAAAATACCATGAATTAAATAACACTAACACTACACATATATGTACCGTACCATGATACATACACCATCAATCAAAGTCAGTAAAGCAATAAAACAAACAAGAAGTCAGAGAACATCGTTTGAGCACGCTTTTTCTATGTATGTTCCATTTCGTCCATTCAATGCCACATATGCCCCTACTCTCATGCATATAAATATCCCCCTTCCCCCTGCCTAAGTCTTCACCAAAATCCCAAAGAACATAGCTAATAAGCTTTGCTATCCCAAACAACATAGCCAAGCTTTGCTATTCCATAAAACACAGCTAAGAAAAGATGGTGTCTGCGAGTGACATCCGCAAAGTTCAAAGAGCAGAAGGCCCTGCAACTGTATTAGCGATTGGCACAGCAAATCCACCAAACTGTGTTGATCAGAGCACATATGCAGATTACTATTTTAGAGTAACTAATAGCGAGCACATGACCGACCTCAAGAAGAAATTTCAGCGCATTTGTATGTAGTTTTATTAAATATTTTAGTTTTGTTTTATTTTAAATATTTATAAAAAAAATTCGTCATTTTACATTTATATTAATTAATACGTAATAGTTAACGTATTATACGATATATCATATTTACTGCTTAATATTAATAATAATAATAACTATTTAACGATAAAATTATTTTTATAATTATAAGTTTGGATAAACTATTAAAATAGCCTCCAAAGATTCAAATGACTAAAAACATAACTCAAAAATTTACAAATGTGACAAAAATATTAAAAATGGTGATAAACAATTTTTATATTTGACAAATAACTTGATGGATGTGAATTACATATTATTATTTCAGGTGAGAGAACACAGATCAAGAACAGATATATGTATTTAACGGAAGAAATACTGAAGGAGAATCCTAACATGTGCGCATACAAAGCACCGTCCTTGGATGCAAGAGAAGACATGATGATCAGGGAAGTACCAAGGGTTGGAAAAGAGGCTGCAACTAAGGCAATCAAGGAATGGGGTCAGCCAATGTCTAAAATCACACATTTGATCTTCTGCACCACCAGCGGCGTTGCATTGCCTGGCGTTGATTATGAACTCATCGTACTCTTAGGGCTTGACCCAAGCGTCAAGAGGTACATGATGTACCACCAAGGCTGCTTTGCTGGCGGCACTGTCCTTCGTTTGGCTAAGGACTTGGCTGAAAACAACAAGGATGCTCGTGTGCTTATTGTTTGTTCTGAAAATACTTCAATCACCTTTCGTGGTCCTAGTGAGACAGACATGGATAGTCTTGTAGGGCAAGCATTGTTTGCTGATGGAGCTGCTGCAATTATCATTGGTTCTGATCCTATTCCAGATGTTGAGAATCCTCTCTTTGAGATTGTTTCAACTGATCAACAACTTGTCCCTAACAGCCATGGAGCCATCGGTGGTCTCCTTCGTGAAGTTGGACTTACATTCTATCTTAACAAGAGTGTTCCGGATATTATTTCACAAAACATCAATGATGCACTCAATAAAGCTTTTGATCCACTAGGTATATCTGATTATAACTCAATATTTTGGATTGCACACCCTGGTGGACGTGCAATTTTGGACCAAGTTGAAGAGAAGGTGAACTTGAAACCAGAGAAGATGAAAGCCACCAGAGATGTGCTTAGCAATTATGGTAACATGTCCAGTGCGTGTGTGTTCTTCATTATGGATTTGATGAGAAAGAAGTCACTTGAATCAGGACTTAAAACCACTGGAGAAGGACTTGATTGGGGTGTACTTTTTGGGTTTGGTCCTGGTCTCACTATTGAAACTGTTGTTCTCCGCAGCGTGGCCATATAATGCAGTTTATTATATTTCTCTGCATATATGTGATTGGTGTTACCATCTAATAATATAGAAAAGTGTTATTTTCTCTTGTTTAGTTAATTGTTTAAAGGCATTGTACAATTAAATGTATCCCCTGGCCTGGGATCGGCAAAAATCATCAGTTTATTATATATGTTTATTTGAGAATGCTAAAAAACGTTTATGTTTTTTGATTGATATGTTAATAAAATATTATTAATTAAGTTTATTAGGAAAAGAGTTATTAGATAAATGTTGTTATACTTGGTAAATAAAAAAAGAGTTTATTGTGGAGGAATAGAAGGATTTTTGGTTGGTGTTCTTTTTTTGTAATTATCTAAATATTTGGATGAAAAAAAATAATAGAAGGATTTTTCTTTTTTAGAACAAGAAAGAAATTGTAAAAAACATTGTCAACAATTCACTTTGGAGCTACAAAGATAGTGGAGTGGAGTATATCAGTTTACAAACAACAGACCCTCAGTGTCATATGACTGCAATTAAATAAATCATCTTAATTTTCAAACAATTAAATCATATAAACTCTCAGTGCCATATCTGTTCACAGTTGAATAAACCATTCAAATTTATAGAATTTAATACACAATAACAGTATAACACAATGATTCAAGTACTTTAATCTATAAGCATTCGTGTACAAATAATTTTTACTTTAAAAATAAAATTAAATTACCTATAATACCTGAGTTGAAGCACGAAGACGATGGAGACGAAGGAGGGTTGGTTGACTCTGACAAATTCTGTGGTTTCTGATCTTTGTGGGGAAGAAGATGAATGAGAGAGATCCTTCATGTTCAAGGAGGGCAATGCAGGAACCAGATCGGTTCCAAGTTCTGGGAGGTCGTGTGCGAGGAGCACAGCATAGATCCAACTGGTAGGTACATTGGAAACACCAATCTGCAGTTGGAGCGCGTCAATGTGTACTACAACGAGGTAGAGCCGGTCAGAGAGGAGAGGGAGAGCCAGAGTTTGAGAGTATGAGTGAGAGTTTGAGACTGAAAGGAGAGTCCAGAGTCCAAAGAGCGAGAGTCTGAAAGAGGTGAGGAGCGCCGTAAGGTAACATTAGGGATTTAGAGTCTGAAATAACATTAGCTATTTATATGATGTGCGGATCTGCGGATCGGATCCGCGGGTATCACTCCCAAATCCGCGATCCGATCCTTCCACAGTGCGAATCGGATCTGATCCGATCCGATGACTCTGCAGATCGGATAATATCCGTGAAATTCGGATCGGATGCGGATAATTACAGCGGGTATGCGGATATTATCCGATCCATGGGCAGTCCTAAGTAAATTTTTAGTTGTTGATGACAATACTAACGATGACAATGTGAAATAGTTTGTGTTCTTGTGTTTTTTATGTTTTGTTCTGTTTGTTTCTATCGCTTCATTTTATTGTGTTAAATTGTCTTTTTAAAAAAAGAAAAGAAAGAGTTTGTTATGGTTGTTATGCATGGTTAGTTGATAGTCTTGGTAGAGTCTTGATTAACTGAGTTATGTATAAATAGTCCTCTGATCCAAGTGTCTCTTAGACTTGTAATTCACACTTATTTTTTACTCATAATTCAGTTTCTCATTCATTCATTTCTTCACAACCATACTATACTACATTTTCTCTGTTATATTCAAGGATTGTTCCAAGTTTAATAAATTATTGTAAAAATTTTAAGAGTTTTTTCATTTAAATAAAGAATACATTAATTTTCAATTTTGTATAAAAATATGAAAATTTATGTTTTTTAGGTATTTATTAGTTAATTTTGTAAGTAGAACAATTTTGTTGACAGATGCTACAAAAATAGAGGGAAAAAACCTTTTTTTACTAACACTGAGTGAAACAATGATAAATCAATTATATTGAACAATTCTTACTCTTAATAGTTTTTTCCCCTTAATTTCGTAATATGTGTCTGCAAAATTACTTTGTCTACAAATTTGACTAATAATATATAGAAATATGAATTAATGAATTTTTTATTTAAATAAAAAATCCAATTTTAGGCACACTATTAATCAAGAAATATGTGATAACAAAGCAATAAAAACAAAACATTGACCAAAAAATCCGATAAAAGAAAGAAAAAGGTTAATAAAATAATGTTAAATGTGATATATATATATAAAAATACTATTCATACACTAAAATCAACCATTAAAATCAGCCGCCAATATATATGTGTATAAATATATGTGTAATTTAATTTATTTTCAACATGTATTTGTATTCTAGCATGTATTTTATATTGGTGGCTGATTTTGGTGTACAAGTAGCATAGTCCCTAGAGGAGTGTTAACAGACCAGAATATTTTGTAATTTGTAGCCATCAATTAGCCGTCATTAGTATTTTTAATGGTGTTAAATTACATCTAATGGTGTGAAATTACTCACTTTTCTTTCGCTGGTTAAGTGCTGACCATATTTTAATAAAAATGATGGCTCATATATATATGCAATCATATATGTCACATGTCATTCTCTCCTCGTAATTGAAATTAAATTTTTTTTCTCCAAAAATAAAGAGTTTTCTCCTCCTCTTTTTTCTCTCTTATTCTATCTCTCTTATATATCATTATGAATGACTAATCACAAATTTGACAATCAAAAGGTGTAACACGACATTCTCTAATTGTAATTAAAATTAAACTAAAATTAAAATATTAAAATTAAAATTGAAATATAACTATATTATTATTATTATAGTAATTTAACAACCAAAATGTATCACATAACACTCTAATTAAAATTGAGATGAAATATATTTTTTTCAAAATTAATACACTCTCTTTTTCTATACTCTATTTACCTCTCTCTCCTTCTCTATTTATCTCTACTTTTTCCACCTCTATCTATAACTTATAATTTATATTACTAATTTAACAAACCAAAATGTGACACGAGATATTCTTTCATTTCAACTAAAATAAAACTTTTTTTTCTAAAATTAACAAATTTTTTCTCTCTTTCTTTTTTTTTATTTTATCTTTTTCTCTCTTTTTTTCTCTTATTTTCTATCTCTATTTACCTTTCTGTTTTACAAAAAAATTAATAAAATAATATAATTAAAATAAATTCATAAAATTACTACTACTACAACAACAAAGACTTGTCCCACTAAGTAGGGTCAGCTACATGAATCAAACGACGCCATTGAACTCTATCATGTATCATGTCTATAGAATTAGGGATGTCAATGGGGCAGGACGGGGAAATGTAAAAGTATATACATTAAATTCTTTTAAGTTTTAGATAAAGAATGTTAAAATTAATTATTAGTAAAAAGCTAAATTCTTTCGCATGAAACTAATAACTAAGAAGTTTATTATTTGATTTTTTTTCTATGGAGACTGTGGTCTTCTTAGTTGACAGCGACTTTTATTCTTATGATATTTTTGTAAAAGTAATTTGAATCTATAATATTTTTTTGCACCATAATCTATAATGTTTACAAGAAAACCACGATTTTTCTATGCTTTGAAGCGTGGCGAAAAGTTCAAAAAAGCATAGTGATAGCATTTTGCTACGCTTTTTGAGCTACCGGCACCCTTTTAAAAGGGTCACATCTGCAAGTGTGCCAATTGCTCTATCGCCACGCTTTTCTCGATCTATTGGCACACTTTTTTTGCCATACTTTTATCTATTACCACACTTTTAAGCGTGGCCATATGTATAACCCTATAGATACGCTTTTAAAGCGTACCGAAAAATGGACATACAACAACGCTTTTAGAAACGTGCTGATTAGGTTGGTTTTGGCTACCCTTTGAAAGCGTGCCAATAAGAGACATATAACCACGTTTTTAAAGCATAACTTGCAACTAGAACCTTTTGTCAAATAAAAAAAAAAACAAAATAGAGAAAATAAGAAAGTATAAAAAGAAAAAGAATGAATTTTTTTATTAATTTTCATGAATTATTTACAAGCTATTATAATAAGTGAAACATCTTAAAAACTGATTCTCTTAAACTTCCAAAAATTATTTAAAAAAGAATTATAATTCTATAACAACTAATAATTTAATTCCTAGCTTGTGACCCTCTCACTCTCATACTTCAAATTTTGTAATTCTGCATTCAGTGATTCTATGGCATTCGAAATTTCTTTTGATTTACATTTTGTAGCTTCTTTAGCCTATTAACATAGTAGAATAAAAGGATCATCGGACATATCAACATTCAACAGTTCAATGCATTTGGGACAGTGAAATGAAATAAATAATCATTCTTATAGCTAATAAATGACCAATCAATAAAAAACAATGAGGAAACCACCAAAAGTAAGGACATACTAAAATCTATTAATGTAATAGCTATGAAAAACAGGAATGGCATAGCTTTCAAATCTGATAAGAAAACGGATGAAAATCACTACAAAATTGAACGAAAACATAAGTGCTTCTACTGAAATAAAATATGAAATCAGAACAAAATAGAATATCCACAAGAACAACAGTTAAGGCATAAACTAATCTGTTACTACTCAATAGCTTAATAGACATAATTTTTGAGAAGGTTTAAGTACCCGTGGTATATATCTATGAATGAAAACATAAGTATTATAAAATGAAATTAACTAAGAAGTGATATGTTAAATCAATCTCATCGCATCAACCAATGTCAAGTCTTTAAGCTTTATGATACATGCAAAAACATTCATGTTATTAAATTGTGTCATGAATCTTTCAGTCTAAGGTCAAATTTTCATTAAAGTATTGCATTTTAGCTAAATAATATAGAAGAATATATTCAAGGATGCAGCAAAATTCCTAGACGAAGGTTGCCTAGTTAACTCACTTCCAGAGAAAGCTAGCAATCCCACATGATCACAAAATGGATGACCAAATGCTAACCAATCTTTTTCAACAAGTGCCTACATAAGGAAGACAACTTAGAAGCACAATTAAAACATTATTCCTTTATTTTCAACATATGAACACACAGAAAACAGAGCTAACTAGCAACTGTTCAATATATTTATTTTTTGGCACAAACAATCATTTTTGCTTTGGTAATACCTGTCCTTATTCATGTTTCTTTCTTAGCCTTGTCAGAGTTCAAGAACAACAAAGGCGCTCAAGTTCTCATGAAAATGATGGAAAGCTATAAGAACCACTACAAGAAATTACCGGAATAGCCATCGATTTTGGTGGTCACTAAAACCTTGGTTGCTAATTTGAAAATAGCGACCAACTTCGGTCGCTAACTGTTTGCAACCGATATCAACGACCGATTTTCAACCAATGCTACCAAATTAGTACCAAACAATATTGGTCGCTAAATCAGTCGCTAAATCAGTCACTAATAATATCGGTCACTAAATGGCGACCACTTTTTTGTCGCTAAATTCGTCCCTGAGAAATCGGCTGCTTAATAGTGACCAACTTCTCAGTCGCTAAATCGGTTGCTAATAAAATTAGTCGCTAAATCGGTCACTGGTGTCTGACCTAAAAATCTAAAATCAGTCGCTAAATCGGTCACTGTTGCTAATTTTCTAATTATAAATTTTTACTAATTATTCATAATATCTATATCAAAATATAGAAATTAAAAGAGACAAAATTCATAAACATTCACAATATCTATATCGAAATATAAAAATTTAAAGAGACAAAATTTATAAATATAATACATCAAATTTTATGATCCACAATCCAAATGTACATTGATAGCTTACAATTCTAATGATTATGGTACATTGTTTCAATGCTTCAAGAAGCTCACACCAAGTCCAGAACCCAATCCCTTGAAGAAATTTCTTAACATGAGGTTTCAAGCTTGGTGCTTCCATAAATTCAATATCCAAGAAATCAGTAGCAGAATTTAAATTTCGGACAATTAGTAAATAATTAATTAATAAATTAATTATTAATTCAAGCAATTAAAAAATATAATTTTATAGTTTAATGAGATAGAACTAATTAAAATAAGAATTTTAACACTAATTTTAAAGAATTTAACTCAAATGGGTCAAAACCAAACAAACCGAACCTAAAATGGGTCCAAGGACCCAACAAGCCCACCTAATTAAACAAGCTTCAACTCATTCTCCCTCCCTCATTCAGAAAACACGCTGAAACCATACATGCAAGGGAAGAACACCCTTCCAAACACAAAACCTCACTTGATCTTCAAATCCAAATAACTTTTAATCCAGAGCTCTGATCGCCGCACCGTTTGTGGCCACGTGACCAGCGCGTCGAGCTCTACAAAGCCCGGTCATTGATTAGGTACGGAATCTACTTTTCAATTTTATTTTTCTCCTCCCTAATATTCAAAATTTATGAACAAAGATGTTGAAAAAAAATATTTAATTTCGGTGTTTAGGTTCAAATTAGCTTGCAAGTTTTGTTGGGTTTAGCTCACTTGAACTATGGATAAGGTGAGAACCCTAACCTTTTTTGGATTTTTGAGATTTTGAGTTTAAGAATTAATTATAGTGATATATGTGGATTAGATTGAATATTGTTGGTGTAAAATTGAATTGGAGGTCGAACTTGTGAAATTGGAACTTTTTTGAAGAGGATGGAAGCTTGAGATCAATTTTGAAAGCTAGGATTCATCAGTGAGGGGCTTTGGTTGATAGCTTGTGGTGCGGGAAACGCTTGAGGTGTTCCGAGTTTATCAGAAAATCGGCCAACATATGGTTTTGGTTTCTCTTATATAAAATATAATGTCTCGTGAAAACTTAGGCTAGATGACCATAGGATAGGTTTGAATACATGAGTATGTTAATTGGTTAGTACCTTTGATGATAAATTGTTGATATGGATTGAGTATTTGTTGGTGATTATTGTTTATGATGGAAATATAATGATAAATGATGGTTTAATGATGATTGACAAGTTGATAATAATGAATATGTATAGATGATGGATTGTTGATGATCTTGTTGGTATAATTGTGAAGTTCATGTATTAGAATTATGTAAAATTGAGGTATGGTGGGTGATGGAAGGATGTAGTATTGTGATGTTGTAAATGGTATGTTGTGGTGCTAACTATATGTATAGAATGCTGAAATTGAGTTTGATTTTTAGTGAAAATAGAGATTTAAGGTTTTGGATGAAAAATTGATTTTAACGAACTTCGGCAGTCCATAACTGGAGCCTCAAATTTTGGATGAAAATGAAATTGTTTCAAATCAAAGATGGTTTTACAAGTTTTAAAACGGTATAAATTTATGGAAAACAGAATTTTGTAGAGGAAGTTATAGACGTTGAAAATCTTGTGAAAAAAAGATGATTTTTCCAAGTTACAGCAAAACCAGAATTTCTGGCTTATGTGCACACGCACACTGTTGTGCGCACGCGCTCAACAGGGGCAATATTTTCTCTTGTGCGTATGCACACTCGTGGGCACATGCACACCCTGTGGTTTTTAGAAAACGTGTGTATGCACACTATGGTGCGCACACACACACAGGAACATGCCTACTGCTGAGAGCGTTCGCACACTTTGAAGCGTAAGCACCTCTATGAACAATTGTACAAGTGTGCGCACACACATACTCTGTTTCTCAGCAACATGTATTTTTGTGATTTGAACATGGTTTCAAACTTTTAAACCTCTATTTTTACTCTTTTAGACCCTAAATATTAGTTTTAAGTGTAGTGACGAGATTAAGCTATAAAAAGGGAGGTTACTTGGAATTGAAGAATGTAACACCCTACCATACAGAGTCTTATGCTTAAGTCATAATTCAGAGATGGCAAGGTATTACGACCTCTAAAATAAAAATTTAGTAAGTATAGTAGTATGAATGATTAATTATAACTAGGAGCCTTTGTAGAAAAAGGGGTAAACAAAAATCGCAACTCGAAAGTGCACCGGTCGATAACGTAACGAGCAAGGATAACCAACGCGAGATTATATATATACAAAGGAGTGTCAAAAACAGGAATATCAAGACTCAAAATCCGGCTGCGAAGATAACCGGTCCGAGCATAGTAATATATACATAAGATAAGATAAGGAAAACCCCAAAGGGACACAAATACATAAAACCTATTCTCCCAAAATCTCCCATAATAGGAGTCATCACAGATTGTATTATTTAATGGAGATAAAAGTATCTAAGCAAAACATATGACCCAAAACATAGTCCCGAGAACAAAGGATATTCGCAAATCTAGAAGTCTCCAGCAGGCCTCAGCGAGAAACCTCACGTCCTGCATCTGAAAACCACAAAATCCGCATAGGTGAGAACCAGAGGTCCCCAGCATGGTAACAGCTTCCACATATATAATACATAATAATAGAGGAAAGCCATCTCAAACAATTCATATAGTATGCATATGATGAATGCCTGTCCCTAGTGGCTGATGATATCATCTGTCGGTTATAGAGCCAACCCGACAAGTCCTGGTAGCTAACCATTGGACTGTCCCTCTGTCGCGCATCCCCAACTCGAGTTATACTCATCATAAACTTGATCATAATCATGATCTATATCCATCACCTTCACTGGTGAATATTTACGGGGGCGAGCTCATCCGGGGCTTTCACAGTGCCCGGCCACCCTTACGACATAGGGTCAAAAGAGCTTCGAGTCTGAACCTGGAGCACGTGGTGGCTAGCCACTGCTTTCTTCCAGGGAAACTCTCATCTCCAACAGTGGAAGTGCAACATTCACAATTCATTCAATAGCATGTATGCACTTATACGTAGCCATAATCATGGCTCCGCCGTAACACGGCAATAATCTAGCCATCCGGCTCACGGTTAAATCCATAACCAGCCATCTCATTAACAATTACAGCCTTTCGGCCCATGGCATAACAAACACTTCCACCGCCATCCTCCGTCTCTCACATAATCATCTTTGATCCTCATTGATCATTCATTTTTCCCTTGCTTCACTCGCAAGTTACCACATCCCCTAGCTCCTTTCCTAATTGCTAGGCATATAATAATGATTTAAGATATAAGTGGTGAGATCGGAGGCTTAGAAGTATGAGATTTGGCTTTTAAAACTCAAAAATCAACTTTGGAATGAAAACAGGGCCCCGCGTACGCGCACTCCACGCGCACGCGTGGATGGCCACAAAACTCATCGACGCGTATGCGTCATGCACGCTAACGCGTGGACTGAAAAATAGCCAAGCGACGCGCACGCGTTAGCCACGCGTACGCGTGGGTACTCTCGTGCCCTAGGCACAAAACTGGCACAGTTCAGGCACAACCCTCTGGAAAATGGCTGGGCATTGGGTGCAGCACATCGGCGCGCCCGCGCACACCACGTGCACGCGTGGATGGCACTTTTTTAGAAGAATGGCGCGTACGCGCCAAGTGCGCCTACGCGCGGGGGGTCATTCTGCTAAAAATTTTCTAAGTTAAAATCTGCAGAATTCACAGATTCAACCCCCAATCTTCCAACGGACATAACTTTCTCATTTTAAATCATTTTTCACCCGTTCTTCGAACGACATGGACATCCCGGATCCAATTTCATTTCTAAACAGATTTGGCACAAAACAGAGATCTGTAGTCCAAGTTATGTCCCATCAAAGTATTCCCAAAAACCATGTTTTTCATACAAAACCACAAAGTGCCATTTTCAAAACAAGCCATTTTCAACTCTTTTCAAAATCAACCAAAACATGCCAATTTCATCTCTTTTCTTTGAAATCAATCAAAATATATCAAATTCAACATCAAGCCTCTTCAACTCACACATTGACACTTTACTACAATTTACAAAATTACTATCCCATCATTTTAACCCACTTCACCCAAGTGGCTCAAACTCAAACACATTGACATATCATATACTCTTCCTCATGCCAATTTCAACAACACCAATTCCAATAAATCATTATTGTACACAATCAACATCATACTCACCATCAACATGGTTCAACCCACAATTCAACCATAACCAATCATCAAGCATATATCACAACATGCATATTTCTCATACATCATATCATCAAGGCATCAATAATCATCATCACATATATGACCATATCATATATTTCAACCATCCAACAACATCAATAATTCAATGCCTATCTTAGGGCCTCTAGCCTAAGTATTTCCTACCACATTACATATTAGATACAAGAAATCGAGATCATACCTTAGCCGATTTCCCAAGCTCAATCGGAGCACTTCCAAATCACTTATCCACAAGCTCTCAAGGCCTCAACACCTCCAAGAACAGATTTTTCACCACCAAACCCTTTTCAAGCTTTTCAATATCACCAATCAAGCTCCAAAATTCACATACACACAACCTAAGCCACAATCATCACACCCATACACAGCATCTCAAAATCCAAACATCATAGAACCACAAATTACACTAGGGTTGAGAATCTTACCACACCCAAGGTCCAAGAAGACAAGATTAACCTTCTTCTTCAAGAGAGTTGGGTCCTATAACATCAAAGAGCCCAAATTCTCAATATTTTTGCTCATGAAACTTGAAAACAAGGCTAAAAATTCGAAGAGTAAAACGTGGCTTACCTCAAGATTAATTGTATGAGTTTTGTAGAGCTCTTTGCGGTGAACACGTGGCCGCAAACGGAGCGGCAATCGGAGCTCTAGATCAAAAGTTATGGTGGTTTGAAGATCGAGTGAGAGATAGAAATTGAGAGAGTGTTCTTCCCCCCTCCCTTCTAATTTTCAGCGTGAGTTTGAGTGTTGTGAGGAGAGAGAGTGCTAAAAACTAGGGTTTTGGTTTAGTTTAGTTGGGGCAAGGGCCCACTTTGGGTCCGGTTGGCCCGGTTTGGTCCGTTCGGTCCAATCTTGGTCCGAATTCTATAAAATTGGTACCAAAATTCTCGCCTCAATCTCCTCTATCACATTTAGCCATAAAAATCACATCTAGGGCTTTCTAGAATAAATTCTCATTTATGGGTTAATTAGCCGTTAATTAACCGGGTTTTACATTCTACCCACCAAATTGGGAATTTTTCCCACAATATTCAAATGCAGTTACCTGAGAATAAGTGCGGATAATTCGTTCGCATCTCCGACTCAAGTTCCCAAGTGTGTTCTTCAATACCGCCTTGACTCCAAGCCACTTTGACTAATGAAACCTACTTTTCACGCAACCGTTTGATACTAGTATCATCAATTCTGACTGGAGCCACTAGAAGCGTCAAATTTTCTCTTAACTGAACCAATTCAGGTTCTAACACATGGCTAGCATCAGGAGTGTATTTCCAAAGCTGCGACACGTGAAACACGTTGTGCAGGTTCGAAAGATGAGGTGGTAGAGCCATCCAATACGCCACCGGTCCAACCCTCTCCAGAATCTGAAATGGACCAATGTATCGAGGATTCAACTTCTTTGCCTTAATCGCCCTACCTACTCCCGTGGTCGGAGTAACCTTAAGGAAAACATGGTCTCCTTCCTCAAATTCTAAGGGCTTTCGCCTCTGATCGGCATAACTCTTTTGACGACTCTGCGTCGTAAGCATCCTATCTCGGATTTTCTTGACTTGTTCAGTGGTCTCAGCTATCATTTCCGGCCCCAACAAGCTTTTCTCTCCAGCTTCATACCAACATAGCGGAGATTGACATTTCCTCCCATACAAGGCCTCATACGGAGCCATTCCGATGCTCACATGATAACTATTATTGTATGCAAACTCCACTAATGGCATATACCGATCCCAACTTGCCGGTTGGTCCAAAACACAAGCTCTCAACATATCCTCTAGTGTTTGGATCGTCCTCTCGGATTGACCATCTGTTTGAGGATGGTAAGCCATACTCAAGCTTAATCGGGTTCCAAAAGCTTTCTGAAATGCACCCCAAAATCTTGAAGTGAAACGAGGATCTCTATCAGAGATTATAGTAGCAGGTACAACATGAAGTCTCACAATCTCCTTTATGTATAACCGTGCTAGCTCCTCAAGGGTGTAAGTCATACGAATGGGTAAAAAGTGAGCTGACTTTGTCAGTCGGTCCACAATCACCCATATAGCATCAAAACCAGCCCTAGTCTTTGGCAATCCTGACACAAAGTCCATTGCAATACTTTCCCACTTCCATTGTGGAATCTCTAAAGGTTGCAACATCCCGGCAGGTCTTTGATGTTCAATCTTTACCTTTTGACAAGTTAAGCACCTTGAAACATATTCCGCCACATCATTCTTCATACCCGGCCACCAAAACATCGCCTTTAAATCATGGTATATCTTAGTACTTCCCGGGTGAATGGAGAATCCGCTTTTGTGTGCTTCCTTTAAAATATCTTGCCTCAAAGTGCCAACATCCGGCACAATGATCCTACCCTTAAACCTCCATAACCCATCTTTTTCTTCCGACACTCTCCACTGTTTTCCTTACTCAATGGCCGGTAACACCTTCCATAACGCTTCATCATTTTGATGAGCCTTTAGGAGTTCGGACTTAAAGTCACCTGAGATTTCTAATCGGCCCAAACATAAGGTTCCGGATACTTCTCGAGCACCAATTTTTAGACTCTCGAATCCCTTGAGCAACTTCTCCTCTTGGAGCATCATCCAAGCCGCATATAATGACTTCCGACTTAACGCATCCACCACTACATTCGCCTTTCCCGGATGGTAATTCAACTCAAAGTCGTAGTCCTTCAATAATTCCATCCATCTCCTCTGCCTCATATTAAGCTCTTTCTGATCAAATAGGTACTTCAAGCTCTTATGATCAGAGAAAACTTGGAACTTAACCCCATAGAGGTAATGCATCCACACCTTTAGCGCAAACACGACCGTAGCAAGCTCCAAATCGTGCGTAGGGTAATTAACTTCATGCGGTCTCAACTGCCGTGAGGCATACGCCACCACCTTATGATGCTGCATCAGCACGCACCCCAGACCCTTCAATGAGGCATCACAGTACACCTCAAATGGCTCGTTTGGCTCAGGTAACACTAACACAGGTGCAGTGGTCAACTTTTTCTTCAATGTCTGAAAGCTCTCCTCACATTCAGGAGTCCAAACAAACGGAGTGTCTTTGTGGGTTAACTTTGTCATTGGCAAAGTTATCTGTGAAAAGCCCTTGATAAACCTTCGGTAATAGCCAGCTAAGCCCAGAAAACTCCTTATCTCTGTTACGGTGGCTGGTTGCTTCCAGTCCATCACAGCCTCCACCTTAGTTGGATCTACGGCTATTCCCTTCTTACTCACCACGTGGCCCAAAAACTTCACCTCACTCTTCCAAAACTCACACTTAGACAGTTTTGCATAGAGTTTCTTCTCCTTTAGAATCTGCAATACGGTCCTCAAGTGTTCCGCATGCTCTTCCTCAGTCTTGGAATAAATTAGTATGTCATCAATGAAGACAACAACGAATTTATCCAGAAACGGACGGAAAACTCTATTCATGTAATCCATAAACACTGCAGGAGCGTTCGTCAATCCAAAAGACATCACAGTGTACTCGTAATGACCATAACGAGTCCTAAAAACGGTCTTAGGGATATCCTCACCCCTCACCCTTATCTGGTGAAAACCGGATCATAAATCGATCTTGGAGAAAACCCCAGCTCCTTGTAACTGATCCATGAGATCATCAATTCTCGGCAATGGGTACTTATTCTTTATTGTAACCTTGTTCAGCTGCCTGTAATCCACACAGAGCCGCATACTCCCATCTTTCTTCTTTACTAGTAGCACTGGAGCACCCCATGGAGAGACACTCGGTCGGATAAAATTCTTACCCAACAAATCCTCCAATTGAGACTTCAACTCAGTCATCTCTAACGGTGACATCCTATAAGGAGCACTTGAGATTGGTCCCGCCCCGGGCACCAATTGAATAGCAAACTCAACCTCTCGGTTAGGTGGAAACTCATCAATATCATCGGGAAACACTTCCGGAAACTCACACACAACCGGAATCTGTTCCAACCTTTGATCATCACCCAAAACGCCCGCGGCTAACAACAGGATACCCTGACATTCGGCTCCGAAACAGTTCACCATCATCGAATTCAAGTAATAACTATTCGCCATGACTGTCCCTTCTATATCTCCCGGCATAAAGTTCACCGACTTTGTAGAACAATCCAGCAGGACGTGGTTCTCAGATAACCAGTCTAATCCCAAGATAAGATCAAGACCGATCATCAGCAAGCAGATTAAATTATAAATAAACTCACGCTGCTTGAACCTAAAGGAAACTTTCGGGCATCCTAGCCTAGTTACCATGGCTTCGTGGGTAGCATTATATACTTCTAGGTCATAACCTAAGGTTACGATCTTTAATCCTAACTCATGGGCTTTCTCAAATACAATGAATGAATGCGATGCTCCCGAATCAAATAAAGCATTTAAAGTTTGACTAGCCATTTCACAGTTACCTCGAATGAGTGTCTCAGATCCCTCGGCACCTATAGCTGAGGTGGTGAACACCCGACCAGTCTCTTATGCCTTCCCAGTACCTTGCTTCTGCCTCTCCGGACAACTTGCGGCTTTATGCCCCGCCTTTCCACAATTATATCACAAACCCCATCCGGCCTTGCATGGTGCTCCCGGATGGTGACTCCCACATCTAGTACAAGCTTGATCATTCTGAGGCTGCTTCCCAAACTTCTTCCCTTGAGAGTTGTTGTTGTTGGGCCTCTTGGAAGAGCCTCCCCTCTTGAAGGGCAGACCTCTAGGTGCAAAGCTCTTCCCTCGGTTCTGTGGGAATGAACCTTTGTGACTCCCTTTCTCAGTGGCTGCCCTCTTCACACACTCTTCAACAACCCTACACTTGTTCACCAATTCGGAGAAGGTCCTAATCTCCATTGGTCCTACTAAACTGAAGATATCACTCCGGAGTCCTCCTTCATACTTAACACACTTCCATTTCTCATATTCCATCGGAGTCCCTTGACACATACGAGAGAACCTAAACAGCTCTTCAAACTTGTTAGTATACTCTGATACGGACATGGTACCCTGCTTCAGCTGTAGTAACTCAAGTTCCTTAGCCGTCCTGGCAGAAGTCGGAAAGTACTTCTTATAGAACTCCTCTTGGAAGACATTCCAGGTGATATAGTCATCACCCTGCTGCAGAAGACGTCGGATACCTTGCCACCAATGCGATGCTTCACCGGTGAGCATATAGGTAGCAAACTCGACACGCTGTCCTTCAGGCACCACTTGTGCTTGCAGTGCTCGCTCTATAGCCTGAAACCATGTATCAGCCTCAGTCGGGCTAGTAGTTTCCTTGAACATAGGTGGATTAACCTTCAAAAAGTTTGCAAGTGTCATCGGGCCCTAAACTCCACCTCCATCATTACCATGGTTGTTCATCTATTGACCAAGAGCCTCAGTAGTGGCTTGCATAGCAGCAGCCATGTTCTCCAACGCAGTCATAAAGTTCACCGGGTCATTAGGGTTATTCTCCGGTGCATGAACATTAGTACGACCTCTACCACGGCCTCTACCGCGTCCACGAGGCGCCATCTGGTCCCTATACACACCAAACAATCGATATTAAGTTGATCAGCCTCAATATCGGAAGTCTAGTGCTTCAAAGTTCCAAATGCATGCTCATGAACGTTTATGCCAATTATATCAAGCAGATATATACTAATAGCACATAACACACATACAGAGAATGCATAGAAGCATCGTCAGTCCGTCCCTCAGGCTCTACAAGAACGAACTGCTCTGATACCATAATGTAACACCCTACCATACAGAGTCTTATGCTTAAGTCATAATTCAGAGATGGCAAGGTATTACGACCTCTAAAATAAAAATTTAGTAAGTATAGTAGTATGAATGATTAATTATAACTAGGAGCCTTTGTAGAAAAAGGGGTAAACAAAAATCACAACTCGAAAGCGCAACACTCCGGTCGATAACGTAACGAGCAAGGATAACCAACGCGAGATTATATATATACAAAAGAATGTCAAAAACAAGAATATCAAGACTCAAAATCTGGCTGCAAAGATAACCGGTCCGAGCATAGTAATATATACATAAGATAAGATAAGGAAAACCCCAAAGGAAACCCAAAGGGACACAAACACATAAAACCTATTCTCCCAAAATCTCCCATAATAGGAGTCATCACAGATTGTATTATTTAATGGAGATAAAAGTATCTAAGCAAAACATATGACCCAAAACATAGTCCCGAGAACTAAGGATCTTCGCAAATCTAGAAGTCTACAGCAGGCCTCAGCGAGAAACCTCACGTCCTGCATCTGAAAACCACAAAATCCGCATGGGTGAGAACCAGAGGTCCCCAGCATGGTAACAGCTTCCACATATATAATACATAATAATAGAGGAAAGCCAAAGGCAATCCTAGAACTTCCTTCAGATAATATCAAAGCTTATAAACAAGCTAAACCATATGTGGCGACTGACTAAAGATTCTTCAGTCTAACTAATACTTCCCTTTCCAATTCCTTCACACCTCCCAACCACCAGCAGAAGTATAATGTAGCAAACACAGTTATACCAAACAAGAAATATACAAATAGGAACAAATAAGGCATTTAGACAATTAGCAAGTAATATGCAGTCAAATAGGCAATCTCAAACAATTCATATAGTATGCATATGATGAATGCCTGTCCCTAGTGGCTGATGATATCATCTGTCGGTTATAGAGCCAACCCGACAAGTCCTGCTAGCTAACCATTGGACTGTCCCTCTGTCGCACATCCCCAACTCGAGTTATACTCATCATAAACTTGATCATAATCATGATCTATATCCATCACCTTCATTGGTGAATATTTACAGGGGCGAGCTCATCCGAGGCTTTCACAGTGCCTGGCCAACCTTTTGACATAGGGTCAAAAGAGCTTCGAGTCTCAACCTGGAGCACGTGGTGGCTAGCCACTGTTTTCTTCTAGGGAAACTCTCATCTCCAACAGTGGAAGTGCAACATTCACAATTCATTCAACAGTATATATGCATTTATACATAGCCATAATCATGGCTCCGCCGTAACACGGCAATAATCTAGCTATCCGGCTCACGGTTAAATCCATAACCAGTCATCTCATTAACAATTACGGCCTTTCGGCCCATGGCATAACAAGCACTTCCACCGCCATCCTCCGCCTCTCACATAATCATCTTTGATCCTCATTGATCATTCATTTTTCCCTTGCTTCACTCGCAAGTTACCACATCCTCTAGCTCCTTTTATAATTGCTAGGCATATCATAATGATTTAAGACATAAGTGGTGAGATCGGAGGCTTAGAAGTATGAGATTTGGCTTTTAAAACTCAAAAATCAACTTTGGAATGAAAACAGGGCCCCGCGTATGCGCACTCCACGCGCACGCGTGGATGTCCAAAAAACTCATCGACGCGTATGCGTCATGCACGCTAACGCGTGGATTGAAAAATAGCCAAGCGACGCGTACGCGTCAGCCACGTGTACGCGTGGGTACTCTCGTGCCCTAGGCACAAAATTGGCACAGTTCAGGTACAACCCTCTGGAAAATGGCTGGGCATTGGGTGCAGCACATCGGCACGCCCGCGCACACCACGCGCACGCATGGATAGCGCTTTTCTAGAAGAACGGCGCGTACGCGCCAAGTGCGCCTATGTGCAGGGGGTCATTCTGCTAAAAATTTTCTAAGTTAAAATCTGCATAATTCACAGATTCAACCCCCAATCTTCCAACGGACATAACTTTCTCATTTTAAATCATTTTTCACCCGTTCTTTGAACGGCATAGACATCCCGGATCCAATTTCATTTCTAAACAGATTTGGCACAAAACAGAGATCCGTAGTCCAAGTTATGTCCCATTAAAGTATGCCCAAAAACCATATTTTTCATACAAAACCACAAAGTGCCATTTTCAAAACAAGCCATTTTCAACTCTTTTCAAAATCAACCAAAACATGCCAATTTCATCCCTTTTCTTTGAAATCAATCAAAATATATCAAATTCAACATCAAGCCTCCTCAACTCACACATTGACACTTCACTACAATTTACAAAATTACTATCACATCATTTTAACCCACTTCACCCAAGTGGCTCAAACTCAAACACATTGACATATCATATACTCTTCCTCATGCCAATTTTCAACAATACCAATTCCAATAAATCATCATTGTACACAATCAATATCATACTCACCATCAACATGGTTCAACCCACAATTCAACCATAACCAATCATCAAGCATATATCACAACATGCATATTTCTCATACATCATACCATCAAGGCACCAATAATCATCATCACATATATGACCACATCATATATTTCAACCATCCAACAACATCAACAATTCAATGCCTATCTTAGGGCCTCTAGCCTAAGTATTTCCTACCACATTACATATTAGATACGAAAAACCGAGACCATACCTTAGCCAATTTCCCAAGCTCAACCGGAGCACTTCCAAATCACTTATCCAAGAGCTCTCAAGGCCTCAACACCTCCAAGAATAGATTTTTCACCACCAAACCCTTTTCAAGCTTTTCAATATCACCAATCAAGCTCCAAAATTCACATACACACAACCTAAGCCACAATCATCACACCCACACACAGCATCTCAAAATCCAAACATCATAGAACCACAAATTACACTAGGGTTGAGAATCTTACCACACCCAAGGTCCAAGAAGACAAGATTAACCTTCTTCTTCAAGAGAGTTGGGTCCTATAACATCAAAGAGCCCAAATTCTCAATATTTTTGCTCATGAAACTCGAAAACAAGGCTAGAAATTCGAAGATTAAAACGTGGCTTACCTCAAGATTAATTATATGAGTTTTGTAGAGCTCTCTGCGGTGAACGCGTGACCGTAAACGGAGCGGCAATCGGAGCTCTAGATCAAAAGTTATGGTGGTTTGAAGATCAAGTGAGAGATAGAAATTGAGTGTTCTTCCCCCCTCCCTTCTAATTTTCAGCGTGAGTTTGAGTGTTGTGAGGAGAGAGAGTGCTAAAAACTAGGGTTTTGGTTTAGTTTAGTTAGGCCAAGGGCCCACTTTGGGTCCGGTTGACCCGGTTTGGCCCGTTCGGTCCAATCTTGGTCCGAATTCTATAAAATTGGTACCAAAATTCTCGCCTCAATCTCCTCTATCACATTTAGCCATAAAAATCACATCTAGGGATTTCTAGAATAAATTCTCATTTATGGGTTAATTAGCCGTTAATTAACCGGATTTTACAAAGAAAGGCTTGGAGTGATAAATTGTGGTTGAGGAAGTGCAGAATTGATGATGATGTATGATTAAGGATAGAGTTGAGAATGATAAG
Organism: Arachis duranensis; assembly: GCF_000817695.3. Taxonomy (NCBI): domain Eukaryota; kingdom Viridiplantae; phylum Streptophyta; class Magnoliopsida; order Fabales; family Fabaceae; genus Arachis; species Arachis duranensis. The sequence continues at coordinate 10,890,774 of NC_029775.3, forward strand.
ATTTGATTCACGATGTAATTGTATTGAGAGGTAAATGTTGAGATTGGCAATGACCAAGTATGGCCGGAATGGTCGAGATGGCAAGTTCTGGGTGTGATTCCACTTGCGTGTTAACTTGAAAATCTTATCGGATGGCAAGTCAAGGATGGAGGATCCCCTTTCTTGTCGTGATGGGGATGTGGAGAAGGAGGAAAGGCACTCTCCTTCGTATTGTTTCTCCCACATTCTTCTCTGGTTGCAAGGTGGAAAGGCACACTCCTTCGATGTGGAAAGGCACTCTCCTTCGTGATACCTCCAAGAGAAGGTGGAAAGTCACTCTCCTTCGTTAGAGTTCTTCATAGAGATGCACAACCTAGAGACAAATGTCTGGGTTAGCTACCAGATGCGTCAGATTATGGCAGTTCAACCGACACGTGAGCTCACTGCTAGTAGAATAGACATACATCATATGCATATGCTTGAATTGCTTGCTTGTGCATTAATTGGGAGTGTCTTTGTGATTATTATGCTTACTTGCCAAACTTGCTACCTGCTGTAAATGTATTCTACTTGTGTTTGTCTTAGTCTGTCTTGCTTGTCTGTGTGACTCTATTGGTGTTCTGGAGGATTTTGGAGGATGGAGATGAATCTTGGATGGGTTTGGTTAGAGTTTAGTTAAGTTTAAGAACCTAAGAGGACCACCCTGATTATGGCTCTCGTCTTTAAATCTTTAAGTTTTATAATCAAGTGCGTCGAAGACTCGGAGTTCTAGGATTGCCTCTAACTTTTCTGGGACCTTATTTATTATATATGTGGGCACCTTAACCATACTGAGAATCCCTGGTTCTCATCCCATACGATATCCCCAGTTCTCATCCCATACGATATTGTTGTTTTTTAGATGTAGGTCGAGAGGTACCTCGCTAGGCATCTGGAGTTTTCTGCAGCGAAGATGGGCTTTTGGTAGTTTACCTTTTGTTCTATTTGGTTATATCTACATGTATAAAACTCTCTTAATGTATATATGTTTCGCTTTTGTACCTCATAGAAGTTTATGGAGAACTAGGGTTACCTTCATGTATTTTGGGTTTTAGATTTCATAGTTATGTACGTAAATATTCTCCGGCCAGCCGTGGCTTCGCAGGATAAGTTAAGAGCTTGTTATTTTGTACTCTTGACCCTCTATTCTCGTTTTCTGTATATATATGTTATGAACCTTAGCTTTCTTCGTACCCAAGTAATCCTTGTTTTTTAGTGTTGCGCTTTTAATTTCGCTATTTTATTTGTTTTACTATTCTTCAAGGCTCCTAGTATACTACGTTCTTTCAATTATTATACATTATATATATATTATCCCTAGCGTTTGTAAAAGTGATTCAATGTTATCCTGTCCTCAATTACACATCATGAACGCTTTAGTTTGAGTTTTAAAAATCTTTTCTTGAAGTTAGAATACAAATGTCCATAGAATCGATGATCCACTCCGAAAAATATAGCTCATCAAAAGTTGAAATTAATTCCTATAACATTTACATAATTCACTTTTTTAGGGACATAATTGAATCTAAACACAAATAGTGGGTATAATATTAAAATCGAACACATCCAAATGAGACCTAATTGAGAATGAATACATTCAAGTGAGAATAATTGAAAATATAATCTGATTTGTTAGTATAATTGATAGTAGGATAACATTGAATCACTTTTATAAACGTTAGGGACACAAATAGAATTTACCCCAAACGTCGAGAACAAAAACGATACTTTACTCTATACATATATAGGTCGTAATACCACACCACTTCTGTTTTACGACTTAAGCGTAAAGTTCCGTGTAGTAAGGTGTTAAACAGAACATAGAAATGCGTCATTTGTTGGAGATAATAGCTCCATGCTTATGCTACTGCTAGTGCTCTAACAACAGCAGAGCCGCACCACGAGCTCAAAACCATGTGAACCTCCCGGGAAGTCATTGAATATAACTTTGAATCTCACTTTTTCTCCAACCGATTACGATGCTGGATTTATGGCACAAAGTTGTAAGAATATTCTGCAGTAATTTATGAAGTAAAGATATCCTGAGTGTGAAAGCAACAAATAACTATTAATTAAAGTAACACATTACATTAAAGAAGAGAATAAGATACTTCTTACATACATCAACATGATTAGAGGACACTATCTTCTAACTAACCCCAAGATATATTGAATTCTTGGTAATTATACAGTTGGTACCCCTATATTTCGTATCGAGATATCTCTTTCTCATATCTTCATTTCAATTTATTTTTCCTTATAATACAAGCTGCCGATTATGAGAATGATGATAAGTTTTGGGCGGAAATAATAATTCATGATTGGTACGAAAATTATCTTTTAGCAAATGGCCTAGAGTTTAATCTTTCTTTCATCACTCTTGTAAATAAAAGTTAATTCCAACACAGTGAAAAATAGACATGTATTTTTCAAGCTTCAAGCCTCTAACGGGATGCATAGCATGTGAAGGCATGTTACCTCCCTTATCATCTTAAATTAAATAAATGGTTCACACAAAACGTAAATGAATTGTCACGTGGCAAACAAATGTCAGGCTTACCTTTTTTATGAGAAGAATATTAAAAAAGAAAAGTTGAGCAAGAGGTAAGGTAGCAGTCATGGCCAACATCGTGCAAATAGCCTTTGAAAAGTGGAAGTTCACCCTGAGTAATGTAAATCCGTTAAATTAGTAAATAATTAATTAATAAATTAATTTTTAATAAAAAAATTAAAAATATAAATATTATATTAAATTAGGATAAAACTCATCAAAATAAAAATTTTGACATTAATTTTAAAAAATTTGATCTAAAATTAGACTAAACAGACTGAATTGATTGAACCGGGCCTGTGAACCCAACCGGCCCAGCACCTAAGTGAGCCACGGCTTCTTCCTCCCCACTTCAACAAGAACACGCTGAAACTATAACTGGGGAAAGAAGAAAAGAAATTTCCCTAACCCTTACGCCACCTTCAAACCGCCGTATCTCCTCCGTTCGAGCTCCGATCGCCGCACCATTTGCAACCACGCGACCACCGCGTCGAGCTCCACAATTCTACCGAAACAATTTCATAGGTAATTCACTTTATTGCTCTCAGCATCTACTTCCTCCAATTTTCGAAAATTATGCCTTTTGATGTATTAGGATCCAATTAGTTTGAGAAAATGTTCACTCTTGCTTATTGTAACACCCTTACTATCAGAATGTCACGCTTCTAGCTGCGCTACTCTGATAGCAAGAGGTATTACGATGACTTCTTATATTTAATAATAAAATAGGAGCCTTTGACTCAAAATTGTATTACTGTTCTTTTTGAAAAACCAGAAAAAGAATACTTTTTAGATAAAACAAAAACAAGCATATACATGTACAAAACTTCTTACTCAAGTAACTTATACATATTAAATACATACAAATCATACAACTCATATCCCTCTTACATAATATAATATTGATGGTGAATGGTAAATAAATAAAAACTAAACAGCATTATCGACTAAGCGAAATGCAATACAACCCTTCGTGAGCTTTTTCATCCGTCTCCTGAAAAGATAAAGCTGTAAGGGGGTGAGAACCTATCCACATGGTCTCACCACAGAGTTTCAGAATTGTCATAATAAGATATTTAAAGAGAAATCTATTTTTTAAATAGGGCTAGTCATCCAACAACTAGTCATCCAAAAATAGGGCTGTTAAACGAGCTAGCCCGGCCCATTTAGGCCCGGCCCGTTAAGCCCGTGGGTTAAATGAGTTGGACCATTTAAGCTCGCTTCATTCGTGGGCCATAATTTTTCAGCCCGGACCGTTTATGGTCAACCCGATGGGTTAAACGGGCTAGTCCGTTTATCCTTTTATTTTATTTTTTGAAAAATATTTTAATAAAAAATATCACTTTTAGGACAAAAACCTTTAAAAAAATAATATTTTTTAGTTGATGGGTCGGATTTTCGGGTCGAATATGGAGAAATATCGGCTAAAAGTGCTACTTTTTTAAAAAAATGTAAAAAAAATAAACGGACTAGCCCGTTTAATCTATCGGGATGACCATAAATGGTCCGGGCTGAAAAATTATGGCCCGACCCGCAAATAAAGCGGGCTTAAATGATCCAGCCCATTTAACTCATGGGCTTAACGGGCCGGGTCTAAATGGGCTAGGCTAGCCTGTTTGATAACCCTATTTTTTTATGACTAGTTGTTGGTTTTTAAAAGATTCAAAAGACGAACAATAATCACTAAACTTAAAAAATAGATTTCTCTTTAAATATCTTATTATAACAATTATAAAACTCTGTGGTGAGACCATGTGGTTAGGTTCTCACCCTCCTACAGCTTTATCTTTTCAGAAGACGGATGAAAAAGCTCACGAAGGGTTGTATTACGTTTCGCTTAGTCGATAATACTGTTTAGTTTTTATTTATTCACCCCTCGCCATCAATATTATATTATGTAAGAGGGATATGAGTTGTATGATTTGTATGCATTTAATATGTATAAGTTACTTGAGTAAGAAGTTTTGTACATGTATATGCTTGTTTTTGTTTTATTTATAAAGTATTCTTTTTCCGATTCTCAAAAAAAAAAACAATAATACGATTTTGAGTCAAAGGCTCCTATTTTATTATTAAATATATGAAGTCGTCGTAATACTTCTTGCTATCAGAGTAGCGCAGCCAAAAGCGTGACATTCTGATAGTAAGGGTGTTACACTTATACGGAGCTTGGGTAAGGTGAGGATACCATAGTTCTATTTAATTTTCTGAATTTGTTCTTTGGGTATTAAATTAGGTGTATATGTGTTATGAATGTGTATTAGGTTGTGAATAAATAATTAGAGCTTAAAATTGTGGATATTGGAACTTGGAGAAAGCTGAGCACTAGTGTTTTATTGAACTTTTGGGGGGCTGTGTTTGTTTTGGTGAGTTGCCGTGGGAAACCGGCCAAGGTATGATTTAGGTTTCTTGCATTTAATATATAATGTTCTGTGAAAACTTAGGCTAGATGACCATAGGATAGGTTGAAATTCATGTGTATATTTATTGTTTAGTAGATTGTTAATGAATATGTTGGTTTGGTGCTTGTTGCTTAGTTGGTGATTTGGTGAAATGTTGGTTTGAGGTATGATTATTGTGCTGGTTGTTGTGATGATGAGGAAGAGCATATTATGTTATAAGCCTAGAATTTTGTAAGCCATGGTTTTGGCTGATAGATTTGAGTAGTGTAAGTGTATTAGTGTTAATTTGAGGTAGGTTTATTGTGGTGGATGTTGTGATGATGAGGAAGGGCATATTGTGCTGATAATTGCAGGTTGGGTGGTGAAAGGGATGGAATTTTTGAATGAAAATGAGCTTTGGGAAGTTTTGCAAAATTTTGGTTTTGGGCCGAACTTTGGTGAGTTATAACTTGGCTTTCCGACCCTCAATTTGTTTCCAACTTGTTTTAAATGAAAATTGGATTCGTGAAGTTTACGTCGTTTGAAGAACGGGTGAAAAATATTTTAAATCGAAGAAGTTATGAGCGTCGGAAAATTTGAACAAAAAGTTGTTTTCTTTTCAGTTCTGGCAGAATCAGAATTTTTGTATGTGTGCACGCGCTCTGAGCAGGGCCAAATTTTCATTTGTGCGTACGCACACTCTTGTGCGTACGCATACTGCTGTAAATTTTCAGAAAACGTGCGTACGCACACTATAGTGCGCACGCACGCACAGGGGAAAGCCCACAGCTGGAAGCACTCGCACATTTTGATGCGTACGCACACCAGTGTGCGTGCGCACACTACGCACAAGAACAACTATGCGTGCTGCTGGGAGCACTCGCACCACTTGGTGTGTACGCTTCTCCTTGAATTTCTACGTAAGTGTGCGCATGCACATGTGTGTGTACGCACACACCCTGTTTCTCAACACACGTATTTTTTGTGATTTTAAAATGAATTCAAACTTCTAAACCTCTATTTTTATTATTCTAGTAAAAAATAATAGTATTAAGTTTGATAATCAAGTGAAGTTAGGAAATGGGGACAACTTGGAGGTGAAGTAAAGCTGAAAAAGTGATAAATTGAATATGAAATATTATGAATGATCATGTATAACTAAATGATCTGAGATACGAGATTTCCGTAAAGTACCGTGGCTTGCCACCAGGTCGAAACTCAATACTCCGTTGACCCTACGTCGTAAGGGTGACCGGGCACGTATAAATTCCCAGGAATGGTACCCCATTGAGCAATTGATATTTATATAAGAGAAAATGCTATTCATAGACTCTTGGGGATGCGCGATGAGGGACAGTCTAAGGGTTTAGCAAACCGGACTTGTGGGTTGGCTTGATAACTGACAGATGAGATTCATCAGCCATAGGACATGCATGCATCGTGTATGTGCATATTACATGAAGTACTTGTTTGTGCATTAATTGGGTGTGTCTAAGTGTACTTGCTATGTTAAATGTATATTTGTTATCTGCAGTACTTTTAACCTTCTTGTGCTTGCCTTATCTGCCTATTTGTCTGTGATATGTTGTCGGAGATGGAGGTATAGAGGAAAGGCGGTAAGACTTAGTTTCAAGATTAAGTTAAGTCAGGTTTAGATACTCTTAGAAAACCACCTTTTATGGTTTCTGTTTAATACTTTAAGCTTTATAATCTAAGTGTCGGCGTTCTAGGGTTGCCTCTAGCATTCCCAGGATCTTATATCGTATATGTGTGGTACTTTTACCATGCTGAGAACCTCTGGTTCTCACCCCATACTATGTTGTTGTTTTTCAGATGCAGGTCGAGAGGCACCTCATTAGGTGTCTGAGCTTCTGAAATTAAGTGGTTATCAGGTTACTTTTGTTGTATAGTTATGTATATATATGTACTTAATTCTCTCTCCGCATGACTTGTTTCTTTTGATCCTCTTAGAGGCTAATGGAGAGACATGATTTTGTTTATAGAAATTTGGGTTCTGAATATGTATATATATGTGTGTAAATATTTTCCAGCCAGCTTTGACTTCGCGGGCTGAGTTAGGAGCTTGTTATTTTGTATCTTTGGCCCTCTATTCTTACTTTTGTTATCTTATACTTGATAGCTATAGTTTTCGTAGTATGCAAGTTAACTCGTTTTCTGGGCATTGCGTTTTTATTTCACGATTTTTATTTCATCTGTTCTTCAAGGCTCCTAGTTTATTATATTCTTTCTGCTATAATATGTATACATTTTATTTTAGAGGTCGTAATACCACACCACCTCTATTTTATGGCTTAAGCGTAAAGCTCCGTATAGTAGGGTGTTACACGTAAGAATCACAGCCATTTATCAAGTTCATTTGCTCCATATATTCATTAATATAAAGGGACAAAGAAAGGAAGAATTCAAATAACTTATAAGACCTAATTGGTTTCTGTTTTCTTTTTTCGATGAATCTTGTTTTAGGATTTTAAGAAAGAAACAGTAAAAATACTGATTATTTTCCTTTACAGAATCCCAAAATGAAAACGGAGACCAGTCAAGGTGTTATTCAACATTCAAAAGATGCATAAACCAATATACAACTGGTTGAAGCAGAATGCTTACCACCACAATAACAAAGGGAACAAGAGAGAAACTACTTCCCAACTTCAAAGATATATCAACTGAAAATTTCTTCTTCTCAACAAAAGAGCAAATAAGCACGAGTATCCTAGTCAACCACTAAAGAATAAGTTGCAATCTCAACCCCAAGGTATCACAAACCATGTATATACCTGTCAATAGTTAATCAAAAGGAAAATAACTAGGAACTAAAAATGCTAGGTTTCAGTTTCTCTTTAAGTTCTGGCATGCTGTTTCCTACAATTACTAAGTGACTCAGGACATTTCAACTTTTGACATAGGGAGAACAATGATGTGAAAAGGAAACTGGCAAAACCAAATATATAGCTCAATTGGTGAATTCCTTGGTTTCCAAGAAATATAAAGTGCTTTGTTAGGCTCATCTGGTGGTGACGCTTACTAACATTACATCTCCTGTTTGAGCTTCAATAACAAAGGACTAAAGTGCTTTGTTAGAATCATATTTAAATGCAGTTGGATTAGTAAGTAGTTGTGGAGCTTATATGATGATAATGCAAGGTTTTAACATGCAAATGAGAGCAGGGGACTGAACGATATCTCATACTAAGAGGAGAGCAGCAACCATAAGGGTAAAGAATTTTAAACTTAACTCAAAACCTCAATCCAGATAACACCATAACATTTAACTGTGACTTTGAAATGTTTTTTAAGTGTGAAGGTTGTAGAAGGCTTAGAGAAGGGGGTTGAATCTATGGCTTTCTTTTACTTTAATGACCTAAGCCTTTACTTGCAAACTTTTACTTAGAGTCTGTTTGAACTGTGCAACGGAAACTTTATGAGACAATTTCATTTTGTCTCATAAATAACAGAAAATAGAACTTAGAGCAAGAGAAGAAGAATCACACAAGCATATATCCTGGTTTAGTTGCCTTATGCAATGCAACCTACATCCAGTATCCACCACAACAGTAGTAGAATTTCCACTATAGTTAAAGTATTACATACACCAATGCATAGGATTCACCTAATCCTTTTCTCTCAAGTTCTCAACTAACTTGACTTGGTTATGCTAATACCTAACTCTTCACTCTAAGTGCTAACCCAACTTAGAAAGGAGCACCTCACAGGTACAAGATATAAGACACATGAAACAACCTAAAGAAATCTGAAATCACTCTAGGCCTTTCTCCTAAGTATTTCACTCAGCCTTTTATCACTCATAGGCTTTTTCTTGATTCCTCTCTTTCTTCTTTTTTCCATTCAATAAATTACAGAAAGATATACATAGAAAATAAGATACAAACTATAGAACATGAAGGAGATTAATGCATTAACAGCCTCTGTTGCTATAAGTTGAACCGGATTCAGTTGACTCTGATTAAGTTCTTCATCTTGGCGGAATGCTTCTTTACTTAGAAAGCACTGTCCAAAATGTTGAACTCTTTACAGAGAAACTCTTTAGAACAAAACTCAAAATATGGTTCTCTCTCCTTGTCTTCAAAAAGATGAAAATTTTTCTTTTGTACCTTTTTCCAAGTTGCTGAGTTTCTCTCTTTTGAGTCAACTCTTCGAGCTTTATGCTTCCCAAAAATTGTCATTTCACTTTCTTCCATTAACCCCCCAAATTAGAGATATTAGAGTTGGTTCTTTTTTGCTTGACCGAAGACATCAAAGTAGCAAGTTCAGTGGTAAACCCAAATCCGAACTATTAAAAATGTGCTTTGCCTCCAAAAAACTTTGTGAACCATTGATTTACAGCAGCAGAGATCAAAGATTTCTTTCTTCATTTATCCAAAAATGGTATTGCAGAAAGTTGGAAAAGGAGTGAAGAAATTAACATGCATGCAAATAGAAATAAATCACATTTATCTTCTGACTTAGCTTAACACGATTTGATTTTGGCGATTAGACATTTGCTTTTTGCTTAACCTTTCTCTTTCTTTCTTCTCTAGTGAATGGGTGAAAAAGGAAGAACGAAGCTCTCTCTCACTCTTTCTTATTTTGACCAAAGCACACTTAGAGTGCTTTGGAAGGCTTCAGCTTGAGTGATGTACCTAGGGTTTGGATTCTCTTCACTTACCTTTCAGTCCATGTGATTTCTTTGTCATTTCTCATTTGGACTTTGTTTGTAAATATTGCCCACAATAGCAGATTCTGTTTCTTTGATCCATTTCGGGCTGTTGCTATGTTTATATTTTTGGCCTACAACACTAAATAAGACCATCAAAACTAATTTGGATGTTTAACCCAATAAAATAATGTTTGTCATCATTAAAATAAAATTAGTTATATACATAACTCAACAAAGTGCTGTCAATGTCATTAATTAATTTAAAGAAAGAAAATTCATTAAAGATATTCCCAATTGCAAGCATTAGAGGGTAATGATATCTTACCTCAAGAAGAGGCAGACCCTCCAGTCAAAACTGTTGCACCCTCACTCTTTGTAGTTGAAATAAACTTGTGAATTTTATGATACTGAAACAACCATACAATTCAAAATTTAGATTTTTGCTAAATGCTTAAATCATTTATATAGATTTTCAAGTTACAAAACAAGAAAGAAATATAATCCAAGCAATTAAAGATATACCCAACCAAGATACAGGACACATTTGGCATAATATTTCTTACTTAACAAGCAGTAGAAGAACTAGTATTCTTTCTCTCATTATCAACTTCAAGAGCTAGCTCTCCAAAACCTTTTCTAGTTGCATCTATATTTAACTTTGCTCGAACCCTCTGTCAATCATCATACATCATTATTGAAATCTGAGTGAATACAATCAATTAGTGTGATTTTTGTAGAATTATCTCTAGTGAATGTTGATTCATAATGGATGTGAAGTTTAAATCAGATTCTATGCCATAGATCTCTTTGCATGATCACACAATATCACTAATGTATTTAGCACATAAGATTAAAAGCCTAACAATTAACACATCAGCAGCCAGAAAAAAAATTGAAAGGAATTATATTATTCTGTGCAAATAATCCATAGAGTGACAAACTAAAATCAAAACGAAAATGAAACAGAGTGAACTAAATAAGTAAATACAATAAACCATAATTCAGGGAAACTACCACACATATTGTTAAAGTTGTTCAATATATCATTTCACTTTCAATTTAGAAATCTCATCCTCTTAGAAACCTATGGAAGACAAGTTCTCAATGCTTCAAAACCCAAAATTTGAAATAAATCAATAGACACTATCTTTGATGCTTGATTTTCATATAGTATTCTCTTGCCCTATAAAGGGGAAAAAATGCACACCTTTACTTTGAGAGAAAGAGATAGCCTATTTTTCCTTTAGAGAAACAGAAGAAATGTTTGAAAAGCAAAAATATTTGTTCATATCCACCTACATTTTTCATCTTCAAAGGCCGATTCACACAAAAATACTCATATTCTCCATGATGCACCAAGTCCTTCCTCAGATTGTATGCGACAACAAGAATCAAAGTTCTGCAACAACAATTGTATGCTTGTTTTCTGATTCGAAGTTCAATTTTAAAATCAGTACAAATAGAACCATTAATTACACACAGAAAACAAATCAAACATAGTAAAACTCAAATCGACGGGGAAAGAAGGAGAATACCTTCTTACGATGAAGCAATAAGGAAAGGCGATATGAATTAGAAGCGACAGGGAGAGTGAGATCGAGATCAAGGTGAGAGAAATCGTTAGAGTTAGATCGAGATCAAGCTGAGAGAAATCGTAAGAGCTTGACAACGAGAAGAAGGTGAGAGATGGTGAGCTAGCAATGAAGAAGGTGAGCCAGTGATGAAGAAGGTTGAAGGCTTCAGGAATTAGACGACAGCAGCGACGGCGACGACGACAACGATGGCGCAAATGGAGAGGGTGTTGTGCTTCCGACGGTGGTCAAATTAGGGTTAGTGAGAAGTGTGAGGGATCTGAGGATGGTGTAGCTTGGTTAGGGTTATATTAACTCAGTAACTTCCTTTTATTTAAACTAGAGACCAAATTAGCGACCGATTAGTTAATAACACTATTTTTGTATTTTTGTTGCAGAATCGGTCACTAAATTTAAAATAGCGACCAATTTAACGACAACATCTTTAAAACAACATTTTATAATTGGTCGCTAACTTAACGTAGCGACTAAATTAGCGACCAACTAATTTTTGCCTATTTCTTTGTTGGTTGCTAAATCGGTCGCTAAATTAAAAACAGCAACCAATTTTGTGACCAAAAGAACTAAAGACAAAATTTTTCTGTTTTGGTTGCTAAACCGGTCGCTAAACTAAAAAATAGCGACCAATTTTAGCGACCAATTTCATTTTGGTCGAAGAAAAATATTATCCGCCGCCAAATCGGTTGCTATTAGTGACCATTTTCGTCGGTCGCTGAATAAAACTTAGAGAACGATTTAGCGACCAAAATTTTTTTACTCCTATAAATCTTATATCGGTCGCTATTCTAATAATTTCTTGTAGTGAACATACTCAACAAATGGGTCATCAGAGCAACGCTGCAGCAGCAGAATGAGCGCGGTAGCAAACAAAGAACTATAAAAAACTGAAACAGATAATCTTAGTCTTAGGCAATAATATTAATAAGTAACTACCAACAAACTTCTATTCAAATATAGACATTCATATACCATACAAGTTTCAAGAGTACCAAAAGCAAAACAACACAAACAAATAACAAGCATGCTTGGAAATTGTTCATACCCTGGGTCAAGCTGTCTGACCCGGGATGTTTAGCGACAAGCCGACCGACCTCTTCAGGTCAGACTATCCGACCTCTTCTCAAAGAGCTCAGCCAATGCCCGACCTCTTCTCAAAGAGCTCGGCCAAATCGCCAAAGGAGCCCAAAGCAGGCCCAAAATGAAGGAACACAGCCCAATCTAAAGGCAGCCAAAGCCCAGAAAGATAAAGGCGGTTCCCCTAAAGATAAGATGACTTCACTCAAAGATAAGATAGGATAAGATAACTATCTTATCTCCAGAGAGGTCACTCCTCACCATTATAAATACACTGGAGAACCCAAGTATAACTCATACTCTGATTCTACTCAATACCTGCTTAATACCCTTGCTAACTTAAGCATCAGAGTCCCTTGCAGGTACCCCCCACCCTCCGGGGATGAAGGATCAGCACCATCACCAAGTCCAACAAGTCGGACACAACGGCTCCGACCCACACAAAAGATCTCGTCCGAGATCGACCTACAGTTTTAGGTAACCCCCGGAACATTGGCGCCGTTGCCGGAGAACTTGGAAGTCATCCAATCACCATGGCGGACAACCATGACAACGACCAGGATTCAGATCTAGAGGATAGAATGCCGCACAAAAATGCGGACACTACACCAAAGGATACTCCTCAACTTAACAATGAAAAGGATTCTCTAAACACGGGAGCTATGGAGGCGCTTCAAGACCGTTTAAAACAACTGGAAGAAGAAGCCCCACATCAACGAGAGCCTGAGAAAGAACTACAAAGGGAGATAAAGCGACGCCGGGAATTGGAGGACAAACTCCTAAAACTTGAAGCCGATCTCAAGGCCAAAGCTAATCGATCCTCTCATGAGGATAGCTCCTGCAAGGACCAAGATCCATTCACCAAAGAGATCACGAAAGCTAAAGGTCCTAAAGGACTTCAAAGCTCCATACATGACTCCGTACGACGGCACATCAGATCTAAGCCATCATCTTAGCAATTTCAGAAGCAGGATGTATCTCACGGAGGCCTCAGATGCAATCCGTTATTCTCCATCCAGAGGGACAAAGCCAAACACGCACCGAGCCTATTAGGAATCAAGCAAGGAGATCAAGAGAAGGCTTCGCAACTACATGGAAAGATTCAACAAAACATGTCTGGGCATACAAAGTCTGCCAACAGAAGCAGCTATCAGGGGCCTCATTAATGGTCTACGAGAATGACCTTTTAGCCACTCAATATCCAAGAAGCACCCAAACATCTCTAAACGAGGTACAAGAACGAGCGGAGAAGTACATCAACATGGAGGAAAACTCTCGACTAGGAGAGATCTCAAAAATCGAACATTCCTACTCCTCTCGGGATAAGGATAAAGAGTCCAAGAAAAAAGAAGATCAACATGGAGAGAAGCCTAGAAAATACCATAATTACACCCCTTCGGGTATCTCTTGTGGATGTCTACCGAGAAATATGCAATACTGAGAAGATCTCACCACCTCGCCCAATCCAAAACCAAAGAGGTCGGACGCGTTGAGGGTCCACCTCATACCGAAAAGGTCGGACGCGTTGAAGGTCCACCTCACACCGAAGAGGTCAGACGCGTTGAAGGTCCACCTCACACCGAAGAGGTCGGACGAGTTGAAGGTCCACCTCACCCCAAAGAGGTCGGACGAGTTAAAGGTCCACCTCACCCCAAAGAGGTCGGACGAGATGAAGGTCCACCTCACACCAAAGAGGTCGGACAAGTTGAATGTCTCACGCCAAAGAAGTCAGACGAGTCGGACGAGTTGAGTGTCTCATGCCAAAGAGGTCGGACGAGTTGAACGTCCACCTCGCACCCCTGAGAGACATGTTCATAGAGGATTCGCAGGAGGAGGGATCTCTAAATCATCTCGCAAAGGACACCTCAAAGAGGGATATTAAGGAAGGGAGAGAGGTTTGAATAGGACAACGGGGTGCAAACAAGCCTTCCAAGATTACAAAAATTCTTGGGGCAACCACCCATTCTTCCCAGACCACGAGAAAGTGAAGAACTCATATTATACCTCGCAGTGGAAAATCGGACAATAGCCTTACCACTAGTCAGAGAAGACGAAAGTGGGCAACAACTCGTCTACTTCATCATCAAGGCTCTACAAGGGGCCGAACTAAACTATCAAAAGATAGAAAAGTTTGCCTACGCCCTCACATTCTCTTTTCGACAACTCTGCCCATATTTTCAAGCTCACACTATTAGAGTTCGGACCAACCAACCCATAAAAGGCACCCTAACAGAAAACAGACTTAGCTGGAAGAATCCTACAGTGAGTAATCGAATTATCTGAATTTGATCTTCGACATGAAGCTCGGACAGCCATCAAATCACAGTATCTGGCCGACTTCATTACAGAGTACACTGACACCCCAGGAACTCCTACAAAATGGAAACTCTACAAGGACGACTCTCCAAACAAAACCGGGAGTGGTGCAGGTGTAATTATAGAAAGCGATCAGAAAAGCCAAATCAAGCTAAATAACCAAGCTGAATACAAGGCACTACTGGCTGGTTTAAGGCTAGCTAAGAAGATAGGAGCTTACCGTGTCCATTGATTCACAAGTAGTCACCTCACAAATAGAAGGGAGCAACCAAGCTGAGGATCCCACCATGAAAAATAGCTCGGACAATTCGGGGGACCCTGGACAAAACCAGAGAACAGCCCGGACAATTCGGGGGACCTTGGACAAAAACAAAAAACAGCTCGGACAATTCGGGGAATATGAAGTCCGACACATACCTCAGGAGCAGAATGCCCGAGCTGATGCATTTTCAAAACTAGCCAACACCAAACCAGGAGGCAATAACAGAAGCCTCATCCAGGCTACATTACAAGACCACAATAAAGAAGGAAAACAAACCCTCTCCTCGGGGTCCGGCGACACCATCTCATTCTACGGAACCTCCTAAGTCGCACACAGTACTCAGGGTCAGCCACAGTAACACGCATTAAAACTATGGAATCCAGTCAATCAGACATGCCGTCTGGGATCTTAGTAAACATCTCAACAATATTTTTTCAAGAAGACATAGGTCAACCATGGGGTTATTACCAAACAACTCGGACAAATAAGGAACCAACTCGGACAATAACAGCAAAACATCAAGTGTCAGACACAACAGTAAAAGGGAAACCCCAGGACTCACACGAAAGTCCAGGGGCACCCTTTGGAGGCAACGAGAGAGCAAAAACCCAAATACAAAGTCTAAAGCTTTACATCAAAAGCATGTTAGCTTCTTCATTGCCCCACCAGAGGAGCTCATCAATGTAACATCACCTTGCCCGTTCGCAGAATGAGGACTCGACCTCCTCGGACCCCTTTCCCAAGGATCGGGACAAGTTGTGTTCCTCATTGTAGGGGTGGATTACTGGTGGACGAAATTGTGATCACTACAACTTCGCACAACTAACCAGCAAGTGTACTGGGTCGTCCAAGTAATAAACCTTACGCGAGTAAGGGTCGATCCCACAGAGATTGTTGGTATGAAGCAAGCTATGGTCACCTTGTAAATCTTAGTCAGGCAAACTCAAATGGGTATGGTGATAAACGAATAAAACATAAAGATAAAGATAGAGATACTTATGTAATTCATTGGTAGGAATTTCAGATAAGCGTATGAAGATGCTTGTCCCTTCCGTCTCTCTGCTTTCCTACTGTCTTCATCCAATCCTTCCTACTCCTTTCCATGGCAAGCTTAAGCAAGGGTTTCACCATTGTCAGTGGCTACCTCCCATCCTCTCAGTGGAAATGTTCAACGCACCCTGTCACGGCACGGCTAATCATCTGTCGGTTCTCAATCAGGTTGGAATAGAATCCAGTGATTCTTTTGCATCTGTCACTAACGCCCC
>NC_029775.3:10908104-10911232 GCF_000817695.3 Arachis duranensis
TGTCTTCCAGTATTACCACCGGATACATACATGCCACAGACACATAATTGGGTGAACCTTTTCAGATTGTGACTCAGGTTTGCTAAAGTGAGTAGAGTCCCCAATTAGAGGTGTCCAGGGTTCTTAAGCACACTCTTTTTGCCTTGGATCACGACTTTATTTCTTTCTTTTTCTTTCTTTTTCTCTTTTTTTTCGAAAATTTTTTTTTTGTATTCACTGCTTCTTCTTGCTTCAAGAATCATTTTTATGATTTTTCAGATCCTCAGTAACATGTCTCCTTTTTCATCATTCTTTCAAGAGCCAACATTCATGAACCATAAATTCAAAAGACATATGCACTGTTTAAGCATACATTCAGAGAACAAGAATATTGCCACCACATCAAAATAATTAAACTGTTATAAAATTCAGAATTCATGCAATTCTACTCTTTTTCAATTAAGAACATTTTTCATTCAAGAAAGGTGATGGATTCATAGGACATTCATAACTTTAAGGCATAGACACTAAGACACTAATGATCACAAGACACAAACATAGACAAACATAAGCACTAAAATTCGAAAAACAGGAAAATAAAGAACAAGGAAATTAAAGAACGGGTCCACCTTAGTGATGGCGGCTCTTTCTTCCTCTTGAAGATCCTATGGAGTGCTTGAGCTCCTCAATGTCTCTTCCTTGTCTTTGTTGCTCCTCTCTCATGATTCTTTGATCTTCTCTGATTTCATGGAGGATGATGGAGTGCTCTTGATGCTCCACTCTTAGTTGTCCCATGTTGGACTCAATTCTCCTAGGGAGGTGTTGATTTGCTCCCAATAGTTTTGTGGAGGAAAGTGCATCCCTTGAGGCATCTCAGGGATTTTATGAGGAGGAATTTCCTCATGCTTGCTCCATCCTTTTCTTAGTGATGGGCTTGAGGTCATGCCTTCTCAGTTGAACCGGCTTCCCTCTTGAGTTTCTCTTCCATTGAGCGCCCTCTTCACAAATGTTTATGAGGACTTGGTCCAACCTTTGATCAAAGTTGACCCCTTTTTTTTTTAGTTTGAAAGGGATCTCGGGGATCACCTTCTTCAAGGCCACAACTTCATAGAAGTGGTCTTGATGCACCCTTGAGATGAATCTCTCCATCTCCCATGACTCGGGGGTGAAAGCTTTTGCCTTCCCTTTCCTCTTTCTAGAGGTTTCTCCGGCCTTGGATGCCATAAATGGTTATGAAAAAATAAAAAGCAATGCTTTTACCACACCAAACCGAAAAGGTTTGCTCGTCCTCGAGCAAAAGAAGAAAGAAGAGAGTAGAAGAAGAAGAAATGAGGAAGAAGGGAATGGCTTTGTGTTCGGCCAAAAGGGGTAGAAGTGGGGTGTATGTTGTGTGAAAATGAAGGAGTGAAGATGGGTTTATATAGGAGTGGGGGGTGGTTTTGGGTGGGAAAGTGGTTTGAATTTGAATGGTTAGGTAGGTGGGGTTTTATGAAGGATGGATGTGAGTGGTGAAGAGAAAGATGGGATTTGATAGGTGAAGGGTTTTTGGGGAAGAGGTGTTGAGGTGATTGGTGGATGGGTGAAGAAGAAGAGAGAGAGTGGTGGGGTAGGTGGGGATCCTGTGGGGTCCACAGATCCTGAGGTGTCAAGGAAAAGTCATCCCTGCACCAAATGGCAAGCAAAATTGCGTTTTGTGCCAATTCTGGTGTTAAACGCCGGGCTGGTGCCCATTTCTGGCGTTTAACGCCAGCTTCTTGCCCTTTTCTGGCGTTTAACGCCAGTCTGGTGCCCCTTTCTGGTGTTAAACGCCCAGAATGGTGCCAGACTGGGCGTTAAACGCCCATCTGCTAGCCTTACTGGCGTTTAAACGCCAGTAGGTTCTTCCTCCAGGGTGTGCTATTTTTCTTTCTGCTTTTCATTCTGTTTTTGCTTTTTTCATTGATTTTGTGACTTCTCATGATCATCAACCTACAAAAAATATAAAATAACAAAAGAAAATAGTCAAAACATAACATTGGGTTGCCTCCCAACAAGTGCTTCTTTAATGTCAGTAGCTTGACAGATGACTCTCATGGAGCCTCAGAAATGCTCAGAGCCATGTTGGAACCTCCCAACACCAAACTTAGAGTTTGAATGTGGGGGTTCAACACCAAACTTAGAGTTTAGTTGTGGACTCCCAACACCAAACTTAGAGTTTGACTGTGGGGGCTCTGTTTGGCTCTGTTTTGAGAAAAGCTCTTCATGCTTACTCTCCGTGGTGACAGAGGGATATCCTTGAGCCTTAAACACAAGGGATTCTTCATTCACTTGAATGATCAACTCTCCTCTATCAACATCAATCACAGCCTTTGCTGTGGCTAGGAATGGTCTGCCAAGGATGATGGATTCATCCATGCACTTCCCAGTCTCTAGGACTATGAAATCAGTAGGGATGTAATGGTCTTCAACTTTAACCAGAACATCCTTTACAAGTCCATAGGCTTGTTTTCTTGAATTGTCTGCCATCTCTAGTGAGATATTTGCAGCTTGCACCTCAAAGATCCCTAACTTCTCCATCACAGAGAGAGGCATGAGGTTTACACTTGACCCTGAGTCACACAAGGCCTTCTTGAAGGTCATGGTGCCTATGGTACAAGGTATTGAAAACTTCCCAGGATCCTGTCTCTTTTGAGGCAGTTTCTGCCTAGACAAGTTATCTAGTTCTTTGGTGAGCAAGGGGGCTTCATCCTCCCAAGTCTCATTTCCAAATAACTTGTCATTTAATTTCATGATTGCTCCAAGGTATTTAGCAACTTGCTCTTCAGTGACATACTCATCCTCTTCAGAGGAAGAATACTCATCAGTTGCCTCTTCCTCCTCTCCAAATTCGGCCATGTTGATGGCTTTGCACTCTCCTTTTGGATTTTCTTCTGTATTGCTTGGAAGAGTACTAGGAGGGAGTTCAGTAATTTTCTTGCTCAGCTGACCCACTTGTGCCTCCAAATTTCTAATAGAGGACCTTGTTTCAGTTATGAAACTTTGAGTGATTTTGATTAGATCAGAGACCATGGTTGCTAAGTCAGAGGTATTCTGCTTAGAACTCTCTGTCTGTTGCTGAGAAGATGATGGAAAAGGCTTGCTATTGCTAAACCTGTTTCTTCCACCATTAT
>NC_029775.3:10911334-10912374 GCF_000817695.3 Arachis duranensis
CCATGAAGGATTATAGGTGTTTCCATAGGGTTCTCCCATGTAATTCACCTCTTCTATTGAAGGGTTCTCAGGATCATAAGCTTCTTCTTCAGATGAAGAAGAAGCTTCCTTAGTACTGCTTGGTGCATTTTGCATTCCACACAAACTTTGAGAAATCATATTGACTTGTTGAGTCAATATTTTATTCTGAGCCAGTATGGCATTCAGAGTGTCAATCTCAAGAACTCCTTTCTTCTGATTGGTCCCATTGTTCACAGGATTCCTTTCAGAAGTGTACATGAATTGGTTATTGATGAGCGGATAATTTATACGCTTTTTGGCATTGAAGGGCTCTCATGGAGCCTCACAGATACTCAGAGCAATGTTGGAACCTCCCAACACCAAACTTAGAGTTTGAATGTGGGGTTCAATACCAAACTTAGAATTTGGTTGTGGCCTCCCAACACCAAACTTAGAGTTTGACTGTGGGGGCTCTGTTTGGCTCTGTTTTGAGAAAAGCTCTTCATGCTTCCTCTCCATGGTGACAGAGGGATGTCCTTGAGCCTCAAACACAAAGGATTCTTCATTCACTTGAATGATCAACTCTCCTCTATCAACATCAATCACAGCCTTTGCTATGGCTAGGAAGGGTCTGCCAAGGATGATGGATTCATCCATGCACTTCCCAGTCTCTAGGACTATGAAATCAGCAGGGATGTAATGGTCTTCAACTTTTACCAGAACATCCTCTACAAGTCCATAGATCCTGCCTCTTTTGAGGCAGTTTCTGCCTAGACAAGTTATCCAGTTCTTTGGTGAGCAAAGGGGGTTCATCCTCTCAAGTCTCATTTCCAAATAACTTGTCATTTAACTTCATGATTGCTCCAAGGTTTTTAGCAACTTGCTCTTCAGTGACATACTCATCCTCTTCAGAGGAAGAATACTCATCAGAGCTCATGAATGGCAGAAGTAAGTCCAACGGAATCTCTATGGTCTCTTTTTGAGCCTCAGATTCCCATGGTTCCTCATTGGGGAACTCATTGGAGGCCAGTGGACGTCCA
>NC_029775.3:10912701-10913001 GCF_000817695.3 Arachis duranensis
GAAAGGCTTGCTATTGCTAAACCTGTTTCTTCCACCATTATTGTTGTTGAAACCTTGTTGAGGTCTCTGTTGATCCTTCCATGAGAGATTTGGATGATTTCTCCATGAAGGATTATAGGTGTTTCCATAGGGTTCTCCCATGTAATTCACCTCTTCTAGTGAAGGGTTCTCAGGATCATAAGCTTCTTCTTCAGATGAAGCTTCCTTAGTACTGCTTGGTGCATTTTGCATTCCAGACAGACTTTGAGAAATCATATTGACTTGTTGAGTCAATATTTTGTTCTGAGCCAATATGGCATT
>NC_029775.3:10916388-10932863 GCF_000817695.3 Arachis duranensis
AAAGTATGGACTATTATATATTGCTGGAAAGCCCAGGATGTCTACTTTCCAACGCCGTTGAGAGCGCGCCAATTGGGCTTCTGTAGCTCCAGAAAATCCACTTCGAGTGCAAAAAGGTCAAAATCCAACAGCATCTGCAGTCCTTTTTAGTCTCTGAATCAGATTTTTGCTCAGGTCCCTCAATTTCAGCCAGAAAATACCTGAAATCACAGAAAAACACACAAACTCATAGTAAAGTCCAGAAAAGTGAATTTTAATTAAAAACTAATAAAAATATACTAAAAACTAACTAGATCATACTAAAAACATACTAAAAACAATGCCAAAAAGCGTACAAATTATCCGCTCATCAATTACTTCACAAAATGGATTGAGGCAGAGCCCCTAGGTAATGCCACTGCTCAAAGAAGTCGGAAATTCTTGTACAGAAACATTGTTACAAGGTGTGGGGTTCCTTACTCCATCACCACAGAAAATGACACTCAATTCACAGACGCATGCTTTAGAAAGTTGGTAGCCGACTTGAAAATAAAGCACCAATTCACACCCGTAGAACACCCATAGGCTAATGGACAAGCAGAAGCTGCCAATAAGGTCATACTAGTTGGGTTAAAACGGAGGCTACAGGACGCAAAGGGAGCTTGGGCTGAAGAGCTCCCACAAAGTCCTATGGGCATATCGGACAACTCCACATTCCACCACAAAGGAATCACCTTTTCGATTGGCTTATGGAATGGAGGCAATGATACTGGTAGAAGTCGAAGAAGGATCTTCCAAAACGATCCTCTACAATGAAAAAGCTCATCCTAAATAATATCGAAACAAGTCGATCGGGAGAGGAAAAGCTAGCAGCTAATTGGAAAGGACCCTGCCAAGTCACGGAAGTACTGGGGAAAGGTCACCACAAAGTGTCTGACCTTGAGGGGCGAGAGCTACCAAGGTCATGGCATGCCTGCAAAAGGCGCCAGGCCGAGATCTAAAAGATTGCCTGGCCTAGAAGGGTAAGCACTAACATGTACACACTCTTATTCATATCCTTATTTTATTGTTTAAAAGTTCGCAGATTCCCTAAAAAGTTTCCTACCAAGACGTCCGATTACAACAGGTCGGCAAGGTGAAAACCAAATTCACCGCCCGATCACGACAAAGGTCGGCACGGTAAAAACCAAATTCACCGCCTGATCACGACAAAGTCGGCAAGATGAAAGCCAAATTCATCGTCCGATTACAAAGCGAAAGGTCGGCAAGGTGAAAACCAACTTCACTGCCCGACCACGATGAAAAACGAATTCATCGTTTGATTTCGACAAAGGTCGACAAAGTGAAAACCAAATTCGCTGCACAATTAAGACGCATTAATCTGAAGCATTCATCGTCCGATTATAAAGCAACAGATCGACAGAAAGTGAAGAATAGATTCACTGTACGATCTCGATAGGAATGATTGTCCGACAAAGGTGAAAATGCGATCCACCTAAAGGACGATCAAACCAGGACAGAAACCACCATCTATAAATCGGCAAAGATGAACACAGAATAATGCAAGAAGTTATCGAAAGTGATCCCAAAAAGAACCTGACGAGGTCTTATGGATTGCTATATAATAACTTAAAAAGACTGGCCGACACTAAAAAGTCGGACGAAGTCAACCCAAGTTATCAGCAAATCCCTGGAAAGAGGTCTGGCCAACCCTATTAAAGAGGAATTGCTATAACTTAGAAGAGATCGACCTAGCGAAGTCGGTCTCCTATAAGACAAGTTATAAAAGTAATCCCTAAAAGAGACCTGACAAAGGTCCAAGAAAGAGGATTACAAAAATAACTTATAAGAGATCGACCTAACGAAGTTGGTTTCCTATAAAACAAGTTATAAAAGTAATCCCTGAAAGAGACCTGAACAAGGTCCAAGAAAGAGGATTACAGAAATAACTAAGGAGAGCCCGACATGATAAAGTCGGCCCAAATGACAAAAGAGTTATAAAAGTAATCCCTGAAAGAAACCTGAACAAGGTCCAAGAAAGAAGATTACAGAAATAACTCAGGAGAGCCCCGACACGACGAAAGTCGGCCCACAACACAAAAGTTATAAAAGTAATCCCTGAAAGAGACCTAAACAAGGTCCAAGAAAGAGGATTACAGAAATAACTTGAAAAGCTACAGATTGGACCAACAAGAAGAAGTCGGACCAACGAAAGCTATAGCTTGGACCGACAAGAAGAAGTTGGACCAACGAAAGCTACAGATTGGACCGACAAGAAGAAATCGGACCAACGAAAGCTAAGATTAGACCGATAAGAAGAAGTCGGACCAACAAAAGCTACAGATTGGACCAACAAGAATAAGTCGGACCAACAAAAGCTAAAGAAGGATCGACAAGAGAAGTCGAACAAACAAAAAATGTGCGCTAAAACGGACATAGCTCCGCCCAAAAAAGCCACGGCTCCACGACAAGGCTATCAAAATTGTTCAGACTGACTAAAAAGAGTTATACGAGAACACTAAAAAGTCGTCAGACAAGTTAGCCCCAAGGACCACCTCGACCAAGCAGAAAGTGGACAAAACCAGGAGTGATCAAAAGAGGTCGGACAACAAAGTACCAACACTCTACAAAGATCCACAAAGGGGACAAAGACATCTCGCAACGGCCAGAGGAAGGCCAGAAATACTTTGCTAAAAAGTACGAAGTCTTGAAAAAAGACACTACTTAAAAAGCGAAAAGCACAGCCTCAAAGACAGAGCTAAAAAGTCATCCAAACAAACTATAAAAAGGTTCCCCATTGGAACACTACCTAAAAAGTTGTTGGATTATGACTAAAAAGCCCGAACAGCAAAGACAAACAAGTCGGAAGAAGGCTGAAAAGTCCCCTCAACAAAGTAAAAGGGGCAATACCAGACTCGCACAAGGAGAAACTACTCAAAGATCGACCAAAGTCAGGATGCTTGAGCACGACTTCCCCGAAGAGATCGAAACTCTGAAAGCACGGTCTCACGGAAAAGTCCGAACTCAAGCAGGGGCAAAGTCATACAGGTCGACGTTAGCTAAAGAAGATGCGCAAGTACGACTTCAAAAAAGAACAAGCCAAAAGGTTGGGAAACAACTTAAGGCTCAAATGCGCTTAGCCAAAAAGGATACAACTCGACTCAAAGAAGGCACAATCTCAAACAGGGCTACAAACATCATCCAAGACTAAAAAAAGGTTCTATATAAAGAACACTAAAAAGTCATTGGGCAAATCACTAAAAGTCCGGATATCAAGCCGCAAGGACAACTTCGCCAAAGCAGAGGGTTGTCAACACAAACTTAAAGCAAGGCATGATCCAGAAGGTAAGGGTAGAAAACCCACGCTACCACTCAAAAGAGGTTAGACTGTGAAGTACCAAACCTCTAGAAAATCTGCAAGATTGCAAAGCAATGAAGAAACAAGCAAGACAGATGCTTGAGCACTACTTCCAAAGAGATCGAAACTCTGAAAAGCACGATCTCATGGAAAGATTGAACTCAAGCAGGGGCACTGTTCATACCCTGGGTCAAGCTGTCCGACCCGGGATGTTTAGCGACAAGCCGACCGACCTCTTCAGGTCAGACTATCCGACCTCTTCTCAAAGAGCTTGGCCAATGCCCGACCTCTTCTCAAAGAGCTCGGCCAAATCGCCAAAGGAGTCCAAAGCAGGCCCAAAATGAAGGAACACAGCCCAATCTAAAGGCAGCCAAAGCCCAGAAAGATAAAGGCGGTTCCCCTAAAGATAAGATGACTTCACTCAAAGATAAGATAAGATAAGATAAGATAACTATCTTATCTCCAGAGAGGTCACTCCTCACCATTATAAATACACTGGAGCACCCAGATATAACTCATACTCTGATTCTACTCAATAGCTACTTAATACCCTTGCTAACTTAAGCATCGGAGTCCCTTGCAGGTACCCCCCACCCTCCGGGGACGAAGGATCAACACCATCACCAAGTCCAACAAGTCGGACACAACGGCTCCGACCCACACAGAAGAACTCGTCCGAGATCGACCAACAGTTTTCAAGTAACCCTGGAACAGAAATAAAAATAGAAAACAAAATTTGCATAGAAGGAATCAAATAGCTTACCTTGTGTTCTACTAAGCCATAGAGAGTGGGTGAAAAGGCTTTTAAACAAAATTTTAGGAGAGAGATGCAACTCTAAAGAATCATATCAAACAAATAACTATCAGCAAAAATTAAACTAAATAAAAACTCAAAGAGAAATAGAAAATGGAAAAATAAAAAATGTTAAGACGGAAAAAAGTGAAGTAAAAAATAAAAAGTAAGTAAAAAAAATAGAAATGATGAACACGACGGTGACGCGAGAAGCGACGAATACAATGGCGACGTGACCAAAGAGGAACACAACTACGTAAGCAATGACGAGAAAATTGAACACACAAGAATAAATCAAGAGTAGCAACAAGAACTGCGAAGACAGATGAATAAATCCCACATTAATGAAATTTTGAAATGGGTTGGGGTTAGGTTTCTAATGGAAAATAAGGCCTGGAATTTTGTTTCAAACTTGGTAAGAATTTGAATCAATAAATATGTAAACTATAAAGATGAATATAATTTTGTGCCAAGTTAAAAGAAGGAAAGAGTAATTTTTGTTAAAATATTTGGAGGGAAGATCAAAATTTTAGAAAAAAAAAGTTTAATTTATTTTTGGCAACTTTTATAATAGAAAGCTTATTAAAAATTTAAGAATAACACTTATAAAGTGTAATATAATAACACAAATGTTACTTATTTAATTTACAAAAACAACACCTTTTATATGTATTTTAATTGATTAAAGGAAATATTTATGGTGTGTTGTTAAAAAAGAATTGCAACAGCCTTATTTTTGGATAACAAATATTAAATGTTATTTTTAATTGGTTTAGACAACATTTTTTAAGTATTATTTGCAGCACATATTATAATAGATAAAAAATATTGTAAATTAAATAAATATAATAATTACCAAAATAAATAATTTTAAAAATATTTTTTGAAATAAATATTCTTTTTTTATCTCGAGATAATTTTGCATGTATCTTGTTTACTATGTAAATGAGATATAAAAAAATTAAAAATAATAAAAAATATTAATAATATCAATAATTCAAACTTTTGGCATGCAATTAGTATGTAAAAAGGTTGGTAGAAGAGATTAAAATGGATATGTTTGATCAATTTTAGTCCATTTTAAATGATAGGAATTAACACGTTTACTTGAAAACTATTAAACCGACACCAAAAAGAAAAATATTAAACTGTCCACTATTAACACAGTTACCTCTTTTCTAACTGTTTAAAAATTTAAAATATAATTTAAATACACGTGAATTATCTAATGACTCAGTTAATGCATGTCATTACTCTATTGGTATATAATATGAAATCTTTTTTACTTAAATTATATTTCAAATTTTTATGTACTCTTATGCAACAAATAAAATTTTTCCCTAAACCCGTATAACAAACGAAAAAAGTAGGTGAATATAGAAAAAACAAATATATTAATAGTGTGTTGGAAATATATTTGTAACTACCCATTATTCATAGTAGATTGTCCATTATTAACAGTGCTCGAAATATATTTGTAACTACCCATTATCAATACTAAACTATACAAATATATTTCCAACTTAATAATAGGCAGTCTACTATGAATAATGAGTAGTTACAAATATATTTTTTAGCACACTATTAATGATGGACAATTAAAAATATATTTTTAATTATACATTATTTTTTTATTAAAAAAGAGGCCCAAGGACCTAAAACAAAAGGGCCTAAAACAAAAGCCAACTACGTTGGCACCACTCTCACACTCTTCCTTTTACCTTTGTCATCAGCAAGGAGAGGCATCAGAAAAGGGGGTGGAGTTGCAAAACAGAAGAGGCCGGTCGAGATTAACTGAGCTTGCTTTGCCAGTGCATCAGCACAGAAATTAGCTTCGCGACGTGCTTAAACGACACATAAGTCATTTTGCTGCGGAGATCCTCAATGGCCCTAATCAGAGAAAGTGTATGATGGTGGCTACTAGATGACCCGTCAATTAATTTCAACGCACAGGAAGAATCAGTTTCTATCTGTAAGCTGTTGATTCCCAGCTCCACTGCTAGCTTCATTCCGGTGTAGATGGCCCAAATTTCTGCAAATGTTATGGTGATTCTTCCAATTTTCATCATGAAACCCGCCACGAGGTTACCATCTCCATTACGAAGGAGACCGCTGCAAGTTCCAGAACCAGCGGGTTGGATGACTGAGCCGTCAACATTTAGCTTCATGCACCCATCCACTGGAGGTTCCCAACCGACAAGGTAAGCCTTAGCAGGGTTGAGAATTTTTTTTTTTTGCTCTCAGTGAGGTTTATCATATTGATGTACTGCTCTGCCAAGTAACTAGATAGATTATGCCCATAAAAGCTGGTAGAAATTTCCGAATTGAAAACTAAATCATTCCGGGCTTTCCAAATATTGTTGCAGACAGTAACAAAGAGGGTGGGCCAAGGAGTTCCACTAATTTTTCGAGTGATCTTGAAGAGATTTGTCTTTAGCCAATCTTGCAAAGGTTGGTTAAAGAAACCTCGGGGAAGGGCACTGGTTGACCTGCTAGTCCA
The DNA here is from genome assembly GCF_000817695.3 of Arachis duranensis. Taxonomy (NCBI): domain Eukaryota; kingdom Viridiplantae; phylum Streptophyta; class Magnoliopsida; order Fabales; family Fabaceae; genus Arachis; species Arachis duranensis. Next base: position 10,923,019 of record NC_029775.3, read on the forward strand.
GACACTACGGGAATAGAGACAGTCGCACAGCACATGGAGCAGAATCTCTTCATGATCCAGACATCTGGGGCAACTTCCAACCATGGTAAGACTTCTTGTCCTTCTCTTAGCATTTGTAAGAAGAGCATTATGGTAGATTAGCCAAGTGAAAGCTCTTAATCTTTGAGGAACTTTAATTTTTCAACATAATTTAAAATTTGTGTCTGATTCTCTATCTCCACTGTAATAAGTAGAATATGCTGATTGATAAAAAATTCTCTATTAGTATAGGGTAGCCAACTAATATAGTCCACACCAAGAGAGTAGTGAGGAGCTTTTAGCGTGCGAATAATCTCAGAAATATCTTCAGGAAAATAGCTATTTATCATCTCCCAATTCCACTCTCCTCTTTTAGGCTGGTAATTCCTGGAACCCAATGATCAGTTCAAACTGCAATAGATTGTCCATCCCCAATTCTCCAGATCAAATTCCTTTGAAATTGGGTCCAGACTTTCACGATTCCTTTCCAAGCCTTTGAGCAGTTGGCTTTTCGATGGACTTTGGGAATCAAGTTCTCACCACAGCCGTACTTGGCTTTGAAAACTTTAACCCACAAGCTATCAGGTTTCGTCATGAGTCCCCAAGCGAGTTTCATGAGAAAAATGTTATTTGTTTCTTGAGCTTTGCAAATGCCTAACCCGCCTTGATCTTTTGGTTTACACACGGTGTCCCAACTTAAAGGATGAATTTTCCTATCTTGATCACTTGAACCCCAAAGGAAGTCCCGACAAATTTTATCAATCTTGTTGCAGACTTCGATCGGAACCTTCATAGTTTGCATAACATAACTTGGAATAGAAGATAAAACGGATTGAACAAGCGTTGCTCTTCCTGCCATGGATAAAGTCTTCATGTTCCAACTAGAGAGTTTGGCTTGCATCTTGTCAATGATATGTTGAAAATGCTGTTTGCTACACTTCTCGTGGATCAGCGGAACACCTAAGTATTTTTCCAAATTGCTGGTGAGGGGAATCCCTAGTTCTTGGCTAAGTTCTTCTCTGATATTGTGGTTCACATTTTTGGAAAAGAAAATGCATGACTTATTGAGGCTGACTTTTTGTCCTGAAGATTCACAGAAGATTTTTAGTGCCTCCTTGACAACACCAACTTGGTCTCGGTTAGCTTGCGCAAAAAGTACTATGTCGTCTGCAAGCAAAGATGAGAAAGATTAGGGCCATTCCTAGACAGCTTTATAGGTTTCTATTTTTTATTTTCAATAAAAGAAAGGATAAGATGTGATAGTCTTTCAACACAAAGTACAAAGAGATAGGGTGATAGGGGATCTCCCTGTCTTATTCCTCTGGATGGTGTGAAGGCCTCAGAAGGAGACCCATTCCAAAGAAGGCTCATGTTAGGAGACGAAATATAGAGATTAATGAGCGTGACGATTTCCTCCGGTATTCCAATATCCCTAAGCGTGTCAATAATAAACAGCCAGTTTAATCAATCATACGCTTTCTCCAAATCTATCTTTATGGCCATAAGTCCTGTGCCTCCATTCCTGGTCCTCATAGTATGAACAACTTCCTGCACGACTAAAATATTATCCGCACTAACTCTGCCTGGGACAAAGCTAGCTTGGGTATTAGCAATCAAGCTGTTTAAGTGAGGTTTCAATCTATCAGCAACAATTTTAGTAACAATTTTATAACACACATTACAGAGGCTAATAGGCCTAAAATGAGTAAATTTTTCAGGGAAATGGATCTTAGGAATAATAGAGATAAGAGTCCGGTTGACGTGAGCTATATTCTCTGGCTCTCTAAAAATCAACTTTATCTACTCAGTAAGGGACTCAGCCACAGTCTTCCAAGAATGTTGAAAAAATTTGGCAGGTAGTCCATCGCTTCCTAGAGCTTTCCAACTTTCCAAGCTAAAGACTGTCAGCTTTATTTCCTCTATTGTGACTTCTCTTACGAGTTGTTGTTTTCTTTCCTCTGAGATAGTAGGGAATCAACCTGCAATAGGAAACATAGGCAAATCAGGATTATATTGATCAGGTGAATATAAAGATTTAAAACAAGAGGCTCCCATAGTCTTAAGAGTATCCACATCTTCAATCCAACTTCCCTTATCATTCTTTAGAGTAAGGATTTTGTTTCTCTGTCTTCTTCCATTAGCTTTCTGATGGAAGTACTTAGAATTCTTATCGCCAAAATTTATCACATTACATCTAGACATTTGTTGCCAATAGCTTTTCTCCTGAATAGTAATAATCTCATACTCCTTCCAAAGATCCTTCTGCAGCTTTTCTAAGAAAGGATTCGTATTGAAAGAGAGGTTGCGATTAATACCATCCAGCCTTGTGAAAAGCCTACGCTTCTTTTGAAAAATATGTCCAAAAGTGTGAATATTCCAATATTTGGCATTTCTCGCAAAAACTGAAATATTTTCAAAAAGGTTTCCTTGTTTGTTCCAACTCTGCTCCACCAGATTGTTGTAATCTTCATGAGTTAACCAAGGTGCCAGCAAGCGGAAAGGTCTCTCCCCTCCTTGGACAGTGGTGATGTTGAAATCAAGGAGAAGTGGTAAGTGGTCAGACTTGAGCTTTGGAAGGTGTCTAACCCCTGCTGTCGGAAACAAACTACAAAAATCAATGTTACAAATGAATCTATCCAGTCTTCTCTTGACCTTTCCTCTCTGCCAAGTGTATGGTGGGCTAAAGTAGTCTAAAGAATTTAAATTGCAATTTCTCATGCAACTAATGAATCTGTTGGTATCTTGTGAGAGGTTAAAGTTTCCCCCGGTATCATCCAAAGTGGCAACCGAGTTAAAATCCCCTCCAAGACACCAAGGGCCATTAATCCCTATAGCTGACTCTTCTAATTTATTCCAAAGGCTGCTTCTATTTCTTACATGAGGGCTACCATAAATAGCAGTAAGCCACCATGGTTCCCCTTGTTCATATCTAACTTTCAAGTGCACAAACTGTTTCTCAATGATCTCAGGTTCGATATTCCAAAGAGACTTGTTCCAAAGGCACCAAATGCCTCCCGCAAAACCATCAACGTCACTAATGCACCAGGAATCGAACCCTAACTTCTTGATAGTAGCTTCCGCTTTATGTCCTGAAATATGAGTTTCCAGTAGAAAAATTAAGTTAGCATGATATCTATAAATAAGGTCTTTAATGATAAAAGAGAACCCCTTAGAGGCAGTTCCTCTACAATTCCAAGAAATAATATTCATGATAAACAAAGGGATAGGGATAAGAAAGATCCTCCTGAAGAAACCAGGAATTTAAGCCTCCATAGGCTTGTGGTCAGGGGAAACAAGCTCCTTCTTTCTCTCGAGAGTTGAAGCAACTCCTTCTTGGGAGTGGACATCCATCATGCTTTCATCCAGGTTTAGTTCTCTCAGGTCTGGTGGCTCCTGTAGTTCACCAGCACTCTGTTGTCCATAGGCTCCTCCACCCATGAATTTTGATATAAGGGCAGTGGTGTGGAGGTCAGAAAGGTTAGTGATGTTCAGGTGGTATTTCTGTTTGCTTTTAGCAATTTCTTTGCTTAATCTGGAAAACTGTCTCCAGTAATCTTGATGTTTGACTTCCTTCCCTTTTGAAAGATTTTTATGCTCATTTTGAGATTCTAACTTATTTGGTTTCAAACCTAGTTCAACCTTCTATTTCTCCTTTGTTTGATGATTCTGATTTGGTTTATTTTGTATTTTCTTGCTTATGTCAGCACCCTTCTCCTTAATGATGGTGATGGCTTGTTTCTGTTTCTACGCAGATCTTGCATTATTTGGTTGATTATTCTAATGGGCCTGCGTGTAATTTCTTTCCTTTTCCATATTTGGTTGGCTAGCTTTTCCTCTGTTGTGGGCCAGCTGACCCTCTCTTCCTTCATATTCATCTGCCAAAATCTGAAATCTGGATGCACTTCCACCTTCCTTTTTTTCTTTAGGAGTATCCCCCATTTTTGGCTTATTCCTTCTTTGACTTCTCTTAACTACATCCATGGACCAAATAAATTTTCTACTTGATTTTCCTCTTCAACCGCAACGGTCTCATTATTTAAAGCAGATTCTTTTCCTTTTTTGGAAATGTTCTTTGGGATTTCAATGTCCGAATTCTGATTTGGTGTGACTAATTGCGCTTTCCTATTTTGTTGATTCTTCTCATTAATGGTTTCCTGATTTTGCTCCTTTTCCTTTTCAGCATTTGCCGCTAATCCTCCATCTCCACTAGCCGCCGCCGCTGCCACCGTGGGGCTATCACCTGGGGATTCCTGACATTGATCAAGCTTGTGCTCGTATCTCCCGCACTTGAAACAGATTTGATGAAGGCCCTCGTATACGATGTGGAATTCTTTTCCTAAAGCTGAGAAAGAGGTAACTAACTTGTTCCTTAAATCAATCTCAACACAGATACGAGCAAATTTTCTTCTAGAGTGGATAGAGGTTAATTCATCAACTTTAAGCATTGTACCCAAAGATTTTCCAACCTTCCAGAGGAAATATTTGTTGTACAACTCTGCCGGTAAATTAGGAATTCGTACCCACACAGCAATTTTCTATACTTGTGTCTCCATTGGCATGAAGAGGGGTCTCCATCTTTGCACAAGAAAGTAGTGGTCCGCTATCATCCATGGCCCTTCAAACAAGGCATGTCCATAGTCTTCTTGACTTCCAAAGCTCACGAGAAAGAAGTTTTCCACTAGATCCATGACCCGGATAGAGCCTTTTTTAGCCCACCTTCGCTGCACCCATCGGTCTATAGCCTGGAGATTAACCAGTTTTTCAAGAGGCTTGACAATCAAAGAGAACTTCCATGGTCGACACCATTCTTCATATTCTTCTAGAGACACTTCAATATTAGGCTTTGGATTGAAGAGAGTCTGATTCTCCATATTCATAACCATGGGGTTGGATTCAGCGATACAGTCTTCTGCCACAAGTTCAACAATTTCATCAGGATTTAGTTTTTCAAATCCATTATTAACTACCATATCACGATATGATTTGATCGGCTGTTGATCAATTTCTGGGACAATAGTGTCCCTAATATGTTGATCGATTGTAGGGGTTTCATCTGACTCCATCTCTGTTTCTGTAGACTTGTCTTCGATACCTTCCATGGGGCCGTCATACTGATTAGCCCTATCCATTTTTACTTTTTTTGTGCTCCTGGTGGTGAAGTCTTCTTCTTCCGGCGATCTCTTGTCGACTTCAAAAGGTTGGTTTTCAGTGCTCGTAGGGAGGTTCTGGTAGGAATGGAATATTATTATAGCAAGCTAAATATTCAATTATATTAACTATACATTATTAATATTTGTTTCTTCCATATTTATCTACTTTTCGTTTGTTGTACAGGGTACATATAAAATTATTTAATTTGTTGTATGGGAGTACATAAAAATTTGAAATATAATTTATGTAAAAAAGATTTCATATTATATACAAATATAGTAGTGACATGCTGGGTCATTAAATAAATCACGTGTATTTAAATTATATTTTAAATCTTTAAACAGTGAGTAGTTTGAAAAGAGGTAACCGTATTAATAGTGAGCAGTTTAATAATTTTCAAGGAAACGTATTAATTCCTATCATTTAAAATGGGCTAAAATTAATCAAATATATTCATTTTAATCTCTTCTACCAACCTTTTTACGTACTAATTGCATGCCAAAAGTTTAGATTATTGATATTAATAATATTTTTTATTATTTTTAATTTAAAAAATACATATATTTGATTTACAGTATAAACGAGATACATGCAAGGATTAATCTCTACATACAAGTCTTTTGCGCTTACAAGTTTTACAAGTCTGAAAACGAAATCTACTAAACCCGCTGTTTATGTTACATACCTCTTTAACAGACTTTCAAATCAATTAACACGCAAATATATAACTTCCATTTTTCAAAAGATTTCGTTTTTTTTTTCGAATTCCTTGCCAAATTTGTTGGATCTCCTTCTTCCTTCCTTTTTTTTTATTTTTATGGTTTCTGAAATCAAGTTTTGAAATTGTTTTGAAGATAATGGAACTTCAGAAATACATCCAAACAATTACAGAAATACACAAACGATTACAGAAAGGATTATAAAAATACACCCAAACGGTTACATAAAGGATTACAAAAATACATCCAAACGGTTACAGAAATACACACAAAGGATTACAGAAATATACCCAAAGAATTTAAGAAATACACCCAAAACATAGGAGAGACAGTATATTTTTTCTTGAAATCTTTTTAATGTTTTGCTGGTTAAGGATGAGGCATATAGCAGAGACAATCTAGAGTACTTTGAATAATGTTTCTTCATTTTTTCTGGTGATTTTTTATGGAGATTTGTATCTTTTCTTCTTGATTTCTTCTACTCTTCGTTTTGATTGAGAAAGAAGAGGAAGAGTGCGAATCTTGACGGTTTACGTTTTGATTGATGAAGAAGAGGAAAAGTGAGGCATAATGAACGCGTGCGTTGGACGCTCGATTTTAAAAGAGTGCGCGTATTTTTTTTCTTGGACTTAGAACAACTTGTATAGCTTGTAAACCAAAAAGGTTTGTATATATAGCAGGCTTCATTATGCAAAATTATCTTGTTTACAGTGTAAACAAAATAAGAGAGAAATATTTATTTCGAAAAATATTTTTAAAATGATTTATTTTGATAATTACTATATTTATTTAATTTATAAAAATAAAAGATCCGTCGTTCTTAAGCAACAAACAATTGTTAAGGAGTAATTTAAAATATAATAAAGTGTTAATTTTTCTTAAACATTCAGAATAAATATTAATGATTTTTTTTGTTCTATTTGTATTTTAAATATTTTAAAAATACTCAATATTATTCCTTCAATATTTTCTTCTTCTTCATCGTCCCGTTTTAGGCCAACCAAATGTTGATATTTTTATTGCTTTTTATCAAGACATAACTTTTTTTTTCCAGAAATTTCAATGACATGATCAAAATTGCTCAATCCAGAACTTTTTTTTTAAATAGTTACAAGAGCTTGGTATATTTATCCTCTGTTCAGATTTTTTTTATTGAACTCATACAATATAATAGTCTATAATCATACATATCCAAAACCTGGTCCATCATGCAGGAACCAGAGCCGATGACCATGTTTTATCCCATTAATGCAGTTTTAACTGTGTTAATTAAGTTACCATGCACACAAGAACAAATATAGACACCTCCGGATCATTCAAATAATCGTCTACTGCATATTCTTGATTAAAAGATTCTTTTGCGGTATGTATGTATCTGAGTCGTCACTTGCAAACTGAGAGGGTATATATTATTTAACATAATTAATTTTTGTACCAATAGACATTGATACGATACATTATTTAGCTGGACATACATGCACCATATACAAAATAAAACGATATATAACATACATAACATCATAAATTAGCGAGGCCAATTTATGTAGCCACACTATGCAGAACAACAGTTTCAATGGTTAATCCGGGACCAAAGCCAAACAACACACCCCATTCAAGTCCTTCACCGGTGGTTTTAAGTCCTTCTTCAACCGATTTCTTTCTCATCTCATCCAATATGAACAGCACACATGCACTTGACATGTTACCATAATTACTAAGCACATCTCTAGTGGCTTTCATCTTCTCCGGTTTCAGGTTCAACTTGTGTTCGACTTGGTCCAAAATTGCAGGTCCACCGGGATGCGCAATCCAAAATATCGAGTTATAATCAGATATACCTAATGGATCAAAAGCCTCGGTGAGTGCCTTGTTGATGTTCTTTGAAACAATCGAAGGAACATCCTTGAGAAGATGGAAAGTAAGCCCAACTTCACGAAGGTGGCCATCAATGGCCCCTTCGCTGTCCGGTGCAAGTGTTTGAGCAGTCCAAACAAGCTCAAATATCGGCTTCTCAATCTCCGGCAATGGATCCGAACCAACGATAAGCGCGGCGGCTCCGTCGCCGAACAATGCTTGCCCTACGAGGCTATCCAAGTGAGTTTCACTTGGACCACGGAATGTAACCGCCGTTATCTCAGAACAAACAACAAGAACACGTGCACCCTTGTTGTTCTCCGCCAAGTCCTTGGCCAAACGGAGGACGGTGCCGCCGGCGAAGCAGCCTTGCTGGTACATCATGTACCTCTTGACGTATGGCCGGAGGCCTAAGAGTTTGGTGAGTCGGTAATCGGCACCGGGCATGTCGACGCCGCTGGTGGTGCAGAAGATCAAGTGTGTTATCTTTGACTTTGGTTGACCCCATTCCTTGATGGCTTTCGTTGCAGCTTCTTTGCCCAGCCTTGGAACCTCCACAACCACCATGTCTTGCCTTGCATCCAATGAGGGTGCCATGTATGCACACATGTTAGGGTTTTCCTTCAGCATCTCTTCCGTTAGGTACATGTATCTCTTCTTAATCATTGACTTATCACCTGAAACAATACGCTAACCCTTGAGTTCTTCACAATGCTATATATGTATAATTAAACAGCAATTAATTAATTAATTAATTAATACATACACATGCGTTGGAACTTTTTCTTAAGGTCGCTCATGTGTTCGCTATTGGTGATTTTGAAGTAGTAATCCGGATACGTGCTTTGATCAACGCAGTTCGGTGGTGTTGCTGTTCCAATTGCCATTATAGTTGCAGGACCTTCTGCTCTTTGAGCCTTGCGAATCTCAGATACATTCGCCATTGTTTCTTATTAGGTTAATGCAGAAGCTTTTGCTAGATAGTAGAAAGCTGATAGCGTGTCCTGAAGAATTGTTATGGAATGATGAGATTTTATAGGCACCAAAGTGTGAAGAATGTGTGATGAATAGGTGCAGTGGGTAGCTGAGCATCACGTGCTTCACTCTTAGTTACCATTATCTTCATGTCATGATGAAATTTTTTCAAAGAAAAAAGTGTTTAATTTGTTTGAATTCTTTTTATTTAAATTATATTCATAAGTGATCTTATTAAATCAATTTAAATTGGACTAGTAGTTAATTTATTAATTTATTTATTTAATTAAGTATTAAAATTTAAATTTATTTTATATGTATAGTAGTTTGTTAACCAAACACATTTTTAAAAAAAAATAAATTCATAACGAATTAATTTTTGATCAAATTAAAAGATATAATGAAAAATTAAAAAAAATAATTTTATTAATTTCAAAAAATTTCAATATTCTTAAACGACGTTCTTTGACTGCTACGATAATTAGTGACGATTTTATTTGGACGATGCATGGTATGCTTTTACCCTTCGCATTAGAATGGAGACTAGTCCTTATGTCTACTACCAGTCAACCACATGAGTGTGATCCTTGTCTTGCTTGGCCAAATGCCCAAATTAAACTAAACCAATAATTGGCTACTTATTTTAGAATTTAGTTAATGTGTATTCTAAAAATATATGATGAGTTTATTATACGATAATAAAATATTTTAAATATTTTTATTTAATAAATATAAAATAAATAAATTAAAAATTTAAATTTTAATAAAAAATTTAATTTATAAATTTAATATATATGTCTTTAAAATATAAGATAAATAAATTTTTTATTATTTTACACTATTTTAATTTTATGCATTTGATTTTTTGGAGAAAATTCAGATAAGGAGTTACTCAGGTAAAGACGCATAAAATATCTCTTTTTAAAGATGTTTTTCAGTAATTAAAATTTAACATATATAATCGATTAAATCATGTTATTTTTGTTAAAACTAGGCTAGACAAATTGATTTAAACAAAAAAATGGTGAATTAAATTTTGAACTAGTCTAAATTAATATTATTTTTTATAATATAAAAAATGATTATATATATTATGACGGCAAAGAAAAAAAACTAAAATTTAAAATT
>NC_029775.3:10932901-10954483 GCF_000817695.3 Arachis duranensis
AAAAAATATCTTTATAAAAATACTTTTTGGCATCTTTATCTAAATAGGTCCGTTGAAATAATATACGCTATGTATCGTAGTCACAGCATTGATCAATAGTAGCTTGCTTCCTAGCTAGTTCCTGCGTGACCATTGCCCAAGTGACAAGTGCAACATGACTTGATAAGGTGTTATTACTTTCCGCTGATACGTGTTTTTGACTTTTTTTTTCGTTGTTATAACATTAAATTCCTTTTAATTTGATCCTTCTCTAGTTGTACAATGATAAATTTTGCGGTGGCTTTCTCTTAAATAAGATATTTATTATTCTATATATGACATGTTTTATTGTTATTAAAAAAATTTGATCGAGTCATTATAATTAATATTAACTAATTTTTTAATTTGAATTTAGATAACTAAATTATCCAATTAATATAAAATAATTTCTGTAAATTACAAGATTTTTAACAAAATTCCATTTGCAATTTCGGTTTTTTTAAACTACCAAATTCCTTAACCTTTTTCAGCCAAAAGAATGAAACGAGAGGATTAACTTGAATAATCAAATATTCTTTGGTCATCGTTGTGTATGATTAATAATCCTTTTAGTTATTTACTAACGATTGTAAGGTATCATTTAAAGTCATAAGTTTCAGTGTGAATCAAGGAATTTAACCAAAAAAAAAAAATAAAACAGCTTCTACCATTTAATTTTTTAAACAAAAAGCTCAATACATAACAAGATATAAAGCAGTTAGAAAGTACAAAGTTATTAAGTAACAATAAAAAATTAAATTATAGTCATTTTTGATATTATTATAAATAACTAGAAGAATCAAAATCAACCCACTCTTTATAATTTTTAATCGATTTGTTGATAATTTTTGCAATATCTGCTTTTTGATTTTTGAATATCCTGTTATTCCTTTTCAGCAAATATTTCAGATAATAGTACAAAAATCAATCAACCACCTATTGCATTCATCCTTTCTAGTAAGAGCTCTTGTTCAATTTTTGAAGTGTTGCTTAATTGTTCCTGGAACAATTTATAGGCGAACAACCAAACACATCACACCTGCCAAGTAAACTCACAGTACAGAAACAAATGGTAATCATTCTCAGAATTCTTTTTTACACAGCACACAATCAGTATCATTTCGACCAACAATGCCAAATCTGCTTAATCTGTCCTTAGTATTGACCCTGCCAACTAACACAAACTAGGTAAACAACTCTACTCTTAGTGGAACCAACTCCCTCCAAATGGAACAAGTGAAGCGATAACTGAAAATGTCCTCTAGAAGTGTTTCAGTCCGCAAAACCTGCACAAAAGAGTTAGTAGAATAAAATAAATGCCTAATCTATCAAATTTTTAAACTATCCTGTCTTTTTTCTTGGATGCTAAATTGACAGATTGTAGCACCCCATAAAGTTGATTCACTAATTCCAACTTCCATTGGAATAGTTCTCTTCTCCATTGAAAATTCCATATCCACTTTAACTCATTCCAAAACCCACAATCCTTAATTATACATCCGTTTTGGTTTGAAATCGAGAAAGTTGTAAAAAGATGTTCTTCAACACATCATAGGCTAGCCAATTATCTTTTCAGAATCGAATTCTTCTTATATCTCTTACCTCTAAAGACAGTTTTCTGACCATCTTCTTCCTCACTTATTGATCTTTTATTTATAATTGATAAATATTTTTCTATAAATCTCTTCTTTTAAGTATAGACTAACCAGAGGGTAGAATATTTGGATTTATGTCATTTCAAGAACATATAATTTTTTTCGGAGAGTTTTCACCATTACTTAAACAATAATGTTGCATTTTAAACAATTGCATCACCTACTTCTAACTCTTGCTTCTAGCCGTTTTGGAGTTTAGACAATTTTCCACTTTACTAAAAAAACCCTTGGTTGACATCCTCTCCATTTTATAGGAATCTTCTTTGTAAAGAGATTAATTTTTCAACTACTACTCAAAACATCTTATATAAGTTGCGATAATAAACTTCAATTTGTTTTTCAATGATACTTATCCAACTAATTTTCCGTTTAAATTTTATGATGACCTTGTGTGGCTAATTTAATTCAAGCTCACATTGATTTGTTTGAATTAAAATTCTGTGTAATCCACACACATATTTTACGCCAAATAGATTATATATTAGCGTTGTTTAAGTTGTTAATGGTTAATTTAAAAAAAAAATAAAATCAATATTATAGATGATTATGTGGTGATATCCAAATTCTAATTTAGAAATAGTTAATTTTAATAATGATGAGAACTAAATTTTTTTCAATAATCATATAAAACGTGTCATAAAAAAATAATATATCCTTTATTTAAAAGAGAATTGGTTAGAAGTTAACAAATTTTATACCTTTATACGTATGGTTATAATTTTATTATTAATATTTTAGTTTAATTTTATTCCTCCGATCCAATACGTTATAATATATTTTATTATATTTTTTAATGTAAATAATACATGACATGATAATTTTACGCTTACATATTCTTGACATATAAGCTTAAAATTATCATGACGTGTTGGTGATAGTGAAGAATTCAAAAAATTTTAATAGTGGAAATAAAATATATATAATATAATAATAATAATAATTTTTATAATAAAATTATTATGTATTTGTCTGTAAATGTATAAGATTTTTTATTTAAATAAATAAAATAAAAATAATAATTATCAAAATAAATAATTTAAAAAATATTTACCGATTTAAATTCTTTAGTCTTATTTTGTTTATAATGTATATGAGATGACATTACTTGTATCTCGTTTACAGTGTAAACGAGATAAGACACGTCAGCTAAACCACATCTATCTCGTTTACAGGCCGTACCGCGCCTATAAGTATATGTCGTTTACAGCGTGACTCTGGGCCCCATTTTGACGTAATCAACCTATTTCTCCCCTCTTTTTACCCTTTCCTACCATATATGAGACTGATACGGTGATGGCACGCCAGGCGGGGAACGACGAAACATCAACAGACTGAACTAGACGTCGCATTACGCCGGGACAGCCGACTTCGAGGTTAGTTGCGTTTTGTTCAGTTAATCTAAATATGTGGACATTGTTAGGGTAGTCCTGTAGTGACAAGCACTGAGTCAAATGCTTTAGGGATTGGACTGTATGATGAATTTAGAACTGTATTTACTTGTGTAAGATTGTTATGACTTAATTAGGATTTGCTTACCGACATATGTAATTTAGAGACATGTGTAGACTAGAGACATGGAAGTATGTTCTTAAGTAGAAGTAGTTCTACATTCTTAAGTAGACTACAAAAATTTATGATTTTCTCTTTATAAGTTAATTTTTTTATTCCGCAGAGGTCTCGCCTTCTACTGCCCCGGTGAGTCAGCCATACTTTTCCTCCATCGGATGCCATCGTCTCGTATCTGGCTGAGGCCGGATTCGGCGACACGGTGCCCCTCAGGAACTTCACTTTTGACGATTCCCTGATTTCGGTACTCATGGAGTGATGGCGTCCGGAGACGCACATATTTCTTCATCTCCCGTGGGGTGAGGTCACTATCATCCTGTAAGACGTGGCGTACCACCTAGGCCTACGCACACACGGGAACCCCGTTGGGGTGCCTTTGTGACTTTGGTAGGTGGTACGGAACGGAGATGTGGGCCATGATGGAGCAGTTGCTTGGTGCCAGGCCTCCGGTGGCGGCATAGCAGGCTGCGCAGAGGAAGGAGTCCTTCACGCTGAAGCTGGTGTGGTTGCGTGATCGTGTCCGCCAGATGTCCTCGACCGACGACCCGGAGACCCTCCGACAGTATGCACGGTGCAATATTATGTTACTAATTGGAGGGTATCTGTTGACAGACAAGTCCAACAACCTAGTGCACGTGCATTGGCTACCGTTTCTCCGGGACTTTGCGGAGTGTAGGGCGTTATCTCGGGGCTCGGCTGTACTGGCTTGGACGTACCAGTCACTCTGTTTGGTGGCACAGCGGGACGTCACAAACATCACCGGTTGCACTCCACTTTTGATGAGCTGGATTTACCAGAGATTTCCTCAGTGGTGTCCACCAGATAGAAGAATCTACCAGTATCCGCTAGCTGCGAGGTAACCAAATATTATTTTTGTATTTGCATTAAATGTTATTGTCAGGTTGGTTGGATTGCAGCAGTAGAGTAGAAATTAGCATCAGGCCAGCGTCCTGCTTTAGAGGGTATCGATCGACCGGTTACAGTTCGATGAGGTTAGTCATGAAAAAAATATATTGTGATTTTATTTACTCGCTGTGTTGTATTACGGTATATTTTCGACAGTTAGATAGATAGTGTATGGATACTGATGTCGGACATATTTTTTATTCAGTTTTCATGGAGAGTCTATGATGACCATGTGATACAGGCCCTGTACTCGCACTGGTTCCATGAGGAGGAGGAGTGGGGTACTTGGTTGTCGGCCGTCCCGCTGGTCTGCTTCAACATTGTCCGGTTTCACCACGTTGATCGGGTGAAACGGCAGTTCAATGGGGAGCAGCAAGTGCCAGGCACTCCAGTGAATCTTGACAGGTATGAATGGTTAATAATTTTTTGAAAGTTATATGACTGTAGTTGTTTGTTATTCTGATTGTGATATGAGTTTATTTACTTACTGTGTTGAACAACAGGTATCTGACCACCACTGGCTGCGGTGAGGATGTCTGGTGGTCGGAGTGACTCCAGCAGTGGTACGACATTTGGAGGCAGAGGTTTGACCCCGGTCGCAGGATTACCATGCACCATACGTTTGAGATTTGACCTACTAGAGTAATCCTCTTCCCCCATGTCAAGAAACAGAGCCCTCTCGTGCATGGCATCCAGATCCAGACTGTGATAGTGACATGGAACTGCCGAAAGCACCGGAATTGGGAAAGGTGGAGGCAGGACATGGCGCGCCACAATCTAAACATGTGTCTCCGGAACACATTCATCCTCATCCCCACTATCGGGCAAGTGGTTGTCTGCACTGTCCGCCACGTAATCCTTGTTTGACTCTTCCTCGCCCTCCTCTGCCTCATCCATTAGAATGGCAACATGAATGGGTGGTTGTGCGAGGGGCAAGTTGTCCTGTACATAGGTCGAGTGTACGGAACTCCCACCACCATTGTGTCCCACCTCTGTTGAAAGCTCCATTACCTGCTCCACCATGATCCTCCCATGGATGTTGAACATCAGTCGCACATGCTCGTCCCCAAGAAGTCGGAATAGTCAAAACCAGGAGACACCGTTACCCATGGGTGCCAGCAACCTATACGCCACCCTTCCGATTTCCCTCGCTTGTGTACCACCGAGCTTGATCAATATCAAACTCTTCAAATCCGACAACGTCTCCACACGCTGAGTGCAAAATAATATCAGATCCTCACACTCAAATGTCACCCCGTTGTCACCATTTCTCATACGACAAATGGGATACACAAGCACAACTATGTATGGACTATTACTGGCCATTAATGCCTTGTATTTGTGAGAAATATGAGACACATAAAGGATAGAAAAAGTTTGTGAAGAATACCAAGGGTTACACATCCTTTTATAGCCGCTGGAATTGTCTTCTATATATCTCGTTTATAGTGTAAACGAGATATGACTAGGGAATGCAAAACGGAAAATATTTTTAAAATTATTTATTTCAGTAATTATTACTTTTATTTTATTTATTTAAATAAAAAATTCTAAATACATGTGTTGTTCAACTCATTTTTAATGTGTATTTTAATTTATATTTCAATATTTATCTATTAATATATAATAAGAGAGTTGTAGTAGATTCTATACTCGACAAGTGTATATATACAAGAAGTTATGAGAATAGCAACCGATTTAGCAATCGATTTTTCTTGAAAATCGGTCGCTAAAACCTTGGTCGCTAATAAGAAAATAGCGATCGACTTTAGTCGCTAACATTAGCGAGCAATTTCTAAACATGACCACCCAACCTTACCAAAAATTATTGGTCGCTAAAAGAATCGGTCGCTAATTGGTGATCAAAGTTTTCGTCGCTAAATCGGTCTCTAAGTAAATCGGTATTTAAATAGCGACCAACTTTTCAGTCGCAAAATCTGCCACTAAATGGGGATCTGTGTTTTAGCAACCAACATTTCATTCATTAAAGCGGTCTCTAATTGGCAATCAAAACATTTTAGTAACCAGATTTCCATGGCTGATCCTAATTTTTAATTATTAATTTTTACTAAATTTTTACATCTAGGCTATTAAATATTGAAAAATCATCGACACAAAACCTACACCTTAACACATAAAAAGCCAACCCATAAATAACTCATCAATTCAATATCATAGACAATAACAATAATAAGTATGTTCACCATTTAAAATCTATTAACGAACTAGCATTTAAAATCTATTAACTAATTAGCATGACAATCACATCATTTAAAATCTATTAACTAACTAGCATCACAACTACAATGACATAATCACTCTTCAGACGTACGTTAACCATCTTCATCCTCTCCTATATTTATTTCTCCACTTTTTAGTTGAGGAATCAAAATTTTAAAATTAAGCTTGTTCATCATTTGTTGAAGCATACGTTTATTGAGCTCAAGTCCTTTTTTTGTCTTTTCCAACCTAGTTTTCAAGTTATTGTTCTCTTCTTACATTTTTTTATTATTTTTTCATGTTCTAACCTTTGCAACCAATCGGATGACTGAGAATTGGAGCCACGATAACTAGGTCTTTTCTCAACCATAGTGGATTCTATTCGAACTCTATAAATGCTTTCCTTGTTAACTCTGGTTATTTCACACAATACATCCATCTCATTTGATGCATTACTTCCTTTTTCAAACGCTTTTTACGTAAGCTGTTCTATAGCATTTTTAAATTCATCCTGTTACAAAAAATAGAATGAGAAAAAAGGTAAAATATGAAAAAAGAAACGAAGAACAGATTCTGCATAATTTTAGACTAATTGATTTACTTGTTATCATCATCATACAATGAAAATGTGTCAGTTGGATCACACATTGCATTAAGCCACTAACTTCAATAACCAGCATTTTAACTTGCAAAGAGTTCAATCATCATATGTATCTTAGCTTATAAATACAAAAAGGAATTTTTCACACTGTATGTACCGACAATCTCAATAGGAGAATGCAAAGAAGCCTGTCTGGTGAAAAAGAAAAATAGATAACAGTATATATAATTTGCATATAGAAATTAAAGGAGCAGCGTAGAATTAACCATATAACTAGTGTACTATTCTCTTTTCATTAAAATATACAAAATAATGCAACAAAATAATTAACAACTACAACCACAAGCCATAAGAGTATTATTCTGTTATGTTTCCAAGTCATCACAAATGATTTTGATAAGCAAAAATGAAATCATTCATTTTCGAAAGAGGATAAGTCATTTCCTACTTAGAGAGAGAGAGATTTTACAACAATAAATGAAAGATTTCAATTAAAATTAAGATGTTAGTTTAACTAGAAAAGTGGTGCAATATTGAAAAAGAAAAACACAAGTCACAAGCAGCTTAAGTAGTAAAAATACAATACTACTAGTTAATCTAACAATGAAGTGATCTGGCATTGGGAAAGTGAGCAAGCAAAGACATTAAATAAGAAAAGATAGAAGAAGTAATTAAGATGAAAATGGAGGTAAGTGCTAACAAGTTAGGAGACCAAAATCAGTTACTGGATACTATCTTATTACATTTTTAAAAAATTTATTTTTTATTTTTTATTTTCAATCCTTAAACAAAATCTTACAGCAATAACCAGTTACTAATTAAAACGGGAATTAGTGGAGGCAAACTCCCACCGATCAAGAATAAGAGTAACTCACTGCAAGGAACAATATGAGCAAATCAAGTTGTCAAAGACAAATTATTATTTCAAATTCTATCATCAACTTGATAATTTGCATGATTAAGATAGACACACCTCAACATATTTTGATTTTTTATACACCCATGTTTTATTCTTGTGTTTGTGGGTCTTTCGCAAACAATTCTAACTGTGTTGGAGTCCTTTTTAATGAGTTTTTTGTTAGGATTTGGTTGAATTAGTCTCACATTGCTTAGGATAGCAAATGGAGTGGGTCGCCTAGGCTATAAATATGAGGCTAAGTTCTCCATAATTTTTTGCACTAGTCGAAAACACTTTAAGCTTGTATCTGATTTTTCTTTTCCTCTATACTCTTTGATTAGAGAGTGTTGTGAGGTGTAGTTAGATATTTGCTTTGAGAGAGTGTGGGTGTATTGGGATGCCGGTGTTAGAGAGAAAGAAGTCTATGTGTTGTAACAATTTTCACATAGTGATGTTCTCTGGTTGTCATTTGACAACGGCCGTGGTTTTTTCTCCGATAATTGGAGTTTCCACGTTAAATTCTTGTGTTGTGATTGTGTCTATTTTATTTCTCTGTCAAAGGTGTTTTCTCAATGGGAAATGGTGTCTTATTCCCAACAAGTGGTATTAGAGCTTCGGTTCGGTGGGATTTATTCTTAGTATGCTCTGTGGTTGCAGCCTAGTCTGACCTTCCACATCAGAAAAGAATTTTGTCCTGTGGCTTGAGGTTGAGCTTTGGTTACTGTTGTTGTTGCTGGAAGGCAGTGTGACACTGTGAGAGTACAGTTTGGAAAGGTTCTGGCTAAGGAAAGACTTGGTATTTAAGTGTGTCCATTGTGACCCACCTCTCTTTCCTGGGGACCCTTCTTAGTGCACGGTCTACAGTTGAGTTATACTATTCCAGTATACGGTTGCAACAATGTCAGGATATTCAAGTGATGTGAAGCTTGAAATAGAGAAATTTGATGGAAGAATCAATTTTGGCTTGTGGCAAATACAAGTTAAGGATGTGTTTATACAATCAGGTTTGCACAAGGCGTTGAAGACAAGAAGTATCCTCATGGTATTGCCGCACTACCATGGATAAGGATAAGTTGTGGCAATCGGGTCCACAATTGCACACGGGCATTGGTTGGCGTTGAGATGCAAGGTGTGTGGCAGAGTTAGGTCGATGGCTGAAGAACTTCCAGGAAAAGCCAATTTGGAAGTTGCACCATGAATTTTCAGCAAGGTTTTGATCTGTACCAAGGCGAAATGCTTGGAGTGGTCTAATTCCAAGTGAGTATACTTTCATGGTGGAGTATGATAGTTCTCTGAACTATGATTGTCGGTATAAACAATGGCAGCAAAGAATTGTCGGTGTTGACAATGGAAGCTGAAGATGTGTGACTATTTCAATCAAGGTGGAGATTGTTAGGATTTGGTTGAATTAGTCCCACATTGCTTAGGATAGCAAATGGAGTGGGTGGCCTAGGCTATAAATATGAGGCTAAGTTCTCCATAATTTTTTGCACCAGTCGGAAATACTTTAAGCTTGTATCTGATTTTTCTTTTCCTCTATACTCTTTGATTAGAGAGTGTTGTGAGGTGTAGTTAGATATTTGCTTCGAGAGAGTGTGGGTGTACTGGGGTGCCGGTGTTAGAGAGAAAGAAGTCTATGTGTTGTAACAATTTTCACATAGTGATATTCTCTGGTTGTCGTTTGACAACGGCCGTGATTTTTTCTCCGGTAATTGGAGTTTTCACGTTAAATTCCTGTGTTGTGATTGTGTCTATTTTATTTCTCTGTCAAAGGTGTTTTCTCAAGGGGAAATGGTGTCTTATTCCCAACATTTTTCTACCAAATATATAAATTAAAAAACTTATGAGTATCAATTATCAATTGAAGTGTATAAAATTATAATATAAAAGATCTAAGTTTTTCTATAACATTACCATATTAGTTTTGTGTTGGGTAATAGAAATTGAGCCAGTAGTATGAATAGCCGCTCCAAACCCGTTACAATCAGAAGCTCAATTTAACTTGCCTTATGCGCTTTTTTGTAGAAATCCAGTATCAGTATTCCAATAAGCAAAGAGAACATTTCACGCAACCTCTCCTATTTATTGAGATTTGACACGACTTGCACGAGCTTTTTCTAACAAATTTTTTAATAAAGCCACACCTCACTTCTCAAAAATTTTTTAAGCCCAATGAAAATCTGAAGAAACAAATTGATATTTGCTCTGGATAATCAACACAAGTAAAATAGTTATAAGTTGATATATATTAAAATTTTTAAATTTAGAACTAATTCTTAATCTACCAAAGATTAAATGTTTCTCTAAAACCTACTTCAAACTTTTTCCACCAAAATTTTCTAGTAGCATCTGGTATTTTTTTTTCACGAAAGCCACGACTGAAAGTAATGTCCTTTAATAATGTCCGAAATCGCATGAGCCACGATAGGTGACGGTAAAAATCTGTAAATATTACTTAATATCAATCAGAATACAATATAAGAGGTTAACTTCAAAAAATAAAATTATTGTAGTCTTGTATGGTGTTAAGGAAGTAAACTTAGAATGATAAGCCCTGTTCTAACAGTGAAAACAAAATAAATTTATTCTATGTCCAAAAAATCTGTTATTATAAAGTAACAACCCCAAGTGTATCTAAATCCAATTCCAAAATCTGATATCACCTCTTTTTACCATTTTATTTCACCTAAAAGGGCTGGAGAGGGTGGAGGAGGCTGGAGGTGAGGCGGCGGTTTCCGTGGGAGGAAGAAGACGGTGAAGAGACCTCAGGAGATGGCGCCGATACCGGAGAAGACGATGCCGATGGGACCTCAGGAGACGGCAGCAAGACGCGCACAAAAGACGGCGGCGAAAAAGACGACAACGCGCGCAGAAGACGGATGATGGTATCTGTAACACCTTTATTTTTAACACTTCATTATCGTACTAAAAGTTCAGGTGTTACTTACTTCTAATCCTTTAATTTGTTACTATATTTATTTAATATCAAGCCTTTCTAAATATGAACCGAGTCTTTAATTATTAACGCGAAAAGTCTATACTTTAAAATCACATAGTCACGTATCATATTCACATAAAAATAAATACATAGACTTATTTTCAATTCTTTAATCACAAATCCTACCCCTCTAATAACCAAACAACAAATGTCGAGAGAAAAATTAAATTCTAAGTCTAAACTAAATACAGAAAATGAAAACACATATATACATTAAAGCTCTATAGTCGGCCGTGGCTTCGCGCTTAAGCTTCCTGAACCTGTCACTAAAAAAGAATTTCTATAGGGGAGTGAGAACATCGTCCTTGAAAGGGTTCTCAATAGAGGTTTTAAGAATTGTTATAAGAGGATATTTAAAAGAAAACTGTTTTTCGATTGCACTGATTATCGCTCGTCTTATGAATCTTTTTAAAACCAATTGTTAATCATCCAAAACCTTTCCAAAGAAACAATATTTAATTTTTCAGAAATCCAAAACCCTTCTTTTCTTGTAAGAAAAATCACAATCAGTTTCCTAGACTGTATGAATGACCAACCTGTTCCAAGCATAGGTTAATTAAGTTTATGCTAAACTAACTTGATTTTTCATAGTTTACTAACAACTCAATCAGAAACCAATCATAGTCTACAGCCCATCTCATAATTAATTAACACAATCATCATCTCATCACCAATAATCTCAAAAGTATCGCATCAGAACAAACACAGACAAAATAGATAAAGAAAGCACAGGTATAGATAACAGTTACAGTATATAGCTCAGATAGCAGTTAATAACAGTTTAACAATTAGGCAAACCAAAACAAATTCAAATTCAAGCAAAACATACAAATGCATATGATGCATGCCTGTCTTATGGCTGATGATATCATCTATCGATTATATAGCCAACCCCGACATGTCCTGGTAGCTAACCATGGACAGAAACACCTTTCGCGAAGCAAGCGGGGTTGAGCCACACCCCCCTTGCTACTGCCCGTTCAACCCGGAGCAAGTGGAATAACCACTACTGCTGCTACTACCCAGGTGGGTGTTTATAAGCTCAACCTGGAGCGAGCGGGACGAACCACAATCCTTGCTACTACCCAGGTATCACAAACATACATTCATTCACAAATCATACTTTAAAATCAATCCTTATCATCCTTTATTCAAATTCAATCATCACTATTATCAAATCTTAATCATAATTCTCTTCCCAATAATTCAATTCAAAATATAATTCATTATTTTCTTAAAATAATTCAAGTAAAATAATATCATTCTTAAATTCATAATTTTCTAAATAACCATTTCAAACAAGTCCCAGATTTTATAGAAATTTTGACAGCACCTCCCCTAAAACTTGGACTTTACCACGCTTTTCAGGTCCCATCCAAATATTCCTCAAACTCCTTGAAATCATTACCAAATCACACCAATTCCAATATCTCAAATCAATTTCAATTCTCAGAAATTATTTCCGATAAATCAACAATCCAAATCCAATGTCTCAAACCCTTTTTCATAACTCGGACTCATTTCCAATATCAACAACCGCCAATTTAACAAATCATTCAATAACCCGAAGTATTCATTCTTATCAAATAATCAATAATTTAACAACAAATAATTATAATCGTCCAAAGCAACTCAAATCAATCCATAAGACTTACGAAATCACAAATATATATATATAGCCTTAATATCGATTTATAACAATTCTTGGAAATAAAATGAGTTTAAGAAAAGCGCCTCTACCTCGATTGTCGGAACACGAAACTCTAAAACGCGCCACAAGCTCATTTTCTCTCGGCCCGCAATGGCGGCAGCCGCAACCACAGCCTCAAAGCACTTTCACAGCAACCACAACAACTCTAATCGCAATATATAATAACCGAAACTCAATTTTATAGCGATTAACACTATAAAACCTCAGCGTAAAATAACGAAACGGCGACCAAAAAGATTTCCGGAGCAAAAACGCTTACCGTGTTAAAGAGTAACGAGTGAACCAAACGGCGACAGTCATTGTGGTGGTTCCGACGGCCACATCAAGTTTTCCGGCAGCCAGGCACAGCCACAAGGCCTCCTCGTTCTCCAGCGTGCCTGTCTTCTCCCTCCATTCATGTCTGGTCGCGTCTCCTTCACTCCCACTCGAGCTTCTCCCCGTGGCGGAACCCGTCAGAGGTGATGGCAACCTCAACTACAGCAACAGGGCAGTGGCTTCGTCGACGGTGCGGCGGTCCCAAGCCTGCGACCTTCTCTCTCTTCGCGGCTCTGCACCTCACCGGCGATGATGGCTTCGCAGTGAGGATGCGACTGGGTGCGGTGGCAATGTGTGGCTTCCCTCCTCATTCGCATCTCTCTCTCTCGCCTCAGATCTGATTTGCAACGGCGGCAACAACAGGACGCGACGGCGGTGAGCTGGGGTGGTACGATAGCGCGGCTTCCTCCTTTCTCCTCCCTTCTTCTCCCTCGTGGCGCAACTCAGCTCCCTCTCTTCGCTAATTCCCGGTGTGTGTGTGTTTTATGTTATTGAGTGCCGTTGAGTGAGGAATAGGGTTGGGGGGTTTGCCGGCTGTTGATGGTAAAAAGGGGAAGTGTGGCGGTGAATGTGAGTGGCGGTGAGGGGTTAATGTTAGTGGGTCCTAATTTGGGGATTTTGGGTAGTTTATTAATTTTAATAAAATTAGGATAATAGAGTAATTGAAAATTATTTTAATCAAATAATAATTATATATAAAAATACCGTTTATTTATCATATTACTAATTATTTTCAAATAAGTTTTCTAATTTAAAATATAAGATAATATACTTAATTTTATTTATTCATAAAAAATAAAAGTATTAAACTCCAAATCTCAATTATTTAAATCAGATCATGTAAAATTTTTATTATTTAACAATTACCAAATTTTATAATTTGAATATGAAAATTATCTAATAATTATAAAATTAGATAAAAATATAATTTAATTATAAAAAATTATTTTCAATGAAATAATTTATGAAAATAAAATCTCTAATAAATAAATAAAATTTTAAATCGGCTCATAATAAGATTTTTTAAAAGTTTTGGTTCTTACAGTATCTTATTGGAGGATATGAGAATGGTGTGGGTGACCTAGGGTTAGTAAGGGTAATTTAGATAATATCTTTTTTTTTAAAAAAAACTTAGCGACCACTTTTGTGACTGATTAATTTATAAAATCGGTCGCTAATTTAAAAATTAGCAACCAATTTAGTAACCATAACTTTAGCGACTGAATTAGTAGCCAACCACGTTATTCTATTTACCTATAAATCGATTGCAAAATTGGTCGCTAAATAAAAAAATAGCAACCGATTTTGTAACCAAGAGTCCCAGGGACATTCCTTCTTTTCTTTTGGTTACTAATTCGGTTGCTAAATTAAAAAATAGCAACCGATTTTAGCGACCGTTTATATTCTAGTTGTATAAAACTAGTCGGTTGCTAATTCGGTGACTATTAGTGATCGATTATGTTAGTCACTAAAATCAGTCGCTAAATTAACAATTAGCAACCAATTTAGTGACCATTAATTTAGCGACTGAACTAGCGACCAAATAGTTGTCCACCCTATTTCACTATCAGTTGCAAAATCGGTCGCTAAAATAAAAAATAGCGATCGCTTTTGTGACCAACAGTTCCAAAGATATTATTTTCTGTTTTGGTTGCTAAATCGGTCGCTAAATAAAAAAATAGCGACCGATTTTAATGATCAATTTTATTTTGGTTGTATTTAAAACTTATCAGTCGCTAAAATCGGTCGCTGAATGTAATTTAGCGACCAATATTGATTTGGTCCTAAAAATTCTGTATCGGTCGCTATTAGCAACTAATTTTTTCGGTCGCTAAAATCGATCGCTATTCCAGTATTTTTTTGTAGTGATAGTCTGTATAAACGGCATGTGGCGTAGTAAAAAGACATACAAAGATTTTAAATTTAATACCAGTCATTTAGATGTCAAAACTATATTGTGCAAGTAGAATGATAAAACTCCAGATATTTAACGACAACTTTTTCTATAAACCAGTATATTTCAAAATTGAAAAACTCATTCCTTTCTCATCAGATCTCTCTCCAAATCTCCATCTTTCTATCCACAGTACCGAAACTCAGCACCGCCACTGGATAAACACATAAATTGTGCTCGTGATGCAATCAGAGAAATCACCGTTAGGGACTTTTCATCTATTTGCAAAAATCGAACCTCGATCCATTCACAGTTACTCAATAGGAATGGCTATCTTGCCTTATGGTTGTCACGGGTGAAGCAATCAACGATTGAATAAAATATATGTACTTGTGTATAAATTATCTATTAATTATTATATATTTGTATATAAATATATGTGTTGTTTAACTCATTTTTTAAAATTGTAATTTGTAATACAATTGAACAACTTTAAATCTAAAAGAGTAAATAATTAGTTTTCTTAAGACTAATCCGATAGCTAAAAGGTTTCAATCTTTTAAAATTAACTATAAAAATATTTTTAATCTTTTCAAATAAAGTTATACAATCTTAATTAATTTTACGGTACTTTTGTCTTTTAAAAATTAATGCTAAAGAGTATTTTAGTCTGTTGATAAAATGAATTGTATAAGTAATTTAGTGGTTTTCAAAAAATGATTTTTAATACAATCAAATGATTAAATTACTCTATTAGTCTTTATAATTTTATTAAATTTATAATTAAATCTCTATAATTTAAAAGCTTTCAATTGAGTCCTACACTATTTTAAATTTTATAATTAGATGTTTGCTTCGCAAAAAATATTAAAGTTAATAAAATATTTTCTCAGAATGAAGATACTCACATTTAATCAAAGGTTGCGAGAACAAAACTGGTCAATAACCCAATAAGGTAACTAGTTCAATGGTTCAATTGGAGTTCAATCGGTTTAGTTAAATATAAAATAAAATTATTAAAAATTTGATATATAATTTTAAATATTTAAATTTAATAATTTTAAATAGTTTTAAATAAATTAATTCAGCAAAATTCATAACATTACAATCAGAAAATTAAACTCAGCAAAAAAAAATCAATAAAATTATTCCAAAAAGTTTAACAAAGTAGCACCATCAACACAGCCATTTAACAAACAGAATAGTATCAACAAAAATGATATGAGATCAATCATCATAATTTATTCCAGTTTCATACAAAATTAAATAAAAAATATAAAATAATCAAAAACTCATTAATCGAATATTTCAGGTTTAGAATCATAAAAAACAAAACTTTAAAATTATAAAAATTAACAACAACAAAAAATTGAACAAACTGGAGCTTATCGGTAGCGAAGGAGGAACCAAACATATGGTGACGGAGAAACGAAACAGAGGGCGAGGAAGGAACGAAACCCGCAAGAGAGAAAGCGCAAGCTGTCAGCAAGGGAGGAAAGGTGAGACAGAGATGAGGATCGAGTAAATTGACCAGCGTGGGAGGAATCAAACTGATTAGGCTTGAAGAGGAGACGACGTGAATGTAGAGAAGATGGCCACAAGCTTCGATCTGCAAGTCCAGAGGCAACAACATAGAGGAGAAGAACTTCGATCTGACCCTTTGTCTATCACTGCCGACAGCAACGTACGTGAGGAGAAGAGTTCGGCGACTGCAGGGCTAGGCGCTGGCTGCCGCTACTGGTTGGGCATGAAGTCAGAGAGAGAGAGAGAGAGAGAGAGAGAGAGAGTTTTTTTTAAATTTGAACTGGTTAATCCTTTAAAAACCCTACCGATTTTGACAGTTTACCTATTAACCGTCACTTCGACCGGTTTTTTTTATCGATCTTTTGCAGAGCAATTCGCTACATCAACTGAATCGGTCAGAAGACCAGTTCTCAATTAATTCGATCAAACTGGTCAGTCATGTTCGATTTTCAGAATATTGCATTTAATAGATAAATCTCTAAACTTAAACGTTCTCTCATTTTTAGAATATCCTATTAACTCTAATTCTATGTTTCAAAAAAAGAATAAAATAAAAAACTAAAAATGTCCCACTGTTTTGCTTAAAAGAAAAAGAATTAGGGGAAGGAAAAACACCTTCACTGTTTTGTTTTTTAAAAAGAAGAATTAAGAGGAAAAAGGAAAAAAAAACTCTACAACCAAGTAATTTACTCAACTAAGTCCAACTAAGTTGTATAACCGGTTTTCATATTCACACGCGTTCTTCTTCTTTCATTTACTGACGCAGCTATTGTTTTTTCTTCTTCTTCTTCTTCTTCTCATTCTCCTCATTTTAATTAATCTTTCTTATTTGTTATCATCATTGTCGTTGTTGTCACTATCACCACCACCACCGCTACCATCTCTTCCTCTTCTTCCTCCTTCCATTTAATTTGAATTTTTTTTCTTTTTTCTTTCTTTTTTCTTCTTCCATCATCATCATCATCATCATCATCATCATCATCATCATCATCATCATCATCATCATCATCATTGTGATTCTTGTCATAAGTTTGGATTTGAAATCTTTATGTAGTTGTAGTGTTTCTTATGTGATTTAAGCTATGTTGATGAGTTTTTTGGTATCATCATTTTCAAGTTTCGATGTTATTATGAATTAGATTCATTGTGATTTATGTTTCAATACTTGTTTTGAGTTTAGTTTTTTATGGTGTCACCATTTTAAAATTTTGATGTTATTTTTATTTAAATTTAGTGTGATTCTTATCATAGGCTTAGATTTAGAGCCTCTATGTAGTTGTAGTATTTTTTATGTGATTTAAATCATATTGACGAGTTTTCTGATGTCATCGTTTCTAAATTTTGGTGTTATCATGAGTTAGAAGATTCAACGTGATTCATGTTTCTATGTGTTTGTTTTGAGTTCAACTTTTTTTTGTGTCACCATTTTAAAATTTGTGTTATTTTGATTTAGATTAAGTGTGATTCTTGCCATAGACTTGAGTTTGGTGTCTCTATGTAGCATTCTCCTCCTCCTTCTCCTCCTCCTTATCATCATCATCATAAGAAGAAAAAAATCAAATAAAAAAAAGAATAAATACACAATATTGCCAAATTATCAGAAAGAGAAAGAGGAAAAGAAAACTGATGCATTTCATTAAACCGTTGTACCGGCGGATTATATCAATGGAAAAATACTTTTTCTAGCAGACATTTTCGTCCCTAACCATTGAAAAATACTTTTAAGTCCCTGACGTCCTTAAAAGTTGGACGAATCAGTCCCTCCGTCCAAATGCCTCCGTCAGACTCAACGGAAAAGTTTGACGTAGCTCCCGTAATACTTGTCACGCGTACGCGTCGCCTGACAGACTTCCCTCTCATGCGTACACGTGACACACGTGTACGCGTCGCTATGAATTCAGCAAATCCTCATTTCTTCATGAATTCTTCACTTTGCATGCTTTTTTTCCATTTTTTTCAAGCCATTATTGCCTTCAAAACATTAAATCACTCAAACAAACATATTAAGGCATCGAATGGGAGAAAAGTAAATTAAATTGAGCCCTAACCCCATTACAACCCTTGAAAAGACCTCTTGATATGTGTATCCATGCATTAAATATATGTTGATTGGTAAAAGAAGATCAAGTCTTAGAAAGCAAGATGAGTAGAGAATTGAGAGAATCGACCCTCAAACACTAGAGAGATTATAGCGCAAACACTTCCGGTGAGGGTTCGATTTTCAATCTCTTGTTCCTTGCTTTCACGAGCTTTCTTCTTGCAAGTATATTTATACTTCATTTTGAGATTTGAATTAGTGGAATTCATAAATCATCATACTATCTTAGCCCTACTTGTTCATATATGTTCTTGGAGATTGATTCATTTTTAACCAAGTAGCGCATTTTGCATATTAGTTTATGAACCACAAGAGTTTAGCATGAGGACATGCTAATGTTTAAGTGTGAAAAAGTTGATGAACCACAATTTTATGGTTTATATTGTATTGAATTTGGTGGATTTTATCAACTCTTTCCACATTTATTCACTAAAATAGCATGGTTTTGTGAATTTCTCCTAAGTGTGCTTAATGATTGAAAATATGTTTTCTAGGCTATTAAATTGCTAAATTTAATAATTTAATTTTCTCTCATTCTGTAAATCCCGTGAAATTAGCAAATAATTAGTCAATAAATCGAATTTTAATAAAGAAAATTAAAAATATAAATTTAATATTAAAATAGAATAGAGCTAATTAAAACAAAAATTTTGACACCAATTTTAAAGGATTTGGCCCAAGAATGGACCGAACCGGGTAAACCGGGCCCGTATTGGGCCCAAGGCCCAGCCCAACTCAGCCCAAACTTAATTAAAACAGCCATCTTCCTCTCTCCTTCAGCGAAACACGCTGAAGCTCAGCCATGGAAGAGAAGAATACTTCCAACAACAAAAAAACCTAGCTTGCTTGATCTTCTTTCTTTGATAACTTTTGATTTGGAGCTCTGATTGACGATCCGTTTGCAGCCACGCAACCGCAACGTCGAACTCTACAAAGCCCATAACATTATAAGGTAAGGAAGCCACGTTTTCTTCCTCATTTTTTTCATTTTCAGTTCTGAGTTATTAGGCTTTGGTGTTGAGATTTTGTATAATTTCGATGTTTAGGATCGAATTAACTTTGTGGACTTGCCGGGTCTTGTCCTAATTTTTCGTTGGTGTAAGGGCTTGCAACCTTGCCTTGTGCGTTGTCTCAGAAAATACGCGAAAATCGGCCAAGGTATGGTTTAGGTTTCGCGCGTTTAATATATAAGGTTGTGTGAAAACTGAGGCTAATGCCTTATAAGATAAGTTGAAGTAGTTGAATGCATTAAAAGATTAGTTGTGCGAAGATGTTGGATAAATTTATGGTTGAACTTGTATTGGAATTTATGAGTATGAGTTGTTGGTGTTGAACATGTGTTCTTGGACTTATTAATGATGGGTTGATGATAATATTGTATGAATTGATGAGTGGGCTTGTGTTGGAGTTAAATATCATGAATTGTTGGTGTCATCGAATATGAGTTTTGGAGTTATTAATGATAAGTTGATGATGTGTGGTATGCGTTGATGAGATTTTGGTAATTATGGCTTATTGATTTGTCAATGATAATTATGAGTTGTTATTAATGAATTAAAGGAGTAAGTTAAAGAATGTTTAAAGAGTGTAGATTGTGGTTGAAATGGTGATAATGGGATAGGGCTTGATATATTGTGTATGTGCATATTTGGTGGGTAAGGAATGTGAACTTGGTAAAAGTGGGGTTTAAGTATGTTTTGGTAAAATGTGAATTTTGATGAACTTTGGTAATTCATAATTTTCTCTTTAAGTTTTGAATACAAATGAGGTTTGTTCTAAATTAAACTGTGTTTAATAAGCTTGAGATTGATATAAAGTTTGAGAAAAATAGAATTTTGTAGAGGAAGTTATGGATGACGGAAATTTGGTATATAAAACTGTGATGTAGGTGTTGAAAACTGGTATATAGCAGCTTTCTGACATTCTGCCCATTTTTTTTTGAAAAACGCCCACCCATGCGTGGCGTGGAATTTTGGCGAAGCATGCGCGAGAGGCATGCGTACGTGTGTGTGCAAATTCACGCGTACACATGACTTGATGTACGCTCCACGCGTGCGCGTGGCCTACACATACGTGTGGATGCTGCCTACTGCAAAAATCGGTTTTGACTATTTTAAACCAAATTTTCACTTCTAAATCTCCATTTTCTCCTGGTTAGACTTAAGGTATGTTACTAAGACCAATAGCTAGTTGAAGCTAGGAAAATAAGATAATTTGAGGGCGAAGTAAGAGGTAAAATAAGGAGTTTTATAAAGAAGATGAGAATGTTAAAGGAAGTTTAATGCCATGGATTGATAAATGATGATATATTTATTATAAATGTGAAATGGCTTATGAAAAATGATATCTGAGATACGAGTTTTCCTGGGAAAGAACCGTGGCTCACCACCACGTGTTCCAGGTTGAATCTTGATACTCTGTTGACCCTACGTCGTAAGGCTGACCGGGCACATATAAATTCCTGAGTATGGATAGCCCCCATTGAGTGATTATATGATGATTGAATGTGAACTCTATGCATAGACTCTTGGGGATGCGCGACGGGGGACAGTCTAAGGTTTTCGGACTTGTCGGGTTGGCTGGATAACCGACAGATGGGCCCCATCAGCCATAGGACAGGCATGCATCATATGCATTTATTTGTTTTGTTTGCTATGCTTTTCTTGGGTTTGCCTAATTGATATATATCATCTGCTACCTGTTATACTTGCTATTTGTACTATCTGCTCATTACTTGTGCGTGTTTCTGTTGCAATGTGGATGATGGAGGGATGGAGGAAAAGGAGAAATGGTTTGGAGTTAGATTAGGATTGAAATTGAGTAAGTTAGGTAGATTTAGAATACCTACCCCTATTTATAGTTTCTATTTAGTAATTAAGTTGGATAATTGTATAATGGAGTTCTAGGATTGCCTATGACATTCTCAGGACCTTATTTACTATACGCGTGGCACTTTTATCATGCTGAGAACCTCCGGTTCTCATTCCATATTGCATTATTATTTTTCAGATGCAAGTTGAGAGGCTCCTCACTAGGTGTCTGAATCCTAGGAAGCGAAGTAGCCCTTAGGTGTATTTTGGTTTACTATTTGTATATATGTATATATGTATCTAGCTTACTCTCCAAGTAACTTGTGTATGCTGCACCTCATAGAGGTTGAGGGAGAGATAGGAGTTTA
>NC_029775.3:10954531-10955417 GCF_000817695.3 Arachis duranensis
ATATTACTATTCTTAGAGGTTGTAATACCTTACTGTCTCAATCTTGTGACTTAAGCATAAGATTAAGTATGGTAGGGTGTTACACATTCGATGCCTTGATATGTTTGTTTGAGTTATTTAAAGTTTTGAAGGCAAGAATGACTTGAAAGAAATGAAAAAAAAGCATGCAAAGTGGAGAATTCATGAAGAAATAAGGATTTGATGAATTCATGGCGACGCACGCGTACGCGTGAGAGGGAAGTCTGCTAGGCGACGCGTACGCGTGACCCATGCGTACGCGTGACAAGCATTACAGGAGCCATGTCAGACTTTTCCGTTGGATCTGACGGAGGGACTGATCCGTCCAACTCTTTAAGGAGGTCAGAGACTTAAAAGTATTTTTCAATGGTCAGGAATGAAAATGTTCACGGAGAAAAAGATCAAAGACAAAAATGTCTGTCGAAAAAAGGTCAAAGATCTATTTGCCATTTTCTCAAAAGTGAAAACGCTTCCACCGTTTTTGTTTCAAAAAACTGTTTTTAAGTTTTTGTTTCTGAACACATGCGTACCAAAACCAAGCACCACTAACCCATGACCGGTCATCATGTTTTATCCGATTCTCTCCATTTTTTTCAATTAATCGTGTAAATATAGTTTCACATTA
Source organism: Arachis duranensis (assembly GCF_000817695.3). Taxonomy (NCBI): domain Eukaryota; kingdom Viridiplantae; phylum Streptophyta; class Magnoliopsida; order Fabales; family Fabaceae; genus Arachis; species Arachis duranensis. The sequence continues at coordinate 10,955,175 of NC_029775.3, forward strand.
TAAAAAAACTTTTTATGTATTATTTTAGTCCAATTTAAATCTTGTATAGTATGAAATCATACTTTATAATATCACACTTTAATTAATGAATTTGTTGCGCACGCATTAACTGAAAACAGCTCAAAGCATCTACGGCATTGTCTTGATTAAAATACTGTTTACAGTACATATTTGAGGCATTTGTGCATTTTTAAATAATTTCTTTTGTTCATATTTATTAAAACAAATATCAAATTTTACTAT
>NC_029775.3:10955437-10957137 GCF_000817695.3 Arachis duranensis
CAAATTTTACTATATATATATATATTTAAAGGAAAAAAAAAAATATACATTTCGTTAATCGTCACTATAACACACTTTGATATTTCTAATATAATTTAAATCCAAAACGTTTAATTAGAACGTAATATATACTTACGATCTTAATGGATATCTTAGATGTATTATTGTTGTGAATGCTTAATAAGTAAAAAGAAATCAAGTCATTTAATTTCTCATTTAATCCAGCTATTTCAATGTGTAACTTAAGCAATGACTGGAACAAGACAAAATACTATGAAAATGAATTTTATCACGTATTTGCTGCAACACAAGATGACATATTGTATCAGTATTCTTACAAACAGTTACCAACTTTGAACTTTGAGATTGAATTTTCGTATAAAAGAATAACTTTAGATATTTTTGGCTGATCAGGTCCTTATTCTTGAACAAAAGATAATCTTTAAAAGTTAACACAATCGCTTATATGCAGGGATATATAATTAATTGTATCATATAGCCACGCTGCGGAGCACAACAGTTTCAATGGTGAGACCAGGACCAAAGCCAAAAAGTACACCCCAATCAAGTCCTTCTCCGGTGGTTTTGAGTCCTTCTTTAAGGGATTTTTTTCTCATCAAATCCATAATGAAAAACACACATGCACTTGACATGTTACCATAATTGCTAAGCACATCTCTAGTGGCTTTCATCTTTTCTGGTTTTAAGTTTACCTTTTGTTCAACCTGGTCCAAAATTGCACGTCCACCAGGGTGTGCAATCCAAAATATTGAGTTATAATCAAATATACCCAATGGATCAAAAGCTTTACTGAGCGCGTCATTGATATTTTGTGAAATAATATCAGGAACACTCTTGTTAAGATAGAATGTAAGCCCAACTTCACGAAGGAGACCACCGATAGCTCCATGGCTACCAGGGACGAGTTTTTGATCAGTCGAAACAATCTCAAAGATAGGCTTCTCAACCTCTGGCACAGGATCAGAACCAATGATAATCGCAGCAGCTCCATCCGCAAACAATGCTTGTCCTACAAGACTATCCATGTCTGTCTCACTAGGACCACGGAAAGTGATTGCGGTATTCTCAGAACAAACGATAAGAACACGAGCATCCTTGTTGTTTTCAGCCAAGTCCTTAGCCAAACGAAGAACAGTACCGCCAGCGAAGCAGCCTTGGTGGTACATCATGTACCTCTTGACGCATGGGTCGAGTCCTAAGAGTACGATGAGTTCATAATCAACGCCAGGCAACGCAACACCGCTCGTGGTGCAGAAGATCAAATGTGTGATTTTAGACATTGGCTGTCCCCATTCTTTGATGGCCTTGGTTGCAGCCTCTTTTCCAACCCTTGGTACCTCCCTAATCATCATATCTTCCCTTGCATCCAACGACGGTGCCTTGTATGCACACATATTAGGATTCTCTTTTAGTATCTCTTCTGTTAAGTACATATGTCTGTTCTTGATCTGTGTCCTCTCACCTGAAATAATATTTAATTCACATCCATCAAGTTATTTGTCAAATATAAAAATTGTTTGTCACTTATTAAAAAGTAATATTTTTAAAAATTTTTATTAGGTTTTTAAATCTTTCGAGTTATTCTTGTAGTGACTTGAACTTTCGTACTATTTTAATAATTTATTAAAAATTTTAATTATAGAAATAATGTTAATATATAGTCGCTATCGTCGTCCGTC
>NC_029775.3:10957194-10971561 GCF_000817695.3 Arachis duranensis
TATGATATATTTATAATGAAATGTTAATTATTGTGTTTAAATAATATATAAGTAAAATAAATTTTATTTTGATAAATATTAATTAAAATAAAAATAAAACGCTTGCAAGAATACATACAAATACGCTGAAACTTCTTCTTTAAGTCGGTCATGTGTTCGCTGTTAGTAACTCTAAAATAATAGTCTGCATATGTACTCTGGTCAACATAGTTTGATGGATTTGCCGTGCCAATTGCCAATACAGTTGCAAGACCTTCTGCCCTTTGAACCTTACGAATCTCGCTCACAGACACCATGTTTTCTTAGCGATGTTCTTTGGGATAGAAAAGCTTAGATATGTTTTTTGGGATAACAATGCAAAGATATTTTGATCGATGAAGACGGGCATGGAGATGGGGGGTATTTATATGCTTGGGGGAGTAGGTGAATATGTAGAATAAGAAACCATGTTCTCAATCAAAAGTATATTAAACTCGTAATAATGTTCCTGGTCATAGCAGTATTCCGAAACGATGTTCTCCAATTTCTTAATTGGTTGCTTAATTGTTTTATTTTGACTTTGAAAGGATGAACCCGCTGTAATTTGGAGGCATCGATAGGGGGAAAATTTCTATTAGGTGACATCATTCTCTTGTTCAGTACTTTATTGGAAAACTTACTATTATTTTCTATTTTTTATTATTTTAGATAAGTTATTATATATTATTTATTATTTATTATCTATATAAAATAGGGATATAAAAATATTTAGTGTACAAATTTTTATTCGTAAAATTTTTTTATGTATAAATTTATTGAAAGAAATTTGTAGTTTTTAAAATTTTAACCCAAAACTTTTTAATTAATTAATTAATTATTATTATTATTATTATTATTAGTAAAAGTTTTTATTCGTAAATATTTTTTAATGTATAAATTTATTGAAAGAAATTTGTAGTTTCTAAAGTTTTAATCCAAGACATTATTATTATTATTAATCCTCGGAATCCATAAGTTAGAAGTTAGAGATGTCTTTCTTAGATGACTTTGTTTAAATTTGAGCATATGTTCATTTAAGTATACATCATCAAGGAATAGTCAAATTATTATTTAAAATTCCATTTTTTAATGCAAATATGCTTTCACTACTACACTCATCAAGTCTATTATGGATGGCTTTACTAACAGTTGGTGTGGGAACTAACAAGTTATTGACGGCCGTTGCTAAAATACAAGTCATTGGTAACGTGACTGGAAATTATTTTTTTCCGACAAGTCAATTTTACTGTCCTATATGATGTCTGCACCTATTATCGCGAATAATATTGTTGAGGTGTTAGAAACATAATCATTCATAGTTTTATACTGTCTTTTTTTATTAGTCTAAGTTTTTGAAAAAAATAATATTATGATATAATATTAAAATTTTGTATTTAAAATATTTAGAGTTTGATTTTTGATAAATAAAAAAATAATATAATTAATATTTCAGACGAGTGAGTCATTGACAATATTTAAATAAATAAAATTTTAATTATAAATTAAGAAATAAGTTACAAACAATATAGTTTTTATTTTTATTTAATTTTTAAATATAATTAGAGATTGTTTAGTCGTTAGTAAATATAAAATTAATGTTAAACATGGCTTGACCGTTGGTATTTTGAAATAAAAATGTTGCGTTGCGCTTATTATTTCTATTTAGAGACGACTTGACTATTGGTTTATTTATTTATTAACTGATTTTCAGTGCTAATATATAAAACATTTTTGTCTTACATACATATGCACCATAAAGTAGGAACTATTAAGGATATGGATAGCTGCAAGTGGGTAGCCGGGCATCACGTGCTTCACTATTATTAACCATTATATCCATGTCATGCTGAAATCTCTTCGAATTAAAAATGTTTGTGTTCTACTACTAGTGGGTGGAACTTATTATATCATGTTTTCTAATAGAAATTTCAATATTCAAAGACGACGATGTATTTGAGTGGGTGTGTGAGGAGTTTGGTGGATGACTATGGAGAGTTGGAGGCTTCTCTCACTCCACGCCTCTATATCTACCACCACATATATGAATCTGGTCTTAATTAATTACTCTTTCTTGACCAAATTAAACAATAATAATATAATATAATTGATGACTATATTATTTCATACTTTTTTTTATCGTTTGTTACAACTCGATCCAAAAAAAAAAAATACAAAATGTAATACAGCATCTACATATATTTTGAATGTTTTAAATTTAAACATTACGAACTTACAAGAAATAATAACAAAATTATTGACATTACGAAATCTATATCTAACTATGTCTACATATATTTTGAATATTCCAACACCCAATACATGCTCTTTGAATACTCATACCCATGCCTTAAAAAAAAAAAGAATCCACTTTTATTTTAAACAGTTTCCTTGGAATCCAAAACAAAACAAAATCACCAACTATGTACCAAACGTTAAATAACCAATTCCCTTCGACATTACCGTCAAGAATTAGTTATTCACCATTTAAAACATTTTTCAATCAATGGGTATCAACTCGACCCAATAAGAGAAAAAGTCTCAAACACATTTGATTCAAACAACCAAACATAAACTTTTCAAGAGTCAAGAGTACAACCAAACATAAACTTCAAATAAACAAAACTAAGAAACAAAATTAAATCATTACATTGGACTTGCATAGTGTAACTCTTCTAACTTTTCTTGCTATAGATGTGATATCTATAAATTCCATTGTGTTGGGAATAAGAAGTATGACCACAATCCAATCAATCATGTGTCAAATAATTCGTTATTATTATTATATTAAAATGTTAATATAATAAGGTCCTTGATTAAATTTAGAGATTTATCATTGTGACAGTGATCATAATATTGAGAGATAAATCTTTTATAATTTAATCTAAATTGTTCTTGGTTATATGATTATTAAAAAGGACATTAATAATCCGGAAAGATCAATATATATATAATGGTCTTCATTGGATGAAGATTAATAGATCTCATTTATTAAATTATATATATAGATGGTGCATATAAGGATATGACTATTGAATTGGCTCACTCTAAGAATTCCTAATGGTTATAATTACCGCATATTTGTCAATAGGATATTCTCAAGATGAACATAGTCATAGAGTTTCCTTTGACCTGCGACTATCATAGTAATTAACAACGTATTTATTATACTTTGATTCCGGACACCTAATACCCTAGGGTGCTAGTTGAATGGATATTGGGTATGATTTAAATACTTGTAGAATTAATGATCAGTCAATAAGGAATCCGTCAACTCTCGGTAAAGAGTTTGAACTCTATGATTATAATGAATGAGATGAATAAACCTTGGCCAAGGAGATTGATTGAATGAAGAAATGAGTTTCTTAAGTCATTCACAGTTCATTATAATAATGGTAACAAGTTAGAGTTTGACAATTAAACCATATTCTAAAGGTTAACCAAGAGCTAGAAAGATGGAAGGAATTATACTTTGTTCTTCTAAGGTTCTTAGTAAAAATATATTACTTCATACTATCGGGTCGTTGAGGAGTGTTGCTAGACGCCAACCTTGATTAGTAAATTTAGTATGACTAATTTACTACCTGATTAGTATTGAACCTATGGGGTCACACACTAACGAGTGTTCTAACCTTTGCTATAGAATTATTTAATTATTATTTTGATTTGATCAAATAAATAATTATATTAATTCAAATGGAATATTATTATATTCTTTGCTAGCACCAAGAATATAATAATAGTATGATAATTGAGAATATTAAATGAGAATTGAGAATAATTAGTTATTCTATTTTTGAATTTAGATGAGATCCTAACTGATTCTGTTTTTAAATTGAGTTATGATATGATTCATAAAATTTGAATGATTCAGATTTGGAATTTCAAGATATGATTTAAATTTGAATTGAGAATCAAATTTAAAATCAGTAACAAATCTCATACTATATATATGTACGTCAAGAGTACAGGAAAGTCACGAGAGAATAACAAGAGTTTTATTCCTTTACCTCTACACACATAAACGTATGTGAGCCTAATTCTTGGAGAAGAATTTTATGGCATGCAAAGAGTTGCAAGAGGTTTCTCAATTTAGATCAGATGTCCATTGGTCAAAAAGTTGACAACAAAGGTTGGTCTCGGTGTGGATACGCATAGCGCTTTCGTACCATCGAAGGAGAAAGCGATTTTTACTAAAGTGTCTAAAAGTATTTACATCTGATCTACTATCTATATATTGTATATTATTGGAATAAAGTTTAAATACAAAATATATCTTTAGAATTACTTTCTTTTCTTCCGCTGTGTGTTATGAACACATGGTAATCCTTCGTATTGAACCCACTGGTTCTCATTTATGTTTGCCTTAGCTTGCCATTGCCTCTTTCAAACGAACTCCTTGCTAGTTTTATCCTCTAAAGACAATTTTTGGAACACCTCTTTGTTTACAATTACTTTATTTCTCAAGAATCTTTGTTCTCGATTAGTTTTTGTTTGTCCTTTAATCTACTTAACTAAGTTTTTATTTTCTATTACCACCTTCAATTCCTCTCCTTTTATATTGGCTTCTTCCATGAGAAACTGAATAGCTACCATAATTCCTTCCAAATTCGCATCCCCACTTATTTTTTCTTGAATCACATCTCCCATGATACATAATAGTTTTCCCTCTTTGGTAGTAAGATACCCCCAACTACAAAGCCTCCTATTTGTGGGTTATATACAGCACAATGCCACCAAATCCATTCTTTATCATCGTTCCTATTTTGATGCTTCACTAGACCACCTTTTGTGTCTTGTTCGTTAGATACCATTGACTAACAAAAGTTTTTATACGTTTCCATTCTGTTTCCTATGGAATATCTTTATTTTCAAACACCTTTTGGTTTCTACAATTTCAAACCACCCATAAAATAGCAAAAATTAAAATAGGAGTAAAGTATCGTTTTTGTCCTCAACATTTGGGATAAATCTCAAAGTTGTCCATAACGTTTAAATCGTCCTATTTAAACCCCTAATGTTTCAAAATTGACTCAATATTGTCCTGCCGTTAGGGATATGTGAATAGAATTAACGGCGGGACAAAATTGAGATGATTTTGAAACGTTGAGATTTAAATAGGACGAAAACATTGGGAACAAAAGCGATACATAGAATTAAATTTTAATTTTATCCTTCAATAATATCAATTTTTTAGGGTACATAATTATTCAATTATTTTTTAATCACATCTAAGTAAATTACACTTAATCCATTACTTTTATTTTAAATAAATATATTTTTTTATAATTTTGTTTTTAAAAATTTTTACTGGTCATTAAATGTTTGTAAGATGGATACTCATACGAAGGTGCTTATAATTGTTTTTAGATGAAAATGCAACCCAAATATATATTCGTATGTGACATGTTGCTCAAAACAAAAGAATTTGATTTATACTTTACTAACAGTTACAAATTTTGATGTTGAATCTTCGCGCAAATAAATAACTATAGACAACTTTGTCTAAGTTTTCTTTCAATTAATAATATATGGGCAATCAAGACCTTATTTTGGAGCAAAAAAAATATTAAAAAATAATACAATCATATATCTATAGAGAAAGATATATAATTAAGTTTATCAGATAGCCACACTGCGAAGAACAACGGTTTCAATGGTGAGACCAGGACCAAAGCCAAAAAGTACACCCCAATCAAGTCCTTCACCGGTAGTTTTAAGTCCTTCTTCAAGAGATTTCTTCCTCATCAAATCCATGATGAAGAACACACATGCACTTGACATATTACCATAATTACTAAGTACATCTCTAGTAGCTTTCATTTTTTCTGGTTTCAAGTTCACCTTCTGTTCAACCTGGTCCAAAATTGCACGTCCACCAGGGTGTGCAATCCAAAATATTGAGTTATAATCAAATATACCCAACGGATCAAAAGCTTTACTGAGCGCGTCATTGATATTTTGTGAAATAATATCAGGAACACTCTTGTTAAGATAGAATGTAAGCCCAACTTCACGAAGGAGACCACCGATAGCTCCATGGCTACCAGGGACGAGTTTTTGATCGGTCGAAACAATCTCAAAGATAGGCTTCTCAACATCTGGCACAGGATCAGAACCAATGATAATCGCAGCAGCTCCATCTGCAAACAATGCTTGTCCTACAAGACTATCCATATCTGTCTCACTAGGACCACGGAAAGTGACTGCGGTATTCTCAGAACAAACGATAAGAACACGAGCATCCTTGTTGTTTTCGGCCAAGTCTTTAGCCAAACGAAGAACAGTGCCACCAGCGAAGCAGCCTTGGTGGTACATCATGTACCTCTTGACGCATGGGTCGAGCCCTAAGAGTACGATGAGTTCGTAATCAACGCCAGGCAACGCAACACCACTGGTGGTGCAGAAGATCAAATGTGTGATTTTAGACATTGGCTGTCCCCATTCTTTGATGGCCTTGGTTGCAGCTTCTTTTCCAACTCTTGGTACCTCCCTAATCATCATATCTTCCCTTGCATCCAACGATGGTGCCTTGTATGCACACATGTTAGGATTCTCTTTCAGTATCTCTTCTGTTAAGTACATATGTCTATTCTTGATTTGTGTTCTTTCACCTGAAATAATAATGCGCAATTCACATCCATTATTACCTTTGATAAAGTCTAGAAAATGAAATATATAGCAATAATGTTATTCTTGAGTTGGTTTCGTAGTAACTTAAATCTTTAAGTACTATTTAAATAAATAGTTCATCTAAATTTGTAATTATAAAAGTAATGTCATTATTAAGTAGTTATTACTATTAATATCAAACGGTGAATATGATATATTGTATAATATGTTAATTTTACATTATAGTTAATTTAAAAGTAAAATGATAATTTTTTTCATAAATATTAAACAAAATAAAACTAAAACACTTAACAAAAATACATACAAATGCGCTGAAATTTCTTCTTGAGATCAGTCATGTGTTCGCTATTGGTTACTCTGAAATAATAATCAGCATATGTGCTTTGATCAACACAATTCGGTGGATTTGCTGTGCCGATTGCCAATACTGTTGCAGGACCTTCTGCCCTTTGAACATTGTGGATCTCACTCACAGACACCATCTTTTCTTAGCTGTGTTTTTCTTATAGCAAAGCTTCGCTACGTTCTTTGGGATAGCAAAGGTTATTAGCTATGTTGTTTGGTATTTTGGTGAAGAATTAGGCACGGAGAGGGGGGATATTTATATACATCAGATTAGGGGCATATGTGGAATTAAAGGGAGGAATTATTGGAACATATATATAAAACGTGCTCAACAACTCAAAGTATAGTAAATTCGTAATATATAAAATGTTCCTGGATTCAAACCGTCAGCAGATGTATTCTGACTTCTTCGTTGTTTTATTGTTTTACTTTGACTCTGATTGATTATTGTGCATGTATCATGGTACATATATGTATTTGTGTACTTTTAGTATAATTCATGATAGTCATTATTGTATGTGGATGGCGGCTCAGATTGTTGGCTTAATTCTTTAGTGATTTATGAAGTATTTAATTTTTTTCCCTCGCCAAAATATAATATTTTTTATGATATCATTTTTTTAGAAAATTTAAGTTCATATAAAAATATAAATAATTATATTTCTAATAATATTTGTTATTTGTTTGTGCTTGGTAGAATATAGTATTTGTTATTTAATGTGTGTTTTATTTTTTTATTTGTCTGTGAAAAATTTCCTTTAATTTTTTATTGTATCATACTATAGCAACTTTTAGCACGCTATCTCATCAGAAATGTTTATTAGGGGTACATAAGATTTTTTATATGTGACGGCTATTTGAATAGATGCAATAGGTAGTTTGGAATTACTTATTGCTTCATTAGTACCATTTATTCATGTCATGTTAAAATCTTTCTCAAACAAAATTGTTAGTGTATTGTTTATTAATTAACTAGTACTTATTGTATATTTATAAGTGGTCCTATCATTTTTTATATAAATTTCATTATTGAAATTGAACATATGTTAGTTTGATCGGGTGTATAAGGAGTTTGGTGGATGACAATGGATCGGAGTCTACCACCCACATATGAGTCTGGTATTAATTAATAAATTAGTCTTGCTTAACATAATTGACTATATTATTTTATATTTATTATTAGATAGATATTTTATAATATAATATAAATTAATAAAAAATTACAAAAAAAAGTAAAGTTCATATTCAACAATACAATGATTCAATACTTTCATTTATATTTTTAACAAATTCTAATGTGCTAATCAACTAATTAAGTGATCCAATATTAATTGGGTCGTAACAATACTCCCCTATTTAAACACATCTTTGTTCTCAAACAACATATGTTTTAGTTTATAAATTGTATTATCTCCAATGGATTATAAATATAGTATTCATTCGTTGAGTTGGGAAACTTATCATTATTTCTTTATATTTTTCGGATGTTTAATCATAATTTGATAAGCTAACTCTGCTATAGTTGCTAGCTACTTTGATAAGCCTAACTTGCCAAGAGCCATGCAGGTTGTAGAAGAACATTTGGTTAAACTCGTAGAATATATCTATTGATCTTATTATATATGTCAATATATTTCAGAAGCAGGATTATCGAACAAAATTATTTGCAATAGATTTGTGTGGAATAAATTAAATAACAATGGCCTTGTTTTATCTCTTGTTATTTTATATAAAGAAGAGTAAATAAATTGCTAATAGCTTTGTTATGAGATACTTTTTATTAACACTACAAAAAAAAATAAGTTTTCTGCCACGCTTTTAAAGCGTGTCGAAAAATACTTAAAAGCGTACCAATAAGTGCTTATAGGTACCGATTACAATCCAAATCGGGTTATGACAACGTTAGTCTTTTTAAATTTGATTACAAAAAATATACACCAATTCATATTTCATAAAATTAAAAAATATACCACTTTTGTTTTCTATCATTAATAGTGTTGCTGCCACCAACCCCACCATAGCCACTGGCAGCAACAACAACAAACAATAACAATAATCTCCTCCTAATGGAAGACAACATCGTTCGATTTGCGAATTTGCGACTTTGCAATAACTAGGGAACAAAATGCAAGATGGTAAGAGAAGATGGAGTAAAGGCAGGAGATTAGGGGGTAATTATATGGGATACTACGACACACAATAATATAAAAATTGCAAACATGATACTATCAAGTCTTATACTATCCTAGCTAATATTTTTTTGCTTTATTATAAATCGAACCTCATACGAAGGTAGTTATAGTTGTTTTTAGATGAAAATGCAACCCAAATATATATTGGTATGTGACATGTTGCTCAAAAGAAAAGAATTTGATTCATACTTTACTAACAGTGACAAACTTTGATGTTGATGAATCTTCGAATCAACAAATAACTATAGACAACTTTGTCTAAGTTTTCTCTCAACTAATATCAAGACCTTATTTTAAAGAAAAAAAACTATAAAAAAATAACACAATCACATATATGCAGAGATATATAATTAAGCATATCAGATGGCCACACTGCGGAGAACAACTGTTTCAATAGTGAGACCAGGACCAAAGCCAGAAAGCACACCCCAATCAAGTCCTTCACCGGTGGTTTTAAGTCCTTCTTCAAGAGATTTCTTCCTCATCAAATCCATGATGAAGAATACACATGCACTTGACATATTACCATAATTGCTAAGCACATCTCTAGTAGCTTTCATTTTCTCTGGTTTCAAGTTCACCTTCTGTTCAACTTGGTCCAAAATTGCACGCCCACCAGGATGTGCAATCCAGAATATTGAGTTATAATCAAATATACCCAACGGATCAAAAGCTTTACTGAGCGCGTCGTTGATATTTTCTGAAATAATATCAGGAACACTCTTGTTAAGATAGAATGTAAGCCCAACTTCACGAAGGAGACCACCGATAGCTCCATGGCTGCCAGGGACGAGTTTTTGATCGGTCGAAACAATCTCAAAGATAGGCTTCTCAACCTCTGGTACAGGATCAGAACCAATAATAATAGCAGCAGCTCCATCTGCAAACAATGCTTGTCCTACAAGACTATCCATGTCTGTCTCACTAGGACCACGGAAAGTGATTGCAGTATTTTCAGAACAAACGATAAGAACACGAGCATCCTTGTTGTTTTCAGCCAAGTCCTTAGCCAAACGAAGGACAGTGCCACCAGCGAAGCAGCCTTGGTGGTACATCATGTACCTCTTGACGCATGGGTCGAGCCCTAAGAGTACGATGAGTTCGTAATCAACGCCAGGCAACGCAACACCGCTGGTGGTGCAGAAGATCAAATGTGTGATTTTAGACATTGGTTGTCCCCATTCTTTGATGGCCTTGGTTGCAGCCTCTTTTCCAACCCTTGGTACCTCCCTGATCATCATATCTTCCCTTGCATCCAACGACGGTGCCTTGTATGCACACATGTTAGGATTCTCTTTCAGTATCTCTTCCGTTAAGTACATATGTCTATTCTTGATCTGTGTTCTTTCACCTGAAATAATAATTTATAATTTGCATCCATCGTTACCTTTGATAAAGTCTAGAAAATGAAATATATAGCAATAATGTTATTCTTGAGTTATTTTCGTAGTGACTTAAATCTTTAAGTACCATTTGAAGATATAATTTATCCAAATTTGTAAGTATAAAAGTAATGTTATTATTAAGTAGTTATTATTGTTAATATCAAACAGTGGATATGATATGTTGTATAATATGTTAATTTTGCATTTTAATTAATATAAAAGTAAAATGATAATTTTTTTTAATAAATATTAAATAAAATAAAGCTAAAACACTTGATAAAAATACATACAAATGCGCTGAAATTTCTTCTTGAGATCAGTCATGTGTTCGCTATTGGTTACTCTGAAATAGTAATCAGCATATGTACTCTGATCAACACAATTTGATGGATTTGCCGTGCCAATTGCCAATACAGTTGCAGGACCTTCTGCTCTTTGAACGTTGCGGATCTCACTCACAGACACCATCTTTTCTTAGATGTGTTTTTTGGATAGCAAAGCTTCGCTATGTTCTTTGGGATAGCAAAGCTTATTAGCTATGTGTTTGGTGAAGAATTAGGCACGGAGAGGGGGGATATTTATATGCATCAGATTAGGGGCATAAGTGGAATTAAATGGAGGAATTATTGGAACATATATATAAAAAGTGCTCAACAACTCAAAGTATAGTAAACTCGTAATAATGTTCATGGATTCAAACCGTCAGCAGATGTATTCTGACTTCTTCGTTGTTTTATTGTTTACTTTGACTATGATTGATTGTGCATGTATCATGGTACATATATATTTGTGTACTTTTAGTATAATTCAAGATATTGTCATTATTATATGTGGATGGCGGCTCAGATTATTGGCATCGTATATTTCTCCGGTGATTTACGTATCTATTTTCTTTTTCTTGTCAGAATATAATATTTTTTAAGATATTATTTTTCTTTTTAATTTAAACTGATAAAAAGATCTAATATAAATCTAACATTTGTTATTGCAGTAATATTAAAAAAATAATATTTAAAATTATTTTATATAACATTATATATATATAACATCTATAATTATATATTTATTTCATCTAAAATTATATAATTATTTTAATAATAATTAATAAATACTAAATAGATAACTTTAGATTATTTGAGCTGTTTTTTATATTCTTCTAAATATTATTGTTCTTATTTAATATATGTTTTATTTTTTATTTGTTTGTAAAAATTTTCCTTTAATTTCCTTTAATTTTTTTTATTGTATCATACTGTATCAATTTTTGGCACGCTATCTCAGAATTGTTATTAGGGGAACATAAGATTTTATATATGTGACGGCTATCCTATTTGAACAGATGCAGTAGGCAGTTTGGGCATCACGTGCTTCGTTAGTACCATTTATCCATGTCATGCTGAAATCTCTTCGAAGCAAAAATGTGTGTGTTATTTTATTAATTAACTAGTACTTATTGTATATTTATAAGTGATGTTATCATTTTTTATATAAATTTCGTTATTGAAATTGAACATGTTAGTTTGACTGTGTGTGTGAGGAGTTTGGTGGATGACAATGGAGTAGTAGTGGTATTATTCTTGCTTGACCAAATTAAATTAAACATTAACATAATTGATAAAATATAAAATATAAACAGAGTTTGATAGATATTTTATAATAAAATATTCATCATTAGATAGATATTTTATAATAAAATATAAATTAATAAAAAAAAAGTACAAAAGGTGAGGTTTGATGTAGTTTCAAGAAACTGCAATAGTTAAAATAGGGAGTTAAAATCCGATAGCTAGTGTTTTGGACCCGGCTTTCGGGTTCCCTTCGAATCAGCTACAACTCGGATACTCAGGCCCAGGCTATAACTGTGGCTCGAACTGGCCCAACAAGCTTGATGACCACCTAATTGATATTCAAATTTAAATGCTTCCCTTATATTAGCTAACAATGTAAGATAAGACAATGATCAAAAATTATATAAAGGGATTAAAGGGCTTTCTCAGGTATGATACTTATTCCTAACCTTCACATACACCTCTCATATTCATTCTGACTTGAACGTTGGAGTGTCTTTGCATGTACCACTTTTCGCCGCTCCAGAAGTTTGACCCGTCACCATCAAGACCGGCTAGTCCCCGATCCCTCTCACAACCCATACGAGAAATATCTCGTACATTGACACTGTCTGTAGGATCAACCAAGCGTTAATGGCATGACAGAGGAATTCGAGGAGCTATCCTCGAGTCATCACCATGAACCCAACTTGCCAAATCAGACGCATAAAACACAAAATGATACCCCTACCAACCCACAAGAAAGTAATAACCATTGCAGTGCACCACCAATCAATCTCTAAGGGATAATTCATGAACTGTTCGAAAGGATACAAACCCTGGAAGGCCGGATCGCTTCCAAAGAGTGGTACCAGCCAGAACACATGAGTCAAGCAACCTCTCGTAGCCGATCATGGCGAGAAACCCAGAATGAAAAATCCCCTGACCGGAATCATAGCAAACGCCAAAAATCGCAGCGCCTCCCACGAACTAGAATGCCGATGACACGAGGAGGACAGAAGGTACTGTCGAGATCCCAAACGGACAACGAACGAACACGTCATAATAAGAGCCACCCTGTTCACCAAGAAGATCCTAAAGACCAAACTACCGAAAAACTTTGACAAGCCAACCGATATGAAATATGACGGTACGAAAGACCCCCAGGAACACCTGACAACCTTCGTAGCCAGGATGAACCTGGAAGGAGTCACTGATGTGGTCCGGTCTAGGGCATTCCTAGAAACCCTGGCGGGCCCAGCAACAAATGGTTTAACGCCCTCCCAAATGGCTCAATCACGATTTTTAACGATATCACCAGGAAGTTCATGGCACAATTCACCACAAGGGTTGCTAAAGCGAAACACCCGATCAACCTACTGGGAGTCACCTAACGACAAGACGAACCCACAAGGAAGTACCTTGATAGGTTCAACGATGAGTGCCTAACGATCGACGGGCTCACAAATTATGTGGCCAACCTTTGTCTGACCAACGGACTCATAAATGAAGATTTTCGGAAGCACCTAACAACGAACCAGTGTGGACAATGAATAAGATCCAAAACGTGGCAAGAGAATACATAAACGACGAAGAGGTGAGCCACTTCGTGGCTTCCAATAAACAGCACCACGCCAACACGGCACCACGAAGCAACCCTCACTCAAAGAAACTCTAAAGGAGCACTTCAAGCCCACCCCCACCAACCGGCTACCTAGGGTGGGAAAGTTCACAAACTATGCACCTCTGTCAGTCCTAATCACGGAGATCTATCACCAGATAGCAGAGCGAGGAATCCTCCCAAAGGAACAACAACTAAAGAAACGAATTGGCGGCAGCAAGAGTCTATACGACGATTACTGGTGCACGAAATTGCAATCACACTTTTGCAATTCCGCACAACTAACCAGCAAGTGCACTGGGTCGTCCAAGTAATACCTTACGTGAGTAAGGGTCGATCCCACGAAGATTGTCGGCTTGAAGCAAGCTATGGTTATCTTATAACTCTTAGTCAGGATATCAATAATTATCAGGGTTGATTGTAAAAAGTAAAAGAACATGAAATAAGTACTTGTTTTGCAGTAATGGAGAACATGTTGAGGTTTTGGAGATGCTCTATCTTCTGAATCTCTGCTTTCCTACTGTCTTCTTCTTCAGGCACGCAAGACTCCTTCCATGGCAAGCTGTATGTAGGGTTTCACCGTTGTCAATGGCTACCTCCCATCCTCTCAGTGAAAATGTTCAACGCAC
>NC_029775.3:10972080-10974965 GCF_000817695.3 Arachis duranensis
GTCTCGGGCAAAGTATGGACTATTATACATTGCTGGAAAGCCCAGGATGTCTACTTTATAACGCCGTTGAGAGCGCGCCAATTGGGTTTCTGTAGCTCCAGAAAATCCATTTCGAGTGCAGGAAGGTCAGAATCCAACAGCATCTGCAGTCCTTTTCAGTCTCTGAATCAGATTTTTGCTCAGGTCCCTCAATTTCAGCCAGAAAATACCTGAAATCACAGAAAAATACACAAACTCATAGTAAAGCCCAGAAAATTGAATTTTAACTAAAAACTAATAAAAATATAATAAAAACTAACTAAAATATACTAAAAACATACTAAAAACAATGCCAAAAAGCGTATAAATTATCCGCTCATCACAACACCAAACTTAAATTGTTGCTTGTCCCAAGCAACTGAAAATCAAATAGGATAAAAAGAAGAGAACATACTATAGACTCCAAAATATCAATGAAACTTAGCTCTAATTAGATGAGCGGGACTAGTAGCTTTTTACTTCTGAACAGTTTTGGCATCTCACTTTATCCTTTGAAGTTTAGAATGATTGGCCTCTATAGGAACTCAGAATTCAGATAGTATTATTGATTCTCCTAGTTAAGTATGATGATTCTTGAACATAGCTACTTTATGAGTCTTGGCTGTAGCCCAAAGCACTCTGTCTTCCAGTATTACTACCGGATACATACATGCCACAGACACATAACTGGGTGAACCTTTTTAGATTGTGACTCAGCTTTGCTAAAGTCCCCAATTAGAGGTGTCCAGGGTTCTTAAGCACACTCTTTTTGCCTTGGATCACTTTTTATTTCTACCCTTGCCTTTTGGTTTAAAAGGCTATTGGCTTTTTCTGCTTGCTTTTTCTTCTTCTCTCTCTCTCTCTCTTTTTTTTTTTGCTTTTTCTTGCTTTAAGAATCAATTTGATGAATTTTTTTAGATCCTCAATAACATTTCTCTTTTTCCATCATTCTTTCAAGAGCCAACAAATTTAACATTCTTTAAACAACAGATTCAAAAGACATATGCACTGTTCAAGCATTCATTCAGAAAACAAAAAGTATTGTCACCACATCAAACTAATTCAACTAGTTTCAGAGATAAATTCGAAATCCTGTACTTCTTGTTCTTTTGTAATAAAAATATTTTTCATTTTAAGAAAGTGATGGATTCATAGGACATTCATAGCTTTAAGGCATAGACACTAAGATACTAATGATCATGTAATAAGACACAAACATAGATAAACATAAGCATAAAAATTCGAAAAATAGAAAATAAAGAACAAGGAGATTAAAGAACGGGTCCACCTTAGTGATGGCGGCTTGTTCTTCCTCTTGAAGATCTATTCTCCTAGGGAGGTGTTGATTTGCTCCCAATAGTTTTGTGGAGGAAAGTGCATCCCTTGAGATGAATCTCTCCATCTCCCATGGCTCGGAGGTGGAAGCTTTTGCCTTCCCCTTCCTCCTTCTAGAGGTTTCTCCGGCCTTAGGTGCCATAAATGGTTATGGAGAAACAAAAAGCAATGCTTTTACCACACCAAACTTAGAAGGTTTGCTCGTCCTCGAGCAAAAGAAGAAAGAAGAGAGAGAGTGGTGGGGTAGGTGGGGATCCTGTGGGGTCTACAGATCCTGAGGTGTCAAGGATAATTCATCCCTGCACCAAGTGGTGAGCAAAAATGCTCCTTCTGCCAATCCTGGCATTAAACGCCGGGCTGGTGCCCATTTCTGGCGTTTAACGCTAGCTTGGTGCCCATTCCTGGCATTTAACGCCAGTCTGGTGCCCCTTTCTGGCGTTAAACGCCCAGAATGGTGCCAGACTGGGCGTTAAACGCCCATTTGCTGCCCTTACTGGCGTTTAAACGCCAGCAAGTTTTTCTCCAGGGTATGCTATTTTTCTTTATATTTTTCATTTTGTTTCTGCTTTTTCAATTGATTTTGTGACTTTCCATGATCATCAACGTATAGAAAACATAAAATAACAAAGGAAAATAATAAATATAACATTGGGTTGCCTCCCAACAAGCGCTTCTTTAATGTCAGTAGCTTGACAGTGGGCTCTCATGGAGCCTCACAGATACTCAGAGCCATCTTGGAACCTCCCAACACCAAACTTAGAGTTTGAATGTGGGGGTTCAACATCAAACTTAGAAGTTGGTTGTGGCCTCCCAACACCAAACTTAGAGTTTGACTGTGGGGGCTCTGTTTGACTCTGTTTTGAGAGAAGCTCTTCATGCTTCCTTTCCATAGTTACAGAAGGGGAACCTTGAGTCTTATATTTTGCACTGTCTGTAAGCCACGGAGCTTCCTGAATAGCAAATAATTGCTCATCTGGAAAGGTTTCAGAGATCTCAGTAGGAGGGAGGGATGCTCCTGCTACTGGTTCTATCCGAGATAGGTAATCAGCTACTTTATTCTCTGTCCCTTTTCTGTCTTCTATTTCTGAATCAAACTCTTGCAGAAGCAACACCCATCTTATGAGTCTGGGTTTTGAATCCTGCTTTGTGAGGAGATATTTTAGAGCAGCATGGTCAATGTACACAATCACTATTGATCCTACTAAATAAGATCTGAACTTGTCAATGGCATAAACCACTGCAAGTAACTCTTTTTCTGTGGTTGTGTGGTTCTTCTGTGCATCATTTAGAATATGGCTG
Source organism: Arachis duranensis (assembly GCF_000817695.3). NCBI lineage: Eukaryota > Viridiplantae > Streptophyta > Magnoliopsida > Fabales > Fabaceae > Arachis > Arachis duranensis. Next base: position 10,974,733 of record NC_029775.3, read on the forward strand.
CCATAATAAATGACGTACAGAAGCTTACCATGCCTTTGTCCCAATACTGCACCAATGGCATGGTCACTGGCATCACACATTAGTTCAAATGGTAACGTCCAGTCTGGTGCAGAGATGACTGGTGCTGTGACCAGCTTAGCTTTCAGAGTCTTAAACGCCTGTAGACACTCCTTATCAAAGATAAATGGCATGTCAGCAGCTAGCAGATTACTCAGAGGTTTGGCAATTTTTGA
>NC_029775.3:10975819-10976246 GCF_000817695.3 Arachis duranensis
TCATTTGATGTGTCTGGATGCTGCATAGCTTTGATAGCATTCAACTTAAACTCATCCTCATTGACTCTCAGGGTTACCTCCCCTTTTTGGATGTCAGTGAGAGTTCGTCCAGTTGCTAGGAAAGGTCTTCCTAGAATGAGAGTTGCACTCTTGTGCTCCTCCATTTCCAGCACCACAAAGTCAGTTGGAAAGGCAAATGGCCCAACCTTGACAATCATGTCCTCAATTATGCCTGATGGGTATTTAATGGAGCCATCAGCAAGTTGAAGACATATCCGGCTTGGTTTGACCTCTTCAGTCAAGCCGAGCTTTCTGATAGTGGATGCAGGTATTAGGTTGATACTTTCCCCAAGATCACATAGAGCTTTCTTGGTACAAGTACCCTCTAATGTGCATGGTATCATAAAGCTTCCTGGATCTTGAAGCT
>NC_029775.3:10976372-10977615 GCF_000817695.3 Arachis duranensis
TCTTTCATGAACTTAGCATAAGAAGGTATTTGCTCAAGTGCCTCTGCAAACGGAATCTTTATTTCAAGAGTCCTTAGATAGTCTGCAAAGCGGGCAAATTGCTTATCCTGTTCCTCTTGGCGGAGTTTCTGAGGATAAGGCATATTGGCTTTATATTCTTCAATCTTAGTTGCTGCAGGTTTATTCCTTACAGAGGTGGTTGGAGAAGCCTTTTTAGAGGGGTTACTATCAGCACTCTCAGGTGTCTGATTCCCCATTGGCGTTTGAACGCCAGGATTGGGTGAAGAATGGGCGTTTAACGCCAATTTTTCTCCCTTTTCTGGCATTTGAACGCCAGAACTGGGCAGGGAATGGGCGTTTAACGCCAGCTTTCCCCCCCCTTTCTGGCGTTTGAACGCCAAGAGTATTCCTCTTTGGGCTCTTACTGTCCTCAGAGGGATTTTGGACAGTGGTTTGGTTATCCTCTGTCAATTGTTCCTTTATTGGCTTTTTGCTACTTTGAGCAGTGTTATTCAATGTCTTCCCACTCCTCAGTTGAACTGCTTGGCATTCTTCTGTTATCTGTTTAGATGACTACTATTTTGCCTGATTCAACTGTGATTCTATGTTCTTGTTAGCAATTTTAGTTTCTTGGAGCATCTCTTTAAATTCTGCTAACTGTTTTGTCATCAGGTGTAATTGCTGATTAAGCTCAACCATCTGTTCTTGAGGATTAGGATCAGTGGCTACTGCCATAACTTCTTCTTTTGTAGAGAACTCATTGCTAGAGTATAAATATTGATTTCTAGCAACAGTATCTATAAGCTCTTGAGCCTCTTCAATCGTCTTCCTCATATGTATAGATCCACCAGCTGAGTGGTCTAGAGACATCTGAGCTTTTTCTGTAAGCCCATAGTAGAAGATGTCTAACTGTACCCACTCTGAAAATATTTCAGAGTGGCATTTTCTTAGCATACCTCTATACCTCTCCCAGGCATTATAAAGGGATTCATTATCCTCTTGTTTAAAGCCTTGGATGTCCAGCCTTAGCTGTGTCATCCTTTTTGAGGGTAAAATTGATTCAGGAATTTGTCTGATAACTGTTTTCATGTCTTTATGCTTGCTGTAGGTTGGTTATTCAACCACCTCTTAGCTTGATCCTTTACAGCAAATAGAAACAGTAATAGTCTGTAGAGATCCTGATCCACCTATTTATCACGTACTGTGTCAGCAATTTGTAAGAACTATGCCAGAAACTCAGTAG
>NC_029775.3:10977729-10978366 GCF_000817695.3 Arachis duranensis
AGCTCAAAGCTGCTTGCTTTAATGGGAGGTATACAGATGCTACTCCCATATGCAGCTGTAATGGGGTTAGCATATGACCCCAGAGTCCTTCTGGACTACTCAATTCCACTTAGATCCATGATGGAGAAAGGGAATATGATATGGATTCACAAGTAAAGTAAAATTGTTTTTTTTAAATAACCGAAAATAATGAAATAAAATAAATGGAAAATAAAATAAGAATTTGAAAACCAAAAGAGAATAAAATCAAAGCAAATTGAAAACTAAATCAATTAGTTTTTAGATCAAAACAAAGAGAACAAACAAGAAAACTTTGAATGTCAAGATGAACACCAAGAACAGATTTTTAGAAAATCAAACACAAATTTTTGAAAATTTAAACGAAAACACAAAGAAGACACCAAACTTAAAATATGAAACTAAACTCAAATAAAAGACTCTAAACCAACAAAAATAAAACAGTCCTAATCTAAGCAACAAGATAAACCGTCAGTTGTCCAAACTCGAACAATCCCCGGCAACGGCACCAAAACTTGGTGCACGAAATTGTAATCATACTTTTGCAATTTCGCACAACTAACCAGCAAGTGCACTGGGTCGTCCAAGTAATACCTTACGTGAGTAAGGGTCGATCCCA
>NC_029775.3:10978719-10979081 GCF_000817695.3 Arachis duranensis
GATCAGGTTGGAATAGAATCCAGTGATTCTTTTGCGTCTGTCACTAACGCCCAGCCTTCAGGAGTTTGAAGCTCGTCACAGTCATTCAATCCTTGAATCCTACTCAGAAGACCACAGACAAGGTTTAGACCTTCCGGATTCTCCTGAATGCCGCCATCAATTCTAGCTTATACCACGAAGATTCTGATTAAGGAATCCAAGAGATATCTACTCAATCTAAGGTAGATCAGAGGTGATTGTCAGGCACACGTTCATAGGTGAGAATGATGATGAGTGTCACAGATCATCACATTCATCAGGTTTAGGAACAAGTGATATCTTAGAATAGAAGCAAGCGTGATTGAATGAAAAACAATAGTAAT
>NC_029775.3:10979296-10992388 GCF_000817695.3 Arachis duranensis
AGGAATTCTGAAGCTGATTTGCAACGCCGGTTTGGGCCATCAAGTCTCGGGCAAAGTATGGACTATTATACATTGCTGGAAAGCCCAGGATGTCTACTTTCCAACGCCGTTGAGAGCGCGCCAATTGGGCTTCTCTAGCTCCAAAAAATCCATTTCGAGTGCAGGGAGGTCAGAATCCAACAGCATCTGCAGTCCTTTTCAGTCTCTGAATCAGATTTTTGCTCAGGTCCCTCAATTTCAGTCAGAAAATACCTGAAATCACAGAAAAACACACAAACTCATAGTAAAGCCCAGAAAAGTGAATTTTAACTAAAAACTAGTAAAAATATAATAAAAACTAACTAAAATATACTAAAAACATACTAAAAATAATGCCAAAAAGCGTATAAATTATCCGCTCATCAATTACCATTGAGGATACAAACACAAGACCCAAGATTGATTCAATCAAAAGGACGCTCTGGAACAAGCCATCCGAGATGGCAAACTCCCCGAGTTCACCAAAATCATCCGAGAACTCAAAAAAATTGAAAGAGAAAGATCACCAAAATGGGAAGTACGCAACCCCAGGACGATAGGACAGGAACCCCAAGAAAGTCTGAAAGCCGACCCCACCACAATAGTAAACGTAATCATGAAAAAAGACGCGCTGAAAAAGTCAATATCAGAATTAAAAAAGGATCTGAGAGTCTTAGTCGTAAAAATCCAAGCATCAACCTCTTCTTTTCCAGCAGCAATTACGTTCTCCCTCGATGATTGCCAGCACAGCACCTCGGCGGAAGACGCTCCCTTCGTCATCTTAGAAAAGGTCGGGAGCGGACTAGTGAAAAGAATATTGGTCAACACTGGGCTAATTCTAACATCTTCTTCAAAGGAGCCTTTTATAAGCTAGGCCTCTGAAATGAAAATCTGCAAAGCCATCATAACGGGTTGATTGGATTCGGGGATAACTTCCTCAAACCGGACGGTTCTATGGTGTTAGAGTAACCATCGAAACTGGAAGCCAGAGAAAAACCATACTCTCTAAATACGTGGTCCTCAAAGATTCTACCGCCTACATCATCCTAGGGAGGAAAATGATTAACGACTTGTCTGCCGTCATATTCACCAAGTTCCTCATCATGAAGTTTCAAGCTGACAATGGCACCATTGGCACCATACACGGTGACCATGAAGTCACAGCAGAATGTGACAACACAAGTCTAGCTCTTCAGAAACAATCCCGAGATGCGGTAGGGATCTTCCTAGCCGACCTCAATGCACGAGAAGACGACCATCCAAGATCGGAACTGGAAGGAGACATGGAAAAGTTACAAATAAGACAGACCAAGGAGGAATTCACATTCTTCAATAAAAGCTTACCCTTCAGCCTAAGGCAAAATAGAGACCTATTGGCCGGGGATAGACCTAGATTTAATGTCCCATTGGCTAGCCATAAACCCCAAGGCCAAGCCAGTAGCACAAAGAAGAAGAAAGATAGATGTCTGCAGATTGAGCAGCCGATATCAGAAAGCAAGTAAAGAGCCTACTCGAAGCAGGCTTCATCCAAGAACTCTCCTATACGACCTGGCTGGCCAACATCATCCTATTCAAAAAAGCAAACGACAAATAGCGAATGTGCGTTGACTACACAGACTTGAACAAATCTTGTCCAAAGGATGCCTTTCTTCTGCCAAACATTGACAAACTAGTAGATGCTGCCTTGGGACACCAATATCTTAGCTTCATGGATGCATACTCTGGGTACAATCAGATATTAATGCACCAACCCAACGAGGAAAAAACATCATTCGTAACCCCTGAGAAACATACTGCTATACAGTCATGCCCTTTGGATTGAAAACCGCCGGGGCCACCAACCAACAGCTCGTCACTAAGATTTTTAAAGATCTCTCGGGAACCAACCTGGAGGTCTACATTGATGACATGTTAGCCAAAACATAAGTCGGCGAGGAACTCATTGATGACCTAAAGCTCATACTAGGTACTCTAAGGAAATACCAAATGCACCTCAATCCAACTAAGTGCGCCTTCGGGATAGAGGCCCGGAAGTTTCTGGACTTCATGAGTACATAATGAGAAGTTGAGGTAAACCCAGACAAGCGTAAGGCTATCCTCGAGATGAAAAACCCCATAAACCTCAAAGATGTCCAAAGACTAATGGGATGACTTGCCGCCCTCATGAAAAAGGGCATAAGCTCCAAATGGGACCCAAATGCAAAGAAGCCTTCCAGCACTTCAAAAGAGTACTAGCGGAGCCTCCATACTCTCAACACCAAGAAGGGGAGAAACATGTTACCTTTACCCAGCTATAATAGACGAAGTGCTAGCTGCAACACTCATCCGAGAAGACGAGCAAAGGACACAGAGCCTCGTATACTTCATAAGTAAAGTCTTCCAAAATGTTGAGACACGATACTCCAAACTCGAGAAACTCGCCTTTGCACTACTCATGGCATCCCGATGTCTTCGACAGTACTTCCAAGGCCACCCTGTCATGGTCCGAACTGATTAGATGGTGAGGCAAGTACTATAGAAACAAGACCTTGCAGGATGGATGCTCACCTAGTCTATTGAGCTATCGCAATACGAGATCAGGTTGGAACCCAAGAACGCGATAAAGGCCCAGGATATGGCATACTTCATAGCCAAAATGATCCTGGGGAGAGAACCCGCGGAAATATGGAAGCTCCATGTTGACAGCTCGTCAAACACCAACTCGGGGGGGGGGAACAGGAACAATACTGAAAAATGAGTACGGGATCACAATCGAACAATTCATTCGATACAAGTTTCCAATCTCAAATAACCAGGCCAAATACGAAGTCCTTTTAGCCGAATTGACACTGGCTAAAGAGGTCGGCACGAAAATGCTAAAAAGTTTGCAGTGACTCTAGGTAGTCATCTCCCAAAAAAATGGGGACTACCAAACACGGGACCCCTTATTACAACAATACTTATCCAAAGTTAAGGAGTTAACTTCGGAGTTCCACGAGGTAACCATTTGGCATATTCATAGAAAGCAGAATGCAAGAGCGGACCTCCTTTCCAAACTTGCAAGTACCAAGTCAATCCTAGCGAACAGATCATTCATCCACGAAGTCATCAGAACACCATCGGTCACGACCACGACAAACCTTGACGTATCAGACTAACACTCTTAGACCTTCCCAATCCTTCAATACCTCACCGACGGATGCCTACCCGAGGATCCGAAGGAAGCGAAGTGTGTAAAGCGAGAAGCCCCCAATATACCACAATAGCTGAACAACTACACAAACGAGGACTATCACAACCCCTCCTCGAATGTATAGAACCCGGTGACACAGACTACATACTTATTGAATTCACGAAGGATGCTATGGCCATCATGTTGGGGGGAATACCCTAGCTCAAAAGATCATCCGAGCCGGATACTTCTGTCCCACTATCATAAGAGATTCTCTCCAACAAGTTAGAAGTTGTCTAAAATGCCAAGCGTAAAATCCCGTAAGTTAATAAATAATGAATCAATAAATTAATTATGAGCCAAAGGAATTAGGAAATTAAATTTTATAATTAGAAGGAGTAAAAATCTTAAAAACACGAATTAAAACACGAATTAAAACACTAATTTTAAAGATTTTGGTGCAAAGTTGGGCCAAATTGGCTTAACCGGATCCATATTGGGTCCAAAGCCCAACATATAAAACCTTATCACAGTTACTCTTCCCCTTCATTCCATAAGAAGCACGTTAAGAAGAAGGTGAAAATCAAGAATACAAACCCTCATTCTCTCCTAAATTTTGTTTTCGCATAACTTTCAGTTCATTGAGTGATGTGCTCTTGGCTGCTAATCCCATTTTGTATTCTAAATCAAAGCATTTTGAACTCAATATGCATTTTGTTCAAGATTTGGTAACTGCTAAGGTTGTTAATGCAAGTCATATTCTTGGAAAAGTTCAAGTTGCAGATATTTTAACGAAACATATCCCTTCAGAAGTATTTCTATTTTTCAGTGACAAACTCAAAGTACAAACTCTTTCCACCTTGAGTTTGAGGGAGAATGTAAGTAAGGATAATGAGAAAAAGCCAAGTGAAGGTGTTGTGCCTGATAAAAACTCTCTAAAAGTTTTAGAAAAGGCTGAGTCAGCTCAAGTTAATTAGTTAGGTTGAGTCAGCAAAGTTATTGGAGTTTTGTGTTGATTGTTGAGATTCTTTAGTGTTACTAGAAAGACTGATTGTGTACTTATTATTCTGATAGTGAAAAATTTTACTGAACTAGGTCCCATAGGTATTTTTGTCCCTCTTTTAGGAAATTTTCTATGACAAAAATTATGGTCTTTGATATTTTAATTTCTGTCATTGTATTGTTACTTAGAGTATTTTTGGTGTTGCTTATTTAATTGCACAAGTTATAAAAAAAATATATTTTGAGTACTTTACTGATCGATAAGTTCTTGTCTGAATCTTAGTTTTTTTCAACAATTATATAGCTATTTCAATTCAAAAAAAGGTAGTTGGGTGTGACATCACTACTAGAAATATCACTTTTAACGGCTATTTATTTTGCTTTTAGCTACAATAAAAATGGCCGCTAATGCATTTACTGGCAATCAGACATTAGACGTCTTATACTGGGTCGCTAAAATTATAATTGCCATTAAAAATCTTTTTAATGATCGCAAAAAGTATATAACTTTTAGTGGCCATTTTCTTGGCAATTGATATGACCACTAAAAGTAATTCTAAGATTGCAATGTTATTCACTTTTAGTGACCATTACTATTGCCGCCAAAATCTATTTTACCAACAATTTATACGGTCACTAAAAATAATTCTAAATTTTAATGTTATTCACTTTTAGTTGCTAATACTATTGCCGCTAAAATTTTAAGACATTTTTTAATTATATTTACTCTTTTAGAAATAGCAACTTATTCTTTTCTTAAAATTTCAAAATTATTTTTATCAACAATTATTATTATGTATACATAAATAATTAGTACATAGCTAATGATAAAAATAAATGAGTATTTCATATTATGATGATTATGATTAGTACTAAAAATGCATATCTTAATGTCATTACAAACACCACTGCTATCCCTACATTGCAAAGAACAAACATGTACATAATCATTAGAATAATACTAATTCATTCTCATTGTTAATTAATTGAAAGAGAGAATATGACATAATTAATAACCTAGACGAGGACCTATCGTTAATAATGAGTAAAAATAAAATAGAACACGGTAAACTTTATTAATTATAATTGCTAGTTGCTAATATGTAATAATAGAATCGAGAGTAAAAACTAGAAAGTCCTTACCTAGAACTAGAATTTTTTACTGCCTTTGCATTATTAAATGCTTCAACAACTGAGTTTGAACATTAGTGGAACTCAAACTACACATCATTTAAAAGAGAAATTTAAGTATCAAAAGAGGACTGACAACTAGAAGTAATTGAAAAAAAAAATGCTACATATCAACAACAGCATAATAAGTACATTGCAAAAGTAGGGGTTAGAGGCATCAAGGCATTCTTTTTTATTCACAAACCTAGAATTAGAACCAACGATTGAATCAGCCAAACACAAAATTGCAGCAAGAGAATATGAATTTGAAGAAATGAATATTATTAGTACATGACAACATATAATTTACTATATTTTTGGCAGAAAAGATTGAATATTCAAACTAAATAATTAATTGAGCAAAAAAAAAAAAAATTCAACAATTACAAATAGAATTACAGGAATTGACAATATGTAAATTACAAACAAAATGCAGTTAATTGCAACTATTACAGTAAGCAATAAATTATGAATTAGTTACGATTACCAGTACAAATAAAAAAAAAAGGTCGAGAAGGAGAAGTAACGATCGTTACCTACTTCAAAATTTAAATGGCAACGATGAAGAGCAAGCTGAGCAATGAATTTGGCCACTAAGGAGAAATAGAGAAGTAGCAACAATCGTTTGCGAAGAAGAAGCGAATGCAACAACGATGTCGTTCTTGGAGAAAATGTGTTGTCAGAAAATAAATGCACTTTCTTTCAGTCTCAAAGGCTTGAGCGTTGCTACTTGATTTGGAATGCATTGGCAGAGGTGCCTTTGCTTGATCCTGAAAGTTTTATGGCAACAGCAAAAAAGAAATACCCAAGACAGTGACAACGAAGATATTGAGCTTAGGATTTCAGCAATAAGCTCTCCCTTTCCTCTGAATCTCTATATATTTCTCGCACTCACTCTCTCTATCTCTATCTCATTTTCTTTTCTAATTTTTGGTGATTTTTCATATTTTTTAGTGACATTTTTTCTTTATTTTTTAATTGGCCAACTCTTATAAAAAAATATTTTAATAAAAATAATACTGGTAAAGGTGTTATGGCTACTAAAATTTTTTACTAAGAATAAATTTTTTTTATATTTTTATTGATAATAATAATTGTTATTATAATTATTATACTATTAGTGACAAATATATAATGGCAATAAAATATAACTTAAATTAAGAAAATAGTGATCATTATATTATTATCGTTAAAAGTTTGTCATTAAAATTAATGATTCTGGTAATGCGTAATGATCTCATTAGTATCATCATATCTTCGAACCAAAATGTTCGTGTTTTATTATAATTAACTATACTTACTGTATATTTATAAGTGATCTTATCATTCTTACATAAATTTCATTATTAAAATTAAACATGATGTAGTAATTGTAGTTGGACTGGGTGTGTGAGGAGTTTGGTGGATGAGAGTGAGAGTCTACCACCATATATGGTCTGCTGGTCTTAATTAATTGACATATTAGATGAGTTTAGTAGATGAATTTACTATGATGGCGGCAACCATATTTGATTGGATTAAGATATATAACATGTTAGTTAAAACATATTTGATTAAGATATTCCACTATTTATGTCCACATCAGCATGCAATAATACATCCCCTCTAGTAGTCTAGTGTATGTATAGTAAGAGGCATATGTCAGTTAACATATTCTTCATTGGCAACTATATAAATATTATTATGTCGGTTTTTTCTTAATATATAAAATATATTTTCTTGTTAAAATTTACAGGTAAACGGGAAAACATAACTGAATAAAGAAATAATATATCATTTTTATTAAGTTAAAAGGATTAAAATGCTCTTTTTAGGATTAAAGTTTTGTATTCAAAAATAAAATTATATTATAAAAGACTAAAGACTATTTTTTTATTATAAAAGGACAAAATACCTTTTAAAGTAGATTAATTCTATAAAGAATAAAATATCCTTTTAAAATTAAGATCGTTTAATTTGTATTATAAAATAGAAATCTAAATTTAGTTTTAAAAAGACTAACATATATATATCATGTAAGTTAATTTTGAAAGATGAAAGTTTTCTTTTAGAATTAGGGTTGTTTAATTGTATTAGACATTAGAAATTTGTGTTTGATTATAAAAGGTTTAAATATAAGTTTGGTTAATGTATTATTACACTAAAATACCCCATTGAAGATTAATTTAAGAGACTTAAATGCCTTTATAATAAAATTAATATTCTTTAAATTAATTAAAAAGTAGAAAGTTGAAAGTCATTTTAAAAATACTAAAATACTCCGTTTAGTATTAATTTTAATGATAATCCACACAAATAGTATGCAAAAGTTTATATTCCTCAACAAAAACGTCTTAAAAGATATGAATGATAAATATATGGTCGAACATTTTTATTTTTAAATTTAGTGATTTTACTCTAAATAAACTTTTTTGTGAAAAACTAAAAAAGAAGTCTTGTGATCAAATTTTGCTATGATATTTGCATGCAATTCTAATAAATACTTATCTAAATATTTGTTCGGACAAAACTTTGAATCAAATATATAAATATTTTGCTAAATACAAAATTGGTTTGTTGCTTGTTAAAAAATAATATTTTTGTTGTTTTCGTCACATATTTTGTTGTCACGTTTTTTATTTTTTATTTTTTTGAAGTCTTATTTGTTTTCTATTATTTTTTGGGTTATTTTTGTCAATAAAATTAAATTTTAGATACGATCTTGTTAATTTATCCCAATATAAAGACTAAAAATGTACGTTCTTTTAGAATTAAAGTTGTTTAATTGAATTAAAAAAAGAGCAATGCTAGGGCCAGCAATTTTTGTGATTGTTAGCCATCAATTAGCCATCAATGATAATTTGATGGTGTGAGATTGGTGTGAGATTTTATCCAAGAGCTCACCTTTCTCTACTGGTTACATGCTGGCCAAAATTTAACAAAGTTGTTGGTCCCCTAAACTTTTCCTTAAAAAAAATCAAAATTTGAATTTCATTTCAAAAGTGTAGTAGATACCGCTGGTTCCAAGAAATGCTGTTGTTTTCTAAACGTATTCGGCTTGTAGAGGTATAAAACTAGATAACCTGATATTGTGGGCTTGTTTTGATGAGCTTTTTTTTTTTTGAAAAAGATTTGTTTTTGAGTTATTTTTTTTAAAGATTTTTTTAAAAAGTAAAAGTAATTTTATGTTTGGATATCTCATGTAAAAATATTTTTTTATTTATTAATTATGTTTGGGTATAATAAGATAAAAATATTTTTTGTTTATTTATTATATAAAAAATATGTCTTTTTTAAGAAAAAAAATATATTTTAAAAAAAGATGTAAATTGTAACTTCTCAAAAAAGATATTTTTTATTTTTTTAGTACTTTTACTTTTATTATTAGAAATTTACCAAACACGCTAAAAAATAAAAAAAAGATATTTTTTTCAACAAAAATATCTTTTTTTTATCAAAATAATAACACCTAAACAAGCACTGAATATATTTGAACTGAAAAAAGATCTTTTAAAGTGACAATATTAGTAAAGTGGTAAAGTGATGTTTTTTTGGTTTCCCACAGCATCCCCAACCCGACAGGTCAAGGACTAATCCGTCGCAAATCTGAGCTCCATTTAAGGGTCTGCCACTGGCCAATGGGTTACTGCATACATAAGGCGGGATTCGAACCCCCGACACTTACTTAAGCGAACGAGTGAGCTGACCACTCGACCAACCCAAGTTGGTTGGTAAAGTGATGTTTTAATCACCTTTGAATTTGTAACATTTATTATCTGTAAGTTTCGCTATCTTAAATTAATGGTGATTAATAATATACTTTTTTTTCTAAGGTGACAATATAATTTTAGAGAAGTCGAATCTATTTGAACTACTATATATGCTACTTCAATGCGTGTAACACAAGTTTCGAGTAGAACAATATACAATAGTATATATGAAATTGAATTTTATTATGTATTTGTTACAATGCCACTATAATATTTTTGGTTTAAGGTAACTCTTGCTCGAAAAAGCGTTTGATAAAAGTTGCTTTAAATAGACAAAGATTACTTTTGGCCAGTTATGTTATCTTTAAATAGGGCAAAGATAAAAAAATTTTTTACAACCCATAAAAATAGTTGTTTTCGGATATCTAAAACTATATTTACAAAATATTGCAATATAAAAAATTTAAGACAATATATTTAAATAAAAATATAATATTTTATAAGAGTTGTTAAAAAAATTTAACAAAATAATAAATAACGTTTATAAAAAGTTGCGTAAAATTATTCATAGTTAAAAAATTTAGAGAGAAACTTTTAATCATATTCCCATGCCTATTTTATTTTTTTCCTCCAAATAAAATAGAAAAAGAACAAAAAAAACTTGTAAAAGGATTCGGTCATCAGTTCACTGAGAACCAAAACTATCCATTGAAATTCCTATCACTACAAAAAAGTTTTAGAATAGTGACCGATTTATTAGAGTAGTACATTCCCCATACGAGACCATCACTAAATCGGTTGCTAAATTGGTTGTTATTCTGGTAATTTCCTATAATGTATCTTATACCTTTAAACTTTAGAAAGGCTGAAACACTTGAAGCTAACGATGACAGTTGATGACTCTTCTTCACTGCACGGTGCGTTCCTCCATAGTGTGGTGTGCTTCTCCACTATGTGGTGCACTCTTTGTTTGCGAGGAACCACCACCGTGGACCACCTATTTTCTCCTCCACCTTCTCCCAACCACCACTGGCAAACAACCCCTCTCTCCCTTCTTTGCTCCTTCATCCTCTTCTTCTCTTTTCTTGCCTCATCCTCTTCGTGAACCAGAGACCATCGAAGCCATTTTTCTTGTATCGCTTCCTCTCCCTCCCCTTTCCTTCTATCTCTCACCCAACCTCTCTTTCTCTAGCTCGCCCTCTCTCATACTGCAGAACCGTAGCAACCCCTGTTTCTCTGGCCAGCTCTAATCCATTCCGGCAATCACCCCTCCGCCGTTCTATTATTTTGGAGACACTATAGCGTAGCTACAACCTCCTCTCTCCTGCATTCTTATTTCTCTGATCTTCAGTTTTTAGGTTTATGCAAAATCTCATTTTGATCTTCTCTTTTTAATTCATTACAATTTAGTTAGATTTTAATTTTTACTTAGTAATTTTATTTAGTGAAACTAGTTTTTTCTGATTAGGTTAATTTAGATTAAAATTAAGATTCTCTTATTAGTATGTATCTTAGTTTATAGGTAATTAAGCATGCTATTATGATTTTTGGGTCTAGAATTTCAATTTGTTTGGAGTGGCTTGATTGATTTTCTATTGAATTTTAGGTTCTCCATGGCTTCTCCACTGAAGTGCGCTTCTCGACGCTGGTTGTTATTGATTCAGCAATTTTTTATTTTCCACGCTGATTCTTGTATTTTTTTTCCCTTTGATTTCTTCATTTTTAATATAAATTACAAAATGATTAATTTATGTAATTCGTTGAGTTAACTAGTTCATAGAGAATCAATTATTGCTTTTTATTTGTTTGTTTTGTTAGCCACTTTGATTGAGTTAAATAGTTCATAGAGAATAATGTAAACTTTATTCTTTATTCCATTATAGAGAGAGTTTGCTTCAGAGGAATTTGTGGAACATTGGTGAACATTGGTGAACACTCTAAAATTTAAATATTATAATTTGTTAAGACATGACCCATAAGTTTTTTTATCTTGCTTATACAGATTTGCTTTCATACGTATATTATGTACCTTTGTGCAGTTTTTTCATATTGATAGTGTTTTTATATCTAGTTTACTTTTAGATAACTAATGTAATTCTTTCTTAATTTTAATAATAATATTATTGTATGTCATTTGATGAATTTATATACTGAATGTGCATGAACAGTATTATTTACATGCTTAGTTAAATAGTAGAAACAATATATGAATAATTAGGTTTTTCCAAAACTTAGAGAAAGATCGGATGAGTTTACCGAGAAATAAATCTGAGTTTAATAATAGTGTCAATGACTTCTTAGAGTTTGATTCTTACTCTATCAAAAATTCGCAATGAGAGAAAATTTTATGCCCTTGTGCAAGTGTTATAATTTCTTGTGGCACTAATAAAGACAAACAATTTATATCCATTTGATTGCCTTTGTATTTGTTAATGGTCATATGAGATGGATTCATTATAGGAAAAGCGTAGTCGGCATGAATAGTGATAGTGACAGTGATAGTGATAGTGAGAGTGATAGTGAAAGTGAGACTAACTCGTATTACGACATAGAGGCCTTATGTTGAACGATAGATTTACGGATGTGGCACAAGCAGAAGGAATAAAAGAAGGTATGAATGAAGATGCAAAAAAGTTTTATAACTTGGTTGAAGAGGCTAGCAAAAAACTATATCTCGATTGCAAGGGGTTATTGTTTGTTATGGTTCACTACTCTTTTGTAACCTTTTCCTCTTATTAAATGTGTATGCAATTATGTCTGATGGTATTTAATATTTTTATACAGCAACTTAATAAAAAAATGGAGGAACTTCAAAGAGAAAAAGGCTAATAAATTAAAGAAGTATCAAATTTATGCAAAATTTGAAGAAATTGAAATGAAGGAAGTATCTTTTACTGCAAAGCTAGTTTGAAATTTTATATCCAAAGGTGATAAAGGAAGTAATCAAGCCAAATAACACAACATCGTAAGAGGGACGGATTTATATATATTGTAGTGGGGGCAAATGCTCCCACTATAATTTGAAATTTTTTTTAGTAGTATATGATAATAATATTTATTTGTCCTCATTAAATTATTGAATTTGATCCCACAATAATTTTTTACTCAATTTTTAGTACTTTATAGTCAGTTTAAAAATTTTATATTAGATATTTATTAGAATGATCAATTCTCAATTTAAATAAAATTAGTGTTCTTTTTTAAAAATGAACTCAAAAGATATTATTTATCTTTTTTTTAAAATTAGTTTTAGTGTTTCCTGTAGTAACTATATTAATTGAAAATTTTTTTTCAATTATGAATATTACTGAGAGTTGACTTTTGATTGTATGAGAAGTGAATTTTTACATAATTATCTAGTGATATATATGTAACACCCTACCATACAGAGTCTTATGCTTAAGTCATAATTCAGAGATGGCAAGGTATTACGACCTCTAAAATAAAAATTTAGTACGTATAGTAGTATGAATAATTGATTATAACTAGGAGCCTTTGTAGAAAAAGGGGTAAACAAAAACCATCGCAACTCTAAAGCGCAACACTCCGATCGATAACGTAACGAACAAGGATAACCCACGCGAGAATTATATATATACAAAGGAGTGTCAAAACAGGAATATCAAGACTCAAGATCCGGCTGCGAAGATAACCGGTCCGAGCATAACAATATATACATATGATAGAAATAAGGAAAACCCCAAAGGAAACCCAAAGGGACACAAATACATAAAACCTATTCTCCAAAATCTCCCATAAGAGGAGTAATCACAGTTTGTATTATTTAATGGAGATAAAAGTATCTAAGCAAAACACATAAACCAAAACATAAACCCCAAGAACAAGGAATCTTCGCAAATCTAGAAGTCTCCAGCGTGCCTCAGCGGAAAACCGTACGTCCTGCATCTGAAAATCACAAAATCCGCATGGGTGAGAACCAGAGGTCCCCAGCAATCAAATAGACAATCTCAAACAATTCACATAATATGCATATGATGAATGCCTATCCCTAGTGGCTGATGATATCATCTGTCGGTTATAGAGCCAACCCGACAAGTCCTG
>NC_029775.3:10994529-10994807 GCF_000817695.3 Arachis duranensis
ACACTAGAGTTGAGAATCTTACCACACCCAAGGTCCAAGGAGACAAGATTAACCTTCTCCTTCAAGAGAGTTGGGTCCTATAACATCAAAGAACCCAAAATCTCAACATTTCACCCATGAAACTCGAAAATAAAGGCTGGGATTTCGAACAGAAACACGTGGCTTAACTCAAGATTGGTTGTATGGGTTTTGTAGAACTCTCCGCGGTGAACGCGTGGCCGCAAACGGAGCGGCAATCGGAGCTCTAGATCAAAAGTTATGGTGGTTTGAAGATCAAC
>NC_029775.3:10994975-11004219 GCF_000817695.3 Arachis duranensis
AGGGCCCACTTTAGGTCCAATTGGCCCGGTTTGGCCCGTTCGGTCCAATCTTGGTCCGAATTCTATAAAATTGGTACCAAAATTCTCGTCTCAGTTTCCTCTATCACATTTAGCCATAAAAATCACATTTTAGGCTTTCCAGAATAAATTCTCATTTATGGGTTAATTAGCCGTTAATTTTTTGAAGACTAATCATGTTTACAATAATAAAATATAATTATAACAATAATTATATGCTATATGTACATAAAATAACTGCCTATATAGAATACATATTAAAATATAAAATATATATTGAAAATGAATTAAACAATAAATATATTTATGCACACATACATAATGGTTAATGAACAATTTTATAGCTAATTTTTATGCAATATAATATTTTTATTATAAAAATTATTAGAGTTTATTTATTTTGTGTCCTAAAAGTACATATTAAGATTACAAATTGAGAATATTTTTATTGAAAATACAAAAAACTTAAGTTTTTAATGTATTTATTTTACAGTTATTAAATGAAAAAATTCAAAACCTTTTAGTAATACTAAGCTTATCATGTATTTTTAAGACACATATTAGCTAAACCTAAATTATTATTATGTTATATATATTTTGTCTCCATTATCAAAATTTTTTAGATCCGTCACTGATTCTAAGAAAAAAGTTTCAAAAATTAGAGACAAATAAAGTAGAGAGAATTCCATGGAAGGAAGAAATAAGACACTTGTGGACAAAGTAGAGAGAATTCTATGAAAGATATTGTGAAACTTATGTTAGAACAAATTTCTCCTAGTATGAATATTGATAAAGTACTTTCTCTAGTTGCGATATCTGAACAATTGTCTGCAAATAGTGCACAATATCCAAATTGTCGACATTCTTCTCCATCAACTCATCCTCCAAATGATGATTAGGTATATATATGTGTGTGTTAAATTATTGTAACACTTGAATATGTTTATGTAGACATGTTATTGTTAAGAATCTTTTTTATAACATTTTTTTTATCTATTTAAATTTGACTGCAACTTGTTTATGGTTGGATGAAGTTTAACGAGATAAAGGTAATTCTTGGCACAATGATAAAATACAAAATTCTTGATTTCAAATGCATATATATATACTTTTTTTTTGTTAAAGTCCATGAGAAAAATATGTATTTTGTTTACTTATGTTTATTATTTACTTAACTTGATAACTTAGCAAGTATGTGCATCTTAAAGTTATTTAGTTGGCATTTGAAACACCTTTTTATATATATGCAATATATTAGCTTATTCTTCCTGTATATCGATTAAATTGAGTTTAAATATTTAAATATTGTTAGTGTGTGTTATATATCCTTCAAATGTTATATAAATTAAGAAAAACAAAAAAAAAATTGATTTAGATATAAAGAAAGACAACCTAAGAAAAATTTAATAAGGTGTTGCTTTAGATATTAGAAAAAGATAACTCCAAGTAAACTTAAACTAGTATTGTTTTAGGTACATGAAAAAATAACTAGAAAAATTTATTATACAAGTGTTGCTTTAGCTATATGAAAAGGCAACTTAGAAAAACTTAGACAAGTGATGTTGTTTTATGTATTAGAAAATACAATCCGTAAAAGTGTTGCAATAAAGTCATTATTAATGCGTTGTGTTTGGGTCCTCTAAGGCAACTCTTACATGAAGTTGCTTTTTTTAGTAGAAAATGCAACTATTTTTAAAAATTAATATGAAAAGAGTTCCCTTTCATGTAAAAAAAGTTGCCTTAGACCAAAGGTAACGACTATATAGTCAATCCAAAAAATAGTGTTTTGTCGAAAAATATTACCTTTAATCAAAGGCATCATTTTTTTTTATCGTAGACAATGTTTTTAAAGAATTACTTCAGTCTAAATTTATTGTAATGAACACAGGATGATAGAATTTTCTATAAGGTTAATTTAGTGCTAGGGGTCAGTAACTTTTGTGATTTGTAACCATCAAATAGCCATTAATGATGTTTTTAATGATGTGAAATTACTCACTTTTCTTTTGTTGATTATATGCTGGCCAAAATTTAATAAAATTGTTGCCTCTAAACTTTTCCATTATTATATTAAGCTTGTATAATGACATATTAAGAATTATACAAGAAAGTAACATTATACTATTATATCATTACATGAGAAACTTCAAACACACGATAATATACAAAACTACAAACATAACACTCCCAATCCTTGCACTAACGTACCTAATATATACTTTTTTACTTTTTCTTAAATGGAACCTCGTGAAGGTGGTTAGAGCTGTATTTAGATGAAAATGCAACCGAAATATTCGTATGTGTCATGTTCCTCAATTGAAAAGAATATGATATATTTTTTACCAACAGTTACAAATTTTGATATTGAATCTTCGTATAAAGAAGTAATTTTGACATTTTTGTCTAAGTTTTCACTCATCTAATATTCTATATGGGCCAATCAGGACCATATTTTGCAGTAAAAGAAAAATATTAAAAAATAACTTAGTCATATACATGCAAAGACATATAACTGCGCGCATCATATGGCCACGCTGCGAAGAACAACGATTTCAATAGTAAGACCAGGACCAAAACCAAAAAGCACACCCCAATCAAGTCCTTCTCCGGTGGTTTTAAGTCCTCTTTCAAGGGAATTCTTCCTCATCAAATCCATAATGAAGAACACACATGCACTTGACATGTTACCGTAATTGCTAAGCACATCTCTAGTGGCTTTCATCTTCTCTGGCTTCAAATTCACCTTCTGTTCAACCTGGTCCAGAATTGCATGTCCACCAGGATGTGCAATCCAAAATATTGAGTTATAATCAGATATACCCAACGGATCAAAAGCTTTATTGAGTGCTTCATTGATGTTCTGTGAAATAATATCAGGAACACTTTTGTTAAGATAGAATGTAAGCCCAACTTCACGAAGGAGACCGCCGATGGCTCGATGGCTGCCAGGGACAAGTTTTTGATCGGTCAAAACAAGCTCAAAGATAGGCTTCTCAACCTCTGGCACAGGATCAGAACCAATGATAATCGCAGCAGCTCCATCTGCAAATAATGCTTGCCCTACAAGACTATCCATGTTTGTCTCACTAGGACCACGAAAAGTGACTGCAGTATTCTCAGAACAAACGATAAGTACACGAGCATCCTTGTTGTTTTCAGCCAAGTCCTTAACCAAGCGAAGGACAGTGCCGCCAGCGAAGCAACCTTGGTGGTACATCATGTACCTCTTGACGCATGGGTCGAGTCCTAAGAGTACGATGAGTTCGTAATCAACGCCAGGCAATGCAACACCATTGGTGGTACAGAAGATCAAATGTGTGATCTTAGACATTGGCTGGCCCCATTCCTTGATGGCTTTGGTTGCAGCCTCTTTTCCAACCTTTGGTACCTCCCTGATCATCATATCTTCCCTTGCATCCAACGACGGTGCCTTATATGCACACATGTTGGGGTTCTCTTTTAATATCTCTTCTGTTAAGTACATATATCTGTTCTTGATCATTGTCCTTTCACCTAAAATGGTATATAATTCACATCTATCAATACTCTTTTTTAAGTTTAAAACATCATCCACTTATATAAAAAAAATTGGGTTTTGACATTTTAAATTCTGATCAGTTCGCATATCAAACCTTTCAAGTTATTCATGTAGTAATTTAATTTGAACTTTCAGAGAGTTTGCCATCTCTTATTGCTTGCTCTAATGCATCCCTCAGGTCAAAGCAGTCTTGTGTTTGGTGTCCATAGCCCTTGTGGTAGTCACAGTAGAGGCTCTTGTTCCCCCTGTACGGTCCTTGAGTGGTCGGGGCTTCGACAAGATCCCTCTCTCGGCTATTTGCTGGTAAACTTCCACGATGGGAAGAGTGAGTGGAGTGTAGTTGGTGAACTTCCCGATCCGGGAAAACGGTCTGTGTGCCTTGGTCGGCCCTCCCTCCTTGGCTTGTTCTTTGTGTCTCTCCCCATTACACTGTTGCCTAGGTTGATTGTAGCCGGAGTGCCGTTTATTGGCGGCCACAACCTGGCTGACTTCTTCGTCATTTATGTATTCCTTAGCCACCGTTTGGATCTCGTGCATCGTCCAAACCAGTTTCGTGGTAAGGTGTTTTCGGAAGTCCTCGTTCAGGAGGCCGTTCGTCAGGCAAAGGCTGGCCACCGAGTCGGTTAGGCCGTCAATTTTCAAGCATTTGTCGTTAAAGCAATCCAGGTATTTTCTGGTCGGCTCCCCGGGTCTTTGGGTTATCCCGAGCAGGTTGATCGGGTATTTTGCCTTTGCTATTCGCGTTGTGAACTGAGCCAAGAAGGCACGGCTGATGTCCGAAAATCCATAGATGGATCCCTGCGGGAGGCCGTTAAACCATCGGATCGCGGGTCCGGCTAGGGTGACCGGGAAGGCCCGGCACCTCACCTCGTCCCCTACTCCCTCCAGATTCATTCTAGCTTCGAAAGCCGTGAGGTGTTCCAGAGGGTCTTGGGTTCCATCGTACCTCATGTCCGTTGGTTTGTCGAAGTGCTTCGGCAACCGGACCTCAAGGATGGACCGATGGAACGGGGTGGCGCCCATTATCACGGGTTGCCGCGTTCTCACAGGCCTTCCTTCCCCGCTATCGCGATCTCGTCCCGTGTGGTACGTTTCCTTACCTCGGGAGTAGATGATTGTGTCGTTTCATTTTTTCGGAATGGGAGAGTCTTCTCGGGTGCTTTCCGCTTCCGTTCTGGAAGCGGAGGCGTGCCGGGGTTGACTCCGGTGGGAATCTCTCTCCCGGCTCTCTGGGGACGGGGAGTAAGTAGGATCAGTGGTCCGTCGATCGTGCTCTTGATCAGCTAGTTGTCGTTCCAAATTCTGGACTCTGTGGCGTAGCTCCTGCATTATTCGGGCGCTGTCACCGCCAGTTCCTCCGAAAGGTCGTGTCTCTCGCGTCCTTGTGCGCGGTTCGATGGGTTGCCGGGGGGACCTTCATCGTCCTCCCGGTGAAGCGACAGAGGCTGCCGCCTCTGCGCTGGCTGCTTGGCCTTGGTCTCTGAGGCCCGGCACAACTTCCATAACAGAATCCCCACAGACGGCGCCAATGTTTGGTGGAACGGTTATCGGACAGTTCGGGTGGATATTTGAGGGGATGAGAACGCTTCAATTGTGGTCGTGCTGGGTTCAGATCTTCCGGGTAGCCGAGCTCTCGTTGTGGAAGGAAAGAGGGGGTGCCACCTGCAAAGACACTCCGACGCTCTAGTTAGCTAGTATGCAGGTGGGGAACAGGTTGGGTGGAATGTGTGACGTACCTTGGGGGGTAGGACCCTTCCCTTATATACCATGTCAGGTGTGGGTCCCAGGAGGGCAGAACCCACCTTCTTCGAAGCTTCCTTGTACAGCTGTGGTGGCCAGCTGTCCCGGAAGGATGCGCGGGTCGGACAGGTTCGGGTCACCTGACCGTTGAGGTCGGGTGGTGATCGGGTCGGGTAGGCCCAAGTTCTTTCTTGGGCCAGGTCGTAACAGTAATAAAAAAATTGTTACAAAAAGTCGAAATTTTGAAACAAAAGGATTTTGTAACAAAAAAAGGGGCCATTATACTATATTCTGTTACAAAAACTAAGTTTTTGTAACAAAAAAGGAACTGTTACAATTCAAAGTGATATTTTGTAATAAATTTTTCTGATACAAAAAATCAGAAATCGTTACAAAAGTGGTAACAAATTTTAATCTTCAAGGTATTTTTGGTGACAATATATTTTTTCCTATCATAAAATTTTGTTACAAAATGTAACTTGATTTTGTAACATTTTTTTTCTTTAGTTACAAAAGTAAAATAATTATTTTGTAACAATTTTTTTAAATACAAATTACATGCATAATTTACTAAATTATTTTTTAATTAACTAATATATCAACTATTTACTAAGCAAATCTACATTTATATAATATGTAAAAACATACATAATTCAAACATGCCTCATTTAGCTAAAATTATTTTAAAACAAAATAACATTAGTGAGTACATTGATTAGTTCTACAAGTTATATGTCTTGCACAAGTTCAACCAAAAGTTAAAAGTTCTAACATAGATTAGTGTCTCTATGAATCAAAATATTCTTTAGCCCTCAAGGTAGCATGTGGTCACCATTTCAGCACTACTGTAAATAAGAAAAATCGAAACAAAAAGTTATGTACGTAGTCAAAAGTTCCTTAAGTTCAAAAAATTTCTAAATTTTCAAAACAAGCAAGTTTATATTCACTTCTCAATAATTCAAAATGCCAAAACAAGTGATACACATGTATGTGTAGAGCACATAATCAAGTAAATATCAATCACAAGTAAGTGGCATAAATTAAAACAATTTGGTGTTGACTAAGTTAGAAACATAAAGAAACATGTAAGCCAAAGAACATTCAAACACCAAATTCCAATGAAGCATAAAAGTCACAAGGTTGAGACAAGACTTGAAAAATCCATGCCCTATGTGACTTAAGGTAAGTTAGGCATGAATAAAATAAATCAAATTAGCCATATACGTAAAAAGAAATCTTCAACCTTGTGAGAGCATGCAAAAGAGGCTCTTCTTTTAAAAGAAAGTTCGTGGTCAATTTGAAAATTCACTTGAACTATTCAATACATAGGAGTAATTTAGTATGAAAAAAATGGCAAAGAATGTTAAAGGCATGACCACAACTTGCAAAGAAATATCTTGAGGCAATCAAAAATCATGTAGCAAACAAGGGTCTATTTTGACACAAAAATTTGTCAAATAGAACTTGTTTACTCAAACAACACAATCCAGTTTAATTAAGCAACCAAATAGGACAACAACAAAATAGTGAATAACAAAATTCGAAGCTTCCAGCTTCCAACAACCAAAACAGTGAAGCACTTCGCCGGATAATCAATAAATTGAGCTTAGCAACAGTTGAAAACCAAAAGCAATTAAATACCAACTCAATCAATTAATTGAATCAAAGATGAATATTGAAAACAGATTAAGATAAATTTCGGTAGCATTTCAGCAGTAAATTTGCCTATTTCACAATTTCAATCAATCAATTCAAATTCCATATGAATTTTTTGACAGTTAAAAATACAAAAAATCATAATGAATTCATAGGAAGCAAGTAAATAAGCCAATTCCAGCAAAAAAACATGAGGAAACAATTAAAACCAATCCAACCAGCAAGAAGCAAAGCAGCACTCAGTAGAACAGCAATTAATGGCCCATCATACAGCACCCAAAACAGTAAAATGAACAAAGGTAATGGATTCAGGCAGCATTCTATTCATTGAAGTCAATAACCATTACACTTGCAAGCAGCAAGGGCACAACAGTTTATCCATTAATTCAATAGAAAATCAATCAAGCCAAACTAAACGATTTCAGCAATAGATTTATCAATAAAACCAATCTCAGTTTAGCAACCATCATCTATTCCAACACAAACAACAATAACTCAGCAGCATTTCCTTTCTCATTGAATTTAACAATCATTCAAAAAGCAAGCAATGAGGAGAAAAATCAGCAGCGACCAACAGCAAGTATAGAGCTGCAATAACAATTTAATGTGAGAAATTATTCAACAACAAATGCACACACAATGCAATCACTATAAACACAAGTAACTATTCGAAAGATATTTATGTCATTTCCAACAACATATTACACCAATTGAAACTATGATAACATTAAATGAATTCAAGGACTGAAATCATAAACAATTAACTTTAGAATCAGAAGTTCATATCTTAACACCATAATCAAATTATTTACCCCAAAAACTAATAGATCTAAAACATATTCTGAAAGCACCCGGAAGAAGATAGATAGCTCACTAACATAAAGGGGCTTTTTTGCATTTAGTCGAGACCATTGACCTATTTTAGACCAACGGTTGCATAATTTTTTCATCAATTTATAACTTGGGAAGAACACAAGACATCCACCTAGAACAATGTTGAAGATTTCTTCTAAAGATCTTCCAACTGCATCCTACACCATTACTTACAGTCAAAAGGTGTAACTAGAGAAGGAAGAAAATTACAAATAGTGAAAATATCAAGCATACCTGAAAGGCATATCCATCTGCCGCTTTATAACTTTCATTCAAAGGATAATTACTAGGACCAGTTGAGATTATAGAAGGCCACAACAAAACAAATTCCACTAAGTAGCATAACAAGTAACACTGATCAAAACACTGATCAGTAACAGAGACGGCATAATAATTAACACTGAGCAGCATAACAAGTAACAACAACAACAACATAACAAATTCCGAATTCAAAACACTGAGCCGCATAACAAGTAACAACAACAACAGCATTACAAAAGAAAACGAAAATCACAAATAAAAAGTTCAACCGCAAACCAGTAAATCAACAGAAATTAGTAAATCACACCTTCACTAACCTTCCACTAATAGCAGGAAGACGACGGAGACATTTTCCCCAAATCTCCAATAGCAGCTTTCCTGTTTTCTTTTCCATTCATGTTCCTCTTCACGGCGGACCTTGGTGACGGCGGCTCCACCCACGGTGACGGTGTGAAGCAGCGCCCCTTCCTTCTCTTATTCGTGGCGACTCTGATGGTGATGACAAGGCACTGCGCCGGTGGTAAACCCTAGTGGCAGCAGTGACGGGTCAGAGGCGCTCCTTGGTCAATGACGCGCGCGACGGGTACAACGGCGGTGGGAGCAGCCGAGGCGACGGCGACGCGGGCTCCCCTGTTGGCGAGTTCGCAGCAGCTCCCTCTACCTCTCTTTCTCTCTCTCTCTCTCTCTCTGTCTCTCTCTCTCTCCCTCTCTCTCACTCAGACACATCTTTCTCTCCTGCGATGGCTTGGCGGTGACGCGACGGTAATGGCGAGGTGGCTGGACAGTGGCAGCAGCGTGGCTCTTCCTCCCTTTCGATCGTAGCTCTCCTTCTCTTTTCTAATTTTAGTATTCACGGTGTGTGCATTTGTGTTGAAGCTGGAGTTTGGGAAGGGATGATGGCTGCTGTTAGTGTTATGTTAGGGGGTTAAGGTTATATTAAATAAAGTTAGGATATATTGTATTCATTTAAAATTCAATTTAATTTTTTTAAATTATTTTTAAAATGTTATTTAATTATTAATTAAGTAATTAATTTTTAATTAAGTATTTTAATTGAAAATAAAAGATGATATAATTTATTTTCGTTATTTATAAAATTAAAGTATTAAATTTTAAAGTCTCAGTTATTTAAACTAAATCATATAAAATTTTCATTCT
>NC_029775.3:11004512-11006729 GCF_000817695.3 Arachis duranensis
CTTATTATTTAATTTTCAAAATAATTTCAAATTTAAAGTATCTTTAATTTGACTTAAATATTTTTGGTAAACTAAATTTTTTAATATAAAATCTTAAATAAGTATAATAAATCATAAGTAACTCATTATGTTAATTTTTAAAAATTCGAAGTCTTATATTTAATATGTTAAAATAAAAATTTTTATTAGTTACAAAAAATCTTTGAATTTTGTGACAAATAAATAACTTGTTACAAAAATAGTGTATTTTGTGACAAATTAATTTTCTGTTATAAAATATTTATAACTTTTGAAACAAATAGATATTTTGTTACAAAATATTTAGAATTTTTGCAACAAGATAATCTTTTGTTACAAAACATTGTAATATATTGCAACAAAACAACAATTCGATACGAAAGTCAACATAATTTGTAACAAAAAAAAATCACGTTGTCACAAAATATTGAAATATTTTGTAACAAATTGTTTTGTTGTTACAAAATATTCTTATTTTGTAACAATAACTAATTATTGTTACGAAAAAATCATAATTTGTAACAATTTTAAATTTGATACAAATTTTTTGTTACAAATGCTCCATTTTCTTGTATATCTGCCACAAAATTTGCTTCACACAAGGTATAGGACCACTGTATGTTAGGAATGTGATTAGCAAGGATGTTAACGTTGTCAACTAGCTAGAGAGGAGCAAGGATGAAAAGATTGACACTCTTTTTGATAAAATTTAGGGCAGATATAGAGTCCGATTCCACAATTAAACCCAAGATGCCATTTGCTATTGCAATTTGTAGCCTTCAGACAAAGTCCCAAAGCTTAGCTTGCATTATAGAGCAGCTATCAAGGTTGCTGGTAAAACCTTTCACAAATTTATTAAGATGGTTTCTAAAAAAACCACCACATGTGGCATTATTTGTCTGAGTAATGAAAGACCCATCAATATTTAATTTAATGAGATTCTTAGGAGGAGGATACCACCTCACAAGAATATTGGTCCCTTGGTTGTTCAAATGAGAATGAGGAAACTTCCTGCAGACCTCAACAATTTTATTAAAGCGAGCCTTCACCTGTTGAATACATACAGCGGCAGGGGTATTATCATTTTTGAAGATAAACTTATTTCAAAAGTACCAAATAGATAAGGCTGCAACCCCAAAAAGGTAAGGCCAGTCATCACGTCTAGTAAGGTTTAGGGTTAGCCACTCATGGAGCCGATGATTGAAGAAGTTCATAAATCCTGAATTTCGGAGGACAGGTACCTAGATCCTTCTTGCAAATTGACAATCTCAAAGAATATGCAAGATGGACTCGTCTTGCCGGTTACATCTTGGGTAGATTACGGTAGTTGTTAAATGGCGTCTAGTTCTTTCCAAGTTAGTGAGGATGGCACCATGAGAAATCAACCAGAGAAACATGTGTATAAGTTCGGGGCCTCTCCATCTCTAAATAAATGAAAATAGCTTATTCTGATTATAGTGCTCTTCATCCAACTTTTGATAAGTCATCTTGAGGTTGAAGGAACCATCCGAGAAAGCCCTCCAAGCAGTTTAATCACTATTTTTCCAAGGTGATGGAGGCGCAAGGGACATAATCTTCTTGACCACCACCTCTGGTAACTACTCCATCAGTTTTTCCTCGTCCCAGTTCCCAATTGTAACTCTAGAAATTAATCTTAAAGCCATCCAAATGTGCCATATATGATTTTTCTGCACATCTGGCCAAGCTTAGCAAATTCCTCTCCAGAGGTTGGATTCGTTCCGCTTCCTATCAACCTTTGGAATAATATCATTTCCTTCATTATATTTGGATCTGATAACACGTCCCATAGCGAGTCTTTCTTTTCAACAAGACCCCACCCAGCCTTCATCATAAAGGCATGGTTCATCTTACTCGCATGCCAGAGACCCAAACCCTAGCCTTCTTTGGTTTACGAACTTTATCCCAACTCAAGAGGTGGATCTTTTTAGAGTTTTCGCTATCTCCCCAAAGATAGCTCCTTCGTTTACAATCAATACTATTTACAAATAAACATAGGTAAAAGAGCAGACTGCATAGTATAAATAGAAATAGATAAAAGAACAGATTTTACCAAAGTTGTTCTGCTGGCTAACAAGTGAGAAGAAGCTTTCTAAGAATTCAGTCTCGAATTCAGCTTACTAATAATTTCTTTGTAAGTGTGCTTGGTTACTTTAGAATGAAGGAGGGGACTCCCAAGTA
>NC_029775.3:11006789-11020800 GCF_000817695.3 Arachis duranensis
ATGAACTGGGTTACCACATTCTTGAAGAAAAGTCTTATCTTGATTGACTTTTTGACCTGAGCTATCACAAAAAGAGTTCAAACATGTCTTAATGACATCTGCTTGATCAAGACGAGCTTTGGAGAAAAGAATGAGATTGTCAGTAAAGTAAAGACGGAATATTTTAAAATCGTCTTTCTTGAGGCGAAAAGGCTTTCAGAATCCATGATGAACCACCGTATTGATTATAAAAAAATTTAAAATACACGTTTGGTAAATTTATTAAACTAAAATACCCCATTCAAAATTAATTTAAGAGACTTAAATGCCCTTTTAAAATTAATATTCTTTAATTAATTTCATTTTAGAAAGACTAAAACACCCCATTTAGGACTAATTTTAATGATGAACCACAAAAATCGTATACAAAAGTTTATATTGCTCAACAAAAAAACTTAAAAAAATTTAAATGACAAATATATGATCAAACATTTCCATTATTAAAATTTAGTGATTTTATTCCAAATAAACTTTTTCTTTTTTTTTTGTGAAAAACTGAAAAAGAAGTCTTGTGATCAAAGCTTGCTAGGCTCATCCTTAAACGCTCCTTGCTAAGTATGGAGTGTTACACACTTTATTAATTTGTTAAATCTGAACTCTTTATTTATTATATTTTATGTGAATGGTCTAAATTTAAAAAAGGTAACTTGTTAATCAGGTTCATCATTTTTCTTATAAATTTTAGAGTTTTTTATAAATTTCAGATATTGGGCTGAAGTCCAAAACAAAAAAAAATAAGTATATAATATTAAAAATAATATGTCTGTACAACAAAAAAATTATCGGACTTTAGAATTAAAATAAATAATACATAAAAAATAAGTTGAAAATCTATGTACTAAATTCAGAAAAAAAGATATATTAGAATCTTAAAAAAATAATATTATATAAATTATGTATATAATATTAAATTTAAATAATTTTTTTTGTGTGAAATAAAACTATAATATTAAATATAAACACAATGATAAAAAATTTTGTGTTATATATATATAATATTAAAATTTAAATAAATTTTTTGTATTAAAAATATATTATTAGTTTTTCTTAAAATAACATTTTCTTTTTTTTTTTGGTTCAAATACTATGACAAAAAAAATTTACGTAACTGCGACTATTCAATAAATATTATATAAGTTAATAAAAGAAAGAAGTACTCATTTTTTTTACCAAAAATAGGAAGACTCAAATCCACAACCTTTTATGTGAGTATAAGAAGACTATGCCATTTGAATTATAACTTGTTAGCAAAAAAAGAAATACTCTTAATTATATATTAAATAGAATAATTATTCATTAGGCTCATTCTTATACAAATAAAAATTTTTCTTAGTTTTATATCTATAATATTTTATACTAATTAGCTTTAAAGCTTAATTATTTTTTTAATAAATTAATAAAAATTAATACAAATAATATAATACATTATATAAGTTAATAAAAGAAAGAGGTACTCATTTTTTTTTACCAAAAATAGGAAAACTCAAATCCACAACCTTTTAGGTGAGTATAAGAAGACTATGCCATTTGAATTATAATTCGTTGGCAAAGAAAGAAATACTCTTAATTATATATTAAATAGAATAATTATTTATTAGGCTCGTTCTTATACAAATAAATTTTTTTTTTAGTTTTATATCTATAATATTTTATACTAATTAGCTTTAAAGTTTAATTATTTTTTGAATAAATTAATAAAAATTAATACAAATAATTGTTTAAATATAATTGTATTTTAATTTTTCATTCTATTACGTCGAAGATAATTTGAAATAAAAGATAATGGACTTGTTTTAATTGCTATCTATTTTGTGTTTTGACTGCGTCGACATCTGAGAATTATGACACCTTCATGGAGACCGGAGTTCTTCTACAGAATCAATTTTGTGTTTGGAATTAGCCAACCAACAGCGAGGAGGACAAACAGGCTTCTTCTTCTATGGCAGCGATTTTTCGGATTTTGAAGGTCATCTATGACAGAGGTGGAAGGGAGTGGGTTCTGTTGCTAGGCAGAACGATAATAAAAGCATTGCGAGCAAACAAAATAGTGAAGATATTTGAAGACATCGCATCGACAATGACAGAGTAATAGAAGAATTTGATCAAGTTTTTCTGTGTACTTTTGTGGTGTAAAGGTGGCCTTGTGTTAAACGAGGGAATTAGTTTTTTTGTCGGTCAATTTGTTTATTCATTCAAACCATAACAAAAAAAATAATACCAATAATAAATAAATTTAATGATAATCTTTGATAGTAGGTTAACTTTTAAAAGTGCACTAGCTTTCGGCAGATTGCTATGATATTTGCATGCAATTCTAAATAGGGATTTTTACCGATTTACATCATTTCTAACGTTTTTACCAAAATGTATTGCATATCATATTTCGTTTACAATGTAAACGAAATAATTTTGAACGTATTTTGTTTACGCTGTAAATGAAATATAAAAAAATTTTTGAACACGTATTACGGGGTGCACGTAATAGGTGGAAGTTGATGTACTCCACGTATTTTGTCTACAGTGTAAATGAAATATATTCAAAATTATTTCGTTTATACGGTAAATGAAATACGAATACTTGTAATTATAAAAAATTTAATTTTTATAGGTATAAAAATATCATTTTTAAGCCAATGAGTAATAGCTCCAAATGACATAGTCTCCCCATACTCAATTAAGATATTGCGGGTTCGAGTCTCCTATGTTTGGTAAATAAATATATATATCACGTTGTTACTTGACTTGAGTTAAGAGTGTTCGTTAAAACCGTCTATCTCCATGTTAATTGAAACGTTTCGATTTGTAGATTAACAACGTGAGAAAATTATATTTTTAATATTATTTTATTATTTTAAAATTATATTTTTATACCTATAAAAAATAAATTTTTTAAGGTACTCGTATTTCATTTACAGAAATAAGTTTTATATATGTTCAAAAATTTTCCCATATTTCGTTTAAGTGTAAACTAAATATGTTTAAAATTATTTCATTTACATTATAAATAAAATATGATATGCAATGCATTTGGGTAAAAACGCTAAAAATGATGTAAATCGGTAATTAATAGAGTTATTTAATTTATATAAATAAAAAATTCTTCTAAATACTTGTCTAAATATTTAGACAAAAATTTAGATATAAGTATTTTATTTGCTAAATACAAAATCGGTTTTTGTTGCTTGTTAAAAAAGATATTTTTGTTCGTTGGTTTTCGTCACATATACTTTGTTGTCACGTTTTTTATTTTTTCGAAGTTAATTTGTTTTGCGTTATTTTTGTCAATAAAATTAAGATTTAAATACGATTTTGTTAATTTATCCCAATATAAAGACTAAAAATTGTACTTTTTTTAGAATTAAAGTTGTTTAATTGAATTAAAAAATAAAAATTTGAATTTCATTACAAAAGTAGTAGATACCGGCGGTTTCAAGAAATGTTGCTTTTTTTTAAATTAAAAATATTATTTGTACACTAAAATCAATCACTAAAATTAATTATTAATGTATTTGTGTATAAATGTATATATAATTTAATTTATTTTTAATATGTATTTATATTCTAATATGTATATTTTATTGATGATTGATTTTAAAAGTTAATTTTAGTGTACATATAACATAATCGTTCCAAACTTATTCTTCTTGTAGAGATATATAACCAAAGAATATATTTGAACTACTATATATGCTACTTTAATGTGTAACATAAGTTATTAGTAGAACAACACACAATATTATATATGAAATTGAATTTTATTCCGTATTTGCTACAACTCAAGTTGACATGTTTTTTCTATAAGGTTAATTTTATTATTCCGTATTTCAGTTATTTTAACCGTTGATTTTAATTAATATATATTATATATATTTTTTATAATTTAGAACAATAGTTAAAATAATTGAAACATCGGTATTTCCAGTATACCTAAAACTCTTCCTTTGTTATATTCAAGATTGTACGTATAATAACATATTAAAAATTATACAAAAAAATAACATTAATTATTATATCATTACATGAGACACTTCAAACACACGACAACATATATAAAAAACTAGAAACATAATACTCCCAAGCCTTGTACTATTATACCTAATATATACTTTTTGACTCTTTCTTAAATGCAACCTCGTGAAGGTGCTTATAGGTGTATTTAGATTAAAATGCAACTCAAATATTGGTATGTGTCATGTTCCTCAATTGAAAAGAATATGATATATTTTTTACCAACAATTACAAATTTTGAAATTGAATCTTCACATCAACAATTAATTTTAGACATCTTTGTCTAAGTTTTTACTCATCTAATATTCTATATGGGACAATCAAAACCATATTTTGGAGTAAAAGAAAATGATTAAAAATAACATAGTTGTATATATGCAAAAACAGATAACTATGCGCATCATATGGCCACGCTGCGGAGAACAACAGTTTCAATAGTAAGACCAGGACCAAATCCAAAAAGCACACCCCAATCAAGTCCTTCTCCAGTGGTTTTAAGTCCATTTTCAAGAGACTTCTTCCTCATCAAATCCATAATAAAGAACACACATGCACTTGACATGTTACCGTAATTACTAAGCACATCTCTAGTAGCTTTCATCTTCTCTGGCTTCAAATTCACCTTCTGTTCAACCTGGTCCAGAATTGCACGTCCACCAGGGTGTGCAATCCAAAATATTGAGTTATAATCAGATATATCCAATGGATCAAAAGCTTTACTGAGTGCTTCGTTGATGTTCTGCGAAATAATATCAGGAACACTCTTGTTAAGATAGAATGTAAGCCCAACTTCACGAAGGAGACCACCGATGGCTCCATGGCTGCCAGGGACAAGTTTTTGATCAGTCGAAACAAGTTCAAAGATAGGCTTCTCAACCTCTGGCACAGGATCAGAACCAATGATAATCGCAGCAGCTCCATCTGCAAACAATGCTTGCCCTACAAGACTATCCATGTCTGTCTCACTAGGACCACGGAAAGTGACTGCAGTATTCTCGGAACAAACGATAAGAACACGAGCATCCTTGTTATTTTCAGCCAAGTCCTTAGCCAAGCGAAGGACAGTGCCGCCAGCGAAGCAACCTTGGTGGTACATCATGTACCTCTTGACGCATGGGTCGAGTCCTAAGAGTACGATGAGTTCGTAATCAACGCCAGGTAATGCAACGCCGCTGGTGGTACAGAAGATCAAATGCGTGATCTTAGACATTGGTTGGCCCCATTCTTTGATGGCCTTGGTTGCAGCCTCTTTTCCAACCCTTGGTACCTCCCTGATCATCATATCTTCTCTTGCATCCAACGATGGTGCCTTGTATGCGCACATGTTGGGGTTCTCTTTTAATATCTCTTCTGTTAAGTACATATGTCTGTTCTTGATCATTGTCCTCTCACCTATAATGATATGTAATTCACATCCATCAATACTCTTTTTCAAGTTTAAAACATCATCCACTTATGTATAAAAAAATTGGGTTTTGACATTTTAAATTCTGATCAGTTCGCGTATCAAACCTTTCAAGTTATTCATGTAGTGATTTAATTTAAACTTTCAGGTTTGATTTTAATAGTTTATCCAATGCAAATTTAATTATAGATATAATGTATTAAATCTAATTATACATGAGTAAATAAATGAGTATGTGAAAGATCAAGAAAGTATATATGACCAAAATAAATTTGTGTATGTTTAGGAACATAGGGAAATAGTAACTTGTTAAGTAGTTATTGTTATTACTATGAGTTGGATATATATCATATTATGTTACACGGTATAATATGTTAATTGTTGTGTATCAATAATTAATATCAAAGTAAAATAATGAATTTTAGGTTGATAAATATTAAATTAAACAACATTAAAATATTTGATAACAATACTTACAAATACGTTGGAATTTTTTCTTTAAATCAGTCATGTGTTCGCTATTGGTTACTCTGAAATAATAATCTGCATATGTATTTTGATCAACACAATTTGGTGGATTTGCTGTACCAATCGCCAATACGGTTGCTGGGCCTTCTGCCCTTTGTTGAACCTTGCGGATGTCATTCACAGCCACCATGTTTTCTTAGCTAAGATCTTTGGGATAGCAAAGCTCAGATATGTTCTTTAGAATAACAAATGTATTTTGATTTGATGAAGACTTGGGCAGGGGGTGGGGGGATATTTATATGCTTGAGAGTAGGGGCATATGTGGAATTAAATAGAAAGCGTGCTCAAACGGTCAGCACTCAGCAGTGCTCGAAAACGATGTTCTCTTACTTCTTAGTCGTTCTAATTTGACTTTGATTTATTTTTATTTTGTGTTTGGTAGAATATAGTAGTATTTTTATTTCTCTTCTTTGTTTTTTTATGGCAATCAACTTTGATTCCGTTTGTTAGGAATATCGTAGTTTTGGCCATATGCTAGGTGCATGCAGTAGGTAGCTGGGCACACGTGCTTATTATTACCATTATATCCATGTCATGTTGAAATTAAATCTCTCGAATTAAAAATGTTTGTGTGTTACTTATTAACTAGTGGTACTTAATTAATTATTGTATATTTATAGTTAAGTGATCTTATTATTTCAGAAATATTACTTTTTCTTTAAATTTTAGTCTTTAGTCCATCTTCGAATTTAATAATATATTATTTTAATTTTTTATATCTACTTGACGGTATCAATTATTCAAAAAATTAAAGAAATTATTTATTTTTATTTTTTTTTTCTCTTCTAAAAACTGAAAAAGACACCTAATTGTATTGTTATTATTTTTATAAAAATTTCAACATTCAAAACGATGTATACTACTTTGACTGGGTGTGTGAGGAGTATGGTGGATGACACTGGAGTTTACCACCATATATATGTCTGGTCTTAATTAATTAGTCTTGCTTGAACAAGTTAAACAATAATATAATTAATTATATTATTTTATATACTACTACGTACTATATATAATTTTTATTACTGGTCACTCTCTCATCATTTTATCAATCGAAATTTTCATTAAAAAACTATTGCAAGATAACATACATCACTTACGAATATACAATAAGTACTAGTTAGTTAATTAATAAATAAACACAAACATTTTTGCTTCGAAGAGATTTCAGCATGACATGGATAAATGGTACTAACGAAGCACGTGATGCCCAACTGCTTATTGCATCTGTTCAAATAGCCGTCACATATATAAAACAATTAATCAGAGTCAAAGTAAAACAATAAAACAACGAAGAAGTCAGAATACATCTGCTGACGGTTTGAATCCATGAACATTATTACGAGTTTACTATACTTTGAGTTGTTGAGCACTTTTTATATATATGTTCCAATAATTCCTCCATTTAATTTCACATATGCCCCTAATCTGATGTATATAAATATCCCCCCACTCCGTGCCTAAATCTTCACCAAAATAACAAACAACATAGCTAATAAGCTTTGCTCTCCCAAAGAACATAGCGAAGCTTTACTCTCAAAAAAACACAGCTAAGAAAAGATGGTGTCTGTGAGTGAGATCCGCAACGTTCAAAGGGCAGAAGGCCCTGCAACTGTATTGGCAATTGGCACGGCAAATCCATTAAATTGTGTTGATCAAAGTACATATGCTGATTACTATTTTAGAGTAACCAATAGCGAGCACATGACTGATCTCAAGAAGAAATTTCAGCGCATTTGTATGTATTTTTATTAAGTGTTTTAGCTTTATTTTATTTAATATTTATTAAAAAAACTATCATTTTACTTTTATATTAATTAAAATACAAAATTAACATATTATACACCATATCATATTCACCGTTTGATATTAATAGTAATAACTACTTAATAATAACATTACTTTTATAATTACAAATTTAGATAAACTATATATTCAAATGGTACTTAAAGATTTAAGTCACTGCGAAAATAACTCAAGAATAACATTATTGCTATATATTTCATTTTCTAGACTTTATCAAAGGTAATAATGGATGCGAATTACACATTATTATTTCAGGTGAAAGAACACAAATCAAGAATAGACATATGTACTTAACGGAAGAGATACTGAAAGAGAATCCTAACATGTGTGCATACAAGGCACCATCATTGGATGCAAGGGAAGATATGATGATTAGGGAGGTACCAAGGGTTGGAAAAGAGGCTGCAACCAAAGCCATCAAAGAATGGGGACAGCCAATGTCTAAAATCACACATTTGATCTTCTGCACCACTAGCGGTGTTGCGTTGCCTGGCGTTGATTATGAACTCATCGTACTCTTAGGACTCGACCCATGCGTCAAGAGGTACATGATGTACCACCAAGGCTGCTTCGCTGGCGGCACTGTTCTTCGTTTAGCTAAGGACTTGGCTGAAAACAACAAGGATGCTCGTGTTCTTATTGTTTGTTCTGAGAATACCGCAGTCACTTTTCGTGGTCCTAGTGAGACAGACATGGATAGTCTTGTAGGACAAGCATTGTTTGCAGATGGAGCTGCTGCGATTATCATTGGTTCTGATCCTGTGCCAGAGGTTGAGAAGCCTCTCTTTGAGATTGTTTCAACCAATCAAAAACTTGTCCCTGGCAGCCATGGAGCTATCGGTGGTCTCCTTCGTGAAGTTGGACTTACATTCTATCTTAACAAGAGTGTTCCTGATATTATTTCGCAAAATATCAACGACGCGCTCAGTAAAGCTTTTGATCCATTGGGTATATCTGATTATAACTCAATATTTTGGATTGCACACCCTGGTGGACGTGCAATTTTAGACCAAGTTGAACATAAGGTGAACTTGAAACCAGAAAAAATGAAAGCTACTAGAGATGTGCTTAGCAACTATGGTAATATGTCAAGTGCATGTGTGTTCTTCATCATGGATTTGATGAGGAAGAAGTCTCTTGAAGAAGGACTTAAAACCACCGGTGAAGGACTTGATTGGGGTGTGCTTTTTGGCTTTGGTCCTGGTCTCACCATTGAAACCGTTGTTCTTCGTAGTGTGACCATCTGATACACTTAATTATATATCTATCTCTACAAATATATGATTCTGTTATTTTTTAATAGTTTTTTTTCTCCAAAATAAGGTCTTGATGATTGGCCCATATATTAATTGAGAGAAAACTTAGACAAAGTTGTCTATAGTTATTTGTTTATGAGAAGATTCAACATCAAAATTTGTAACTGTTAGTAAAGTATAAATCAAATTCTTTTCTTTTGAGCAACATGATGTCACATACCAATATACATTTGGCTTGCATTTTCATCTAAAAACAATTATAAGTACCTTCGTATGAGGTTCCATTTATAATAAAGTAAAAAAATATTAGCTATGATAGTATATATAAGGCTTGATAGTATTATGTTTGCAACTTTTATATTATTGTGTGCCGTAATATCCCATATAGTTACCCTCCAACCCCCTGCCTCTACTCCATCTTCTCTTACCCTTACATACACCGAACTCATTTTGCATTTTGTCATCCTAGTTATTGCAAAGCCGCAGATTCGCAGATGGGACGATGTTGTCTTCAATTTGGAAGACATTATTGTTATTGATTGTTGTTGTTGCTGCTAGTGGCTATGGTGGGCACTACAAGATAGACGCGTCTTTGCGGCAATTTTTTTCATAATTAGCGGCGGTTGATGGCAGCAACACTACTAATGATATAGAGGCAAAGATGGTAATGAGACTGCTAACTAGTGTATGAAAAGAAATAAAAAAACAAAAATGGTTTACTTTTTTTAATTTTATGAAATATGAATTGGTATATATATATATATATATCGTAATCAAATTTAGAGAGACTAACGATATCATGATCCGATTTGGATCGTAATTGGTACTTAATAGAAAGTATCTCTTAATAAGGCTATTATAATTAATTTACTCTTCTTTTTATAAAATAACGAGAGAAAATAAAGCTATTTATATTTAATTTATTGTCACTAAAAACAAATAAATGACCAATAAAAATAATATTTTTTTAGTAGTGATATGAAGCCACACATTTCATAAACGACCTCCAATTTCTTCCATTATTTTTCCAGGTACGTATTGCAAACAAACTGCAGGCGAAAATTGGTGTTGAAATTAATGTAGTTCACATTAGCAAATTTGATGTACTTGTTTGATTCAATAAAATTTTGAGAAATCAATTTGATTTACAAGGTGAATTTTTTTCCCTCATAATATTCTCTAATTCGACAGACTCAACGACAAATAAAATTCTTAATTCAGTCAAAAACAAAAGCAAATAAGTTCTAAAAGGAGCTTACAGATTCAATTCTCATTCTTTGCACCATTAACAAACTTTCATCATTATCATCATTTTCATCATTATTATTATTATCATTATTATTGTTATTATTATTATTTAGACTCTACATTAATATTATTTTATTTTTCTTTCTTCGACCAACGACCCCCATTTTCTTCCATTTTTCAATGTATTGCAAACAAAATGCAAGTGAAAACTCGGGTTAGACACTATAAAAACATTGTTAAAATTGACGGTCAAATCAACAGTTAAACTATCAATAATATTAAAAGTTGACAACAAAAGTGATCGCTATTAAATTTATCGTTTTTTTAAAATTCTAATAAAATCGATAACTTGCCAAAAAATTCTTTTCTTTTGAGCAACATGTCACATACCAATATATATTTGGTGTGCGTTTTCATCTAAAAACAACGATAAGCACCTTCGTATGAGGTTCCAATTATATAATAAAGTAAAAAAGTATTAGCTATGATAGTATAAAGCTTGATAGTATTATGTTTGTAGTTTTTATATTATTGCGTGTCATAGTATCCCATAAAATTATATAATAATGTTACTTTGTTGTCTAACTTTTATTACGTTATTAATTATTATACAAGCTAAGCTTGAATATAATAAAATTAATTTTACAGAAAGAATAATATTCATGTCATCTTCATTCGCAATGTCGCGACCACTTCTCCCACTTTCTCAAGATCCAGCCACCTTTCATCTTTCACCCCCTAACCCCCTGCCTCTACTCTATCTTCTCTTCCCCTTGCATACACCGAACTCATCTCGCATTGTATTCACTGTGTCAAGTTATTAGAAGAATAACTATACTTATTTTGTGATCTTTATTTAAATCTTAAATACATCTCTTGTTATCCTCTTTTTTACTATGTGTAATTTTTAGTTTGAATTCAAATTCAGTAGGATTTTCTGACCAAACAAACTATTTTTTTATTTTTTTATTTTTTACTGTGATTAAGATAATCTTGACAATCCTGTTTTATTTTTTTTGTATTTTTAAATTTTTATTTTTTTTCTCGAAGACAAATTTTTTAAATATACTTTGATTAAACATCTTTTTCTTTTTCCAAATCTCTATCCTTATCATTATATATTTTATAAAATATCATCCACAAAGACTTATAAAAAGAAACTAGTGAGGGTACTTATGAAAATGAAGCATATATATTAAAATATTTGACAAAGAGAATTCAAACTATATTATTAGAGATATAGGATTTGATGTTCGTCTCAGGTGATTGGATCTTCATCCGAGAGTCTATGCAATCTATTACAACTAGTGAACCATCAAGAACTGAATATCAAAACTTGAAGTTATAAGTACAATTGCTACAGGAACAAGTAATTTTTTTGTGAATCGTCAAGGAAGTCAATTGATACCTAATTTTTCTACTGAGATAAAGATAAGGATACATATTATAATTAATTTTATGGACTTGCATACTTAATTTTCATCATCAACAATATCTTCTAAAATGATTGTAGTTTGTAATTAGAGCCTCTTGACACTCGTTGGTTTGTTAAGTATCCTTCTATTCTCTAAAATATTTTTTATTTTCAATTATAGAATACAGATTTTGAATCACCGGCACAGATAAGATCATCTTCTGTGAGTCATAAAACTCAACAACATAGACCATCGAACATTTAAAGGAGTTTTATGGTTGAATTGTTAGTTTTACATGTTTGGATTAAGTTAGAATTTTTTGAATTTACATCTTATGGATTATGACTATGTAAAACTTGTAGAATTTAACTTTTGAAATACATTATTGCTATTTTTGTAAAACTTGTGGAATTGAGTTTGCTTTTATTGAAATACAATGCCATTTTGGAGAATTCAACTTTTGATAATAGAAATAAATTATTATTTTGTTGGTAGATGCATATAAATTATTATTTATAATAAAAGAAAATTTTGATGTTGGAGAGATTATGACAATTTAAAACAGTTACTAAATACAGAAAAAACTGTTACAGGAATTAGTAACTTAGTGAAAATTTTAAATAAAAAAACCGTCACTAAATATACCTAAAAGCTATCATAAGAATTAGCAATTTAGTAACGATTTCAAATTGTCGCTAAAAATTTCATGACAGTTTAAAATAAGCACAAAATATAAGAAAAATTGTCATAAGATTTTGTAACTCGCAAAATACAATATAAAAAACTCATTGATAAGTGTTACAAATTAGTGACAGTTTTATACTTCAAAAACCGTCACAAATAGTTTAACAACACTCTTTACCAACGGTGGTTTAAAACTGTCACTATGTTAATTGGCGATGCTCAAATCCATGATGTTTTTTTAACCGTCGCAAAAATATTTAGTGACCATTAAAAACAAAACGTTGCAAAAGTGTTGTTTTGTTGTAGTGAAAGGCAGATATTTTTCTAAGTTATCGTGTCTGCATGTCAGATACATTTTGAACGCAACACTTATCTGACACGTATGTCTTCTGTGTCAAACTGTGTCTTAATAAAAAATAAAAAAATTTGCTCAAGACACACTTGGACACTTAAATACCATCACGTGTTAGCGTGTTTAAAATTATTCTTAATATGTATTCTTGAAATAAGTTTAAAAATAGTATATATTATTATTATTTATTAAAACATTTTAAATATTTTATATAATTAAAAGTATTCATGCATCATAGTCATTGGATCCATGACTGAAGCTTTACCACCACTGTATATAATATAGATAGCGTTTGGTTATTGTCTATGTGTAACACCCTACCATACAGAGTCTTATGCTTAAGTCATAATTCAGAGATGGCAAGGTATTACGACCTCTAAAATAAAAATTTAGTACGTATAGTAGTATGAATAAGGTTTATAACTATGAGCCTTTGCAGAAAAAGGGGTAAACAAAAATCGCAACTCGAAAGCGCAACACTCCGATCGATAATGTAACGATCCAACACGAGATTATATATATACAAAGGAGTGTCAAAAACAGGAATATCAAGGCTCAAAATTCGGCTGCGAAGATAACCGGTCCGAGCATAGCATATATATACATATGATAAAATAAGAAAAACCCCAAGGAAAACCCAAAGGGACACAAAACTGAGAACCTATTCTCCAAAATCTCCTATAAAAGGAGTCATCACAGTTTGTATTATTTAATGGAGATAAAAGTATCTAAACAAAACATATGAGCCAAAACAGAGTCCCCAAGAACAAAGGATCTTCGCTAATCCAGAAGTCTCCAGTATGCCTTAGCGAGAAGCCTCACGTCCTGCATCTGAAAACCACAAAATCCGCATGGGTGAGAACCAGAGGTCCCCAGCATGGTAACAGCTTCCACATATATAATACATAATAATAGAGGAAAGCCAAAGGCAATCCTAGAACTTCCTCCAAATAATATCAAAGCTTATAAACAAGCTAAACCATATGTGGCGACTGACTAAAGATTCCTTCAGTCTAACTAATACTTCCCTTTCCAATTCCTTCACACCTCCCAACCACCAGCAGGAGTATAATGTAGCAAACACAGTTATATCAGACAAGAAATATACAAATAGGAACAAATAAGGCATTTAGACAATTAGCAAGTAATATGCAGTCAAATAGGCAATCTCAAACAATTCATATAGTATGCATATGATAAATGCCTGTCCCTAGTGGCTGATGATATCATATGTCGGTTATAGAGCCAACCCGACAAGTCCTGGCAGTTAACC
>NC_029775.3:11020812-11022205 GCF_000817695.3 Arachis duranensis
TGTCGCGCATCCCCAACTCGAGTTATACTCATCATAAACTTGATCATAATCTTGATCTATATCCATCACCTTCACTGGTGAATATTTACGGGGGTGAGCTCATCCGGGGCTTTCACAGTGTCCGGCCACCCTTACGACATAGGGTCAAAAGAGCTTCGAGTCTCAACCTGGAGCACGTGGTGGCTAGCCACTGCTTCCTTCCAGGAAAACTCTCATCTCCAACAGTGGAAGTGCAACATTCACAATTCATTCAACAACATATATGCATTTATACATAGCCATAATCATGGCTCCGCCGTAACACGGCAATAATCTAGCCATCCGGCTCACAGTTAAATCCATAACCAGCCATTCGGCTCACGGTTAAATCCATAACCAGCCATTTCATTAACAATTACGGCCTTTCGGCCCATGGCATAACAAGCACTTCCACCACCATCCTCCGCCTCTCACATAATCATCTTTGATCCTCATTGATCATTCATTTTTCCCCTGCTTCACTAGCAAGTTACCACATCCCCTAGCTCCTTTTCTCATAGCTAGACATATCATAATGATTTAAGACATAAGTGGTGAGATCAGAGGCTTAGAAGTATGAGATTTGGCTTTTAAAACTCAAAAATCAACTTTGGGATGAAAACAGGGCCCCGCGTACGCGCACTCTACGCGCACGCTTGGACGGCCACAAAACTCATCGATGCGTATGCGTCATGCATGCTAACGCGTGGATTGAAAAATAGCCAAGCGACGCGCACGCGTCAGCCATGCGTACGCGTGGGTGCTCTCGTGCCCCAGGCACAAAACTGGCACAGTTCAGGCACAACGCTCTGAAAAATGGCTGGGCATTGGGTGCAGCACATCGGCGCGCCCGCGCACATCACGCGCACGCGTGGATGGCGCTTTCTGGAAGAACGGCGCGTACGCGCCAAGTGCGCCTACGCGCAAGGGGTCATTCTGCTAAAAATTTTCTAAGTTAAAAGCTGCAGAATTCACAGATTCAAACCCCAATATTCCAACGGACATAACTTTCTCATTTTAAATCGTTTTTCACCCGTTCTTCGAACGGCATGGACATCCCAGATCCAATTTCATTTCTAAACAGATTTGGCACAAAACGAAGATCCGTAGTCCAAGTTATGTCCCGTCAAAGTATGCCCAAAAACCATATTTTCATACAAAACCACAAAGTGCCATTTTCAAAATAAGCCATTTTCAACTCTTTTCAAAATCTATCAAAACATGCCAATTTCATCCCTTTTCTTTGAAATCAATCAAAATATATCAAATTCAACATCAAGCCTCCTCAACTCATACATTGACACTTTACCACAATTTACAAAATCACTATCCCATCATTTTAACCCACTTCACCCAAGTGGCTCAAACCCAAACA
>NC_029775.3:11022219-11039929 GCF_000817695.3 Arachis duranensis
ATATTTCTCATACATCATACCATCAAGGCATCATTAATCATCATTACATATATGACCACATCATATATATCAACCATTCAACAATACCAACAATTCAATGCCTATCTAGGGCCTCTAGCCTAAGTATTTCCTACCACATTACATATTAGATACGGGAAACCCAGACCATACCTTAGCCGATTTCCCAAGCTCAACCGGAGCACTTTCAAACCACTTTTCCTCAAGCTCTCAAGGCCTCAACACCTCCAAGAACAGATTTTTCACCACCAAATCCTTTTTCAAGCTTTTCAAAATCACCAATGAAGCTCCAATATTCACACATACACAACCTAAGCCACAATCATCATACCCATACACAACATCTCAATACCCAAACATCATAGAACAACAAATTACACTAGGGTTGAGAATCTTACCACACCCAAGGTCCAAGGAGACAAGATTAACCTTCTCCTTCAAGAGAGTTGGGTCCTATAACATCAAAGAGCCTAAAGTCTCAATATTTTTGCTCATGAAACTCGAAATCAAGGCTAGAAATTCAAAGAGAAAAACGTGGTTTACCTTAAGATTAATTGTATGGGTTTTGTAGAGTTCTCCGCGGTAAA
This sequence comes from Arachis duranensis, assembly GCF_000817695.3. Taxonomy (NCBI): domain Eukaryota; kingdom Viridiplantae; phylum Streptophyta; class Magnoliopsida; order Fabales; family Fabaceae; genus Arachis; species Arachis duranensis. The sequence continues at coordinate 11,022,825 of NC_029775.3, forward strand.
CGCGTGGCCACAAACGGTGCGACAATCGGAGCTCTAGATCAAAATTTATGGTGGTTTGAAGATCAAGTGAGAGATAGAAGTTTGAGAGAGTGTTCTTCCCCCATTCTTCCCCCTTTTCAGCGTGTTTGAGTGTTGTGTGAGGAGAGAGAGTGCTGAAAACTAGGGTTTTGGTTTAGCTATGTTGGGCCAAGGGCCCACTTTGGGTCCGGTTGGCCCGGTTTGGCCCGTTCAGTCTAATTTTGGTCCGAATTCTATAAAATTGGTACCGAAATTCTCGTCTCAATCTCCTCTATCACATTTAGACACAAAATCACATTTTAGGATTTCTAGAATAAATTCTCATTTATGGATTAATTAGCCGTTAATTAACCGGATTTTACACTATGTCCCTCTAAAACATGGACATGGTAATATACGTCCTTCATTGGATTTGGTGAGACACAAAAATTTAATGGATACGGAAAGATATAGATGGACATAAATACAAAAAATTTGTGTGCCACCTTTAAGTTGAGACATTAAGACATAGACACAAAACAGCTTTTTTATTTAAATAAATAAAGAAAATAGATTAATTCTCTAAATACGCAGGGATAAAAACCGTTATCAAAATGCGCGTACCCATTTCAACTGTAGCACACGCAAAATGGGTTATGCCTTCAATTCAAGCATGGCGCCCATGAAATGGTCCTGACATAGCTGAACAACTTCTCCCCGGGCGAACACGAAATGGGGCAAAGGATCCAAGTTGTTGTTAGTGCCCACGAAATTGGCAATCCAAGGGGGTAGATGCGAAATGGTAGCCAAATCTTTGAAATAGTATTAAACTATTAATATATAAGAAAATGATTTGAAAAGAGGAAAAAATTTAGAAGTCTGATGGTTGAATGAAGATTTTACAGTAAATAAACATTACAAGATACACGGAGAGTGGGGCGAAAAATTTCCAGCATTTCTCCTTTCCGCCGTAAAACAAGCCTGTGGAAGAAGGGTCCCTTCGTGTGCCGCAACATCAGCGGTGGCTGCACCATGAAATGCCGCTAAGTGAGGATCTTATCATAAGTCAATTTTTCAATTCCCCTTTTTATGTTATAACCAGTAATTGGTTCCACCTGAAATTGCAGAAACCCGCAAAGTGAGCCTGGTAGCGCACAAAAGCCATACCGTCGAACCTTGCTGCCGATCCATCCTCCTCTCCCTAGCGTCGAGCTTTTGCCTCCCATCCACAATTCCTGAAACCTATACCCCCTCATCCACGGTCTGCAAAATCCCTAATCTCTGCTCCACCCTGCGCCTCTGTGTGGGTTGTTGAGTCGCGTAGCTGCCATTCGTGCGCCTCTCACCGGTGTCGAAGTTTTCCATCTCCTCGATCGTGCGTGACACCGTTACACCCTCCTCCACTGTGCGCCGATCTAAGCTATCATGGCCTCTCCCCTGTCACTAGTTCGTTCTTCCACATTGATCTTTCCTTCTTATTTTCATTCTTGGTTCAGAAATTTGATTCAAAATTTGTCTATATTTTCTATTAATTGAGGTAAATTGTTGCTGTTTATAGTTAGGGATTTGAAGGTACCACTTTTTTTTATTTAATGGGTGCTTTCACTACTAGAAAACTAGTTATTGCAGACGGATATTTCCAATGGATTTTATCCCTCGGAAATACAGACGGAATTTCAGAGGGATTTTTTGTCGGTAAACAAAAAAATGAATTAGCATAAATTACATATGGAAAAAAAATCCGTCGATAATTCCGTCGGAAAAATTTTTTTTTTTTAGTGAAAAATAGTTACAAACGAAAAATCCGTCTGTAATTAAATGAATAAAGATGTTGTATTTTATTAAATTATTACAAACAGATTTTTCTATCTGTATTTTAATTTATTCCGTCGAAAGAGGTGAAAATAAGGGTAAGAATATCACGTTCTCCTCGACGGCGTCTTCATTTTACAAAACACCCCATCCTTCATCGACGTCGCTTCTCACCGATTCTCACTGATTCGCTCCTAATCCTTCATCATCGGCGCCTTTCTCCCCTTCACCGCCGTTCCCGAAGCTCCATCACTCCCCTTCCCTAATCTCTCCGTCACATCCCTTCTCCAATCTCTCTCTTTCAGTTTCGATGCCGATGACTTTCGCTACCTTCTCCACGCCGTTTTCTGTCGCCGCTCGCTAAAGCTCGTCAGCGTCATCGCCGCCGCTTCTACCTCTTCTTCTCGTCACTGTTGGTTCAGGTAGGTTCCGTCGTTCCTTCAGATTACATTGATTTTCTCACAATTGTATATGTTCTATTCTCAAAATAAATTTAGGGTTTTATTATAGTGACAGATATGGCAAGCTTTTTGGGAACAAACTCCCTTCATTCTTCTCTTCTTTGTTTCTTCCCTATGACTGTGTAACTCTTTCTAGTCTCTGCCATTTATTCAATACATAATTTCAGAGATATATATAATTCAAAAAGTAATTATTTTCTTACTTGGATGGATTCTACTTGATCTTATTGTCTCCATAGTTATTTGAAGGGTTGAAACTTTTTTCTCTCTAACATTCTTCTTCGGCTGAGTAGCATGACAAAAATTTCATAGAGTTAAGTTTACAATATAGTACACTATTAACAAATATAGTGGCAAGATGCGTTTGAATTATGAAAGAAGTAGTAACTTCAAATTGTTTGTAGGTGGTGGGATTGTGTTGCATTGCCAGATGATATTGATTCTTCAAATGAAGATTCATTCAGGATGCAAATAAAAGAATTGGCAATTAAGGTGAGAATTCTTCAAATGTATGATTGTGCATGACACAAAATTATGTTTTTGCTGATTTGATGCCATACCTGATTTTTTGCTTATTGATTAATATTTCAGTCTCTCCAACTTCTTAAGAAAGCTATATTTGACAAAGAGTGTGAGCCATGTATCCTTACAAATTCTTTTATTGATACACTCATTCATGCGTATGATGAAGACTATTTCATCATGTGGAGACTTATCCTGAATTCCTTGACAATTTCTAGTATTCTCCCTTGATATCTATGGACACATCATTGGCATGTTTGAACAAAATAATTTGTAAGAGTTTTTTGTATTGTGCTTTTATATTTTCCAGTGATTTGGTTGTAGCTTCTCCTGTGGAGGATTACTTTTTATACATTGATGATCTGAAAAATCCTGATAAGATTAGAATTTTGTTCAAATTACTTTTCTACTTTATCTCCAAGAAAGAAATTAAACTCTTTTGACTCGATTCCTTTCCTCGTCATTGTTAATGGTAGGAAGAAACAAATTTGTATTGAAATTGATAGTTAGAGTAAATAAATGAAAAAAGGATCATTATCATTATTAGAGGAATGGTCAATTGGTCATGGATTGTGCTTCCTATTTTTGGAATTGAAATCATTAAATAAGAGGGACTTAGGTGCGTGTATAGATCAAAACAAAGAAATGCTAAGGTGTTCATTCTGATCTCCATTATGCTCTTTGTATGCTACTAGTATCTATGTTCTGCTTCTGAGCTTGGAAATTTGAAGCATGTATATAAAATACATTCTAGAGGGAGTTTTGGGAACTAAATTTGTGCTGTTTTAATGCAGATCGATTTGAAACTGAAAGTGTGTAGAGACTCTTCAACGAAGAAGGTTCTGGTGCAGGAAGCGACGTTGTTTGGTGTCAAGACTGTGATTCTCGGAACTTCAGCGACGTAGCATACAATCCGGTCGTCGATGTCGGTTGCTAAGTATGGCGCAAAGAAATTGCCAAAATGTGTCTTTGTTTTCACTGTTGATAAGAATTGCGAAATTGTGGGCAGCAGAGAAGCTTCTAGAGCATACCTGATGATCAAGGTTAATTTTCTTTTAACTTTGTAATTTGTTATGAGTATGATTATTTTGATTTATTATTATTGTTCTTTTGATCTTTTGCCTATGTGAGATGTAGAATTGATCATTCTCTTGGTTAGGAAAAGGAAAATTATAAGAAGGAATTGAGACTGATACAAACTATAATATTTTTAAAGTGTTATAAGCAATATTCAGCATTGGCGACTTTTCAACACTACAACTTGGCCTTATTTTCAGTATTATTAAAGTGTTATAAACAATATTCTGGGTGTTTTAAGTATTGTTGGATAGTTGACAATATAGTATATTGGGAATTATTGGGTTGGTAACCTGGATTTTAGATTTGTTATTAGCAGAGGTTGAGAAAATAATAAATTTCTTGATGGGGACATTAATATGGGAAGAGTGGGAGTTAAGAAGACTAAAATTCTAATAATGCTTCATAAACAAAGGATGAATGAGATATAGAGAATACATATTTAATCACCCCAATTTTTACAAGAACTAGCACTTTGTATTTGACTCTTCCAACTTACAAGTGACAATTGAACGTTGGTCTTTTAAAATTTCATATTTTGTGTTGCTAGTAGGTTATTTGTGCTTTACAGCTTGGTTTTTATTTTAAACAAATTTGCTAGAAAATGAGAACTTTTTATTTCAGCAAAATTTATATCTGATAACCTTGATCCATCCAAATGGCTTTGATGGAATATTTTTTAATTTGTTTCCTGATGCGTGAGTATCTTATACCCTTTTTCTAGTTGTTTTCATAGTGTTTTTAGCTATATTTTACTATGTTTTTAGTGAAAAATTCATCTTTTTGATGCTACTTTGAGTTTTTGAGTTATTTTTATGATTTTAGGTGAATTTCGGGCATTCAAAGACGAAGAAAGGATAGCAGATGCTGTCAATCCTGACTTCTGTGCATTTCAACGAGCATATCTTGAGCTATAGAGGTCTAATTAATGCAAACTCAGCAAAGTTAGAAAGCTAACTTCCAGAGCTTTCCAAAGGTATATGATAGTTTATACTTCTCTTCCAGAATACTGCCAAAACTGGCGTCAAACGCTAAGCTTGGGTGTTTAACACCCAAGAAGGACTGACCTCCCAAGTTGAACGCCCAAAACTGTCGTTCAATGCCAGCCAGGGATCAGAAGCCAACGAATTCACCCCCTTCTCCACGTTCAATGCCCAGATCCCAAGTTGAACGCTAGGCATTAGCAGAAACACTCACCAAGTGGGCCCCAAAGTGGATTTTAGCACTCCTTATGCTTTTCTTATTTTATATTTGTAATTCTTAAATTAAATTAACATCTTTTAGGTTTAGTTTGAGAGATTTTTACTATAAATAAGGGACTTCCTCCCTCCTGAGGATCACGCCTCCCAGGAAGGGAGAAACATTACTTTATATCTTCTTTTACATTTATTTTGTTTTCTCTGTAAAGTATGAGTAACTAAACCTCCTGGTTAAGGTTAGGAGATCTGTTTATTTCTATGGATTAATATTATTACTCTTCTATTTTAATTAATGTTTGATTATATTCTAAGGTGTTTTTTTTCTTAATCCTATGAATCTGGGGTGGAACGATAGTATGACCCCTATTCTAAATTAGCACTTATGATTCTCGACAGAGCTATCTTGTTTGAGTTACAGCTTCAAAACACTCCTCCTAAACCGAGGGTTACCTGCGGATGATTGGGATATGTGACATAAAATCCTGTCAGTTTTGGGTAATTAAGGTTTCTGGGGCGCTAAACTAGATCTCTGAATTTCACCCCTGACCTGATAGAATTGACCTTGTTTGTGGCGTTTTAGTAAGATTTGTGGAGATTAACTCGCTAAGACATTAGGTTTTAATCACTTATGGTTTGCCATGGAATGAATCATTCATTGTTAAAATAGTTAGTAAGAAGTATTAATCCGAAAAGATAAACATCTCTGAGGCCTTAACTGCTTCCATATATGATCTCTTTACCAATCTTTAATTGCTTTTCTTTATTTTCTTATTTTATGCGAATTCAATAATAACTCTTTTTCTATTTTCCTGACTAAGTCCTGGAAGACAACTATTGCTTGCTCAATCTAACAATCGTCGTGGGATCGACCCTCACTCACCTGAGGTATTACTTGGACGACCCAGTTCACTTGCCGGTGAAGTTGTGCGAGTTTAATTTTTGTGCACCAAGTTTTTGGCGCCGTTGCTGGTGATTGTTCGTGATTGACAACTACCGGTTGTCTTGTTACTTAGATCAGGTACTTTTATCAGCTTTTCACTATGTATTTCCTTTTGAGTTTCTAACTTTTGAGGTTTACTTATTTCTCTGTTTTTCATTCAAAAATTTTCATTATTAATTTTCTCTTATTTTCAAAGTTTTAAGTTTGGTGTTTCTTAGTAGTTTTTGTTTAATTATTGTTCTTCCTGATTTTTGAAAATTGATCTTGTTTACTTTCTTCTTGTTCGAATTTTTAGTTATTATCTCTTATTTAATTTCAAAATTTTTAAGTTTGGTGTTCATTTAGTGTTTTTCCTTTAAATTTTTTTAAAATTGATATTGTTTGTCTTTCCCTTTTTAATTTTTGAATTTTTCTTGTTATCTTATTTTGATTTAATTTTAAATCTTAAGTTTGGTGTCTTTTAATATTTCCTTTTTTCTTTTTAAATTTCAAAAATTTCAAATATTTTCTTTTTCTTTTTAATTAATTTTCTTTTTAAATTTTCAAATCATATCTTGTTTATCTTTCTTTATTCTTGATCTTTATCTTATTTATTTTTTCCTTAATTTTGAAATTTTGTTATCTTATCTTATCTTTTCTTTATTTTAAATTCAAATTTTAAGTTTGGTGTTTCTTTAGTTTTTCTTTCTTCCATTTTGAATTTCAAAATTTTTATTTGACCTTTTCTTTCTAATTTTCGAAAATTTTCAAATTAAATCTTCCATCTTTATTTTCAAATCTTCTTAGTTAATTGTTTGCTTTAACTTATTTTATTTTTAAGTTTGGTGTCTCTTTAATTTTTCCTTTTCTTTCTTTTTGAATTTCAAAAATTTTTAAACCCCTTTCTTTCTAATTTTTTCTAAAACTTTTTCGAAATTGCTAGCTATTCTTTTTAATTTTTGAATTAGTATTTTACTTTTTTATTTATTTTTGAATTAAAAAAATTTCTTCCTTGCCTTTCTGTTTACCACATGGTGCGTTTAATTTTGTTTGGTGTTTTGTGTTGAGGAACAATTATGGAGAGGGATCACATGTGTTACTACTCACATCCAAAAAGTGATTTATATTATTGTGGATGGAGGAACTACCCGGATTTTGGTTGGCAAGGTCAAGAGCAAAAAGATGTCAATGTCCTGTATTCGATCTATCGAAAACAATCATCTTCTTGTTCATATCAAGAACCATTATCTTTTGATCTTGCCTGCCAAGAAGTGGAGCAAATAACAGAGAAAGTTTTGCAAAAATTTTTATCCTTATCCCCTGCTTACTCATACGAAGAACCAAGCTTCTTTTACTCATATCAAGAGCCACCATCTCATTATTCATATCAAGAATCATCATCTCCTTATTCATAACTATCAGCTTTAAAGCTTACCATGAAAGAATTAAGTGAGGCCGCTCAAAGTTGCATACACGATATGAGAATGAGTGTCAAAAATGTAGAGGGACATGTGGAGGTGATTACCAAGTGTTGCGTAGAGGAACAAGCAAACTCCCTCACAAGAGAAGCAATGCAAATTCCTACAAAAGAATATGGGGGAACCATTCAAAGGAGTCCATACCCCAGTGAATTAGAGAACTCTCCACCCTCACACATGGAAGAAGAAGAAGATGCGCGAATAAAGAAGGTTGTAGGGGAGGAAAACAAGTATGAAAATTTACACTCAAATGAAGCAGAGAGCTACATAGAGGGTGAGTTCATTGAACCACCAATTCCAGAAGTTCTTGATGAAGGGTACACTCCACCCATCAACACCTAAATCCTGAATCCAGAGTGGTAGAGATAATCAAGGAATGTACTGAAAAGGGGATCATGACCAAGGAACAAAAGATGATATCTATAAAAAAGAGAAGGTCAGCAAGAAACAATACAACCCCTACCCTAACAAGCAAAGAGAATCAAGCTGATAACAATAAAAGAAAGCTTGTTAGGAGGATCAAATCTGAGGGCACCAATCTTCTCCTTTTTTCCCCTTGGAGTCATTTCTTTTAACCAACTAGAAGAAGAAGAAGAAAATTCAACGATCAAGTGTCAAGCTAATGACATTAAAGAAGCGCTTGTTGGGAGGTAACCTAACCATAAGTATCTTTTAGTTTATTTCATTTTTATCTCAGTTTTATTTTTTTTATTCTATTCTTTTTTGTCTTAATTTTCAAAGTTTTTCCTAGGTTTTTTAATGTTTGTGATCATATATAGTGCTTAGAACAGGGACAGAAGAACTCAGAATGGAAGAACAGAGCGCCCTTGAGCAAGAAGGCTCTAGCAATTAACGCCAGGTTGGGAGTTTAGCGCCAGCAAGGAGGCAAGCAGTCCTAGCGTTTAACGCCAACAAGAGACCAAGTTTTCTTTGCTTGGGGACAAGCAAACTTTTTAAGTTTGGTGCTGTAGAGCGAGCTCTGGATTTATATTATCATCAATCGTACTCAAGGAAGGTAAATCATCTTCGTGGAAGATCAGTAGCCACCATAACTGAGGTGGTTAAGTTTCATTATCCCTTCTTTTATCTTATTTCCTGTTCCTATTATAGTTTTTGCATGATCACTATTAGAATTTTCTTTGCTTTTTAGTCTAATAGTTCAATTTCAAAAATTTTGTGGTTAGAAGATGTCTCATTCATTACTCACTAAAGCTTAAAAAGAAAATTTCTAAAAAAAAGAAGTAGTAAAATACATAAGATCTTGAGTTATATTATCAGTTATTCTGATTACTTTGATGTGGTGGCTTGATCTTTATTTTAGGAATGTATGAATTAACTGAGCATACTTGATGTTGGGGTTGGGCATATTGACTCTTAAGGAATAGGAATTTAGAGAAGTATTATTGATTCTCTGAAAAATAAAAAAGATTGATTCTCGAAGCAAAAGAAGTAGCAAAAAAAAAGAAAATAAAAAGAAAAAGAACAAAAGAAAAAGGTCCAAGGCTTTGAGCATTAATAGTTAGGAGGGTCAAAATTGGCCTAAAATGCTTAAAAGAGTTGCTATCCCTAACTATATACTTGTGGTGTGAAGGTGTCAAGTAAATCTTGACATTGAACATTTAAAGTCGTGATCCAATGCTATAAAGAGTACGTTTAAGGCTTTGAGCACCACTGTCTAAAAATTTTAGCAAAGCTAAATTCAAATCCAAAGGGTTCCCCCAGTTAAGTGCTTGTGTTGTTTATGTATCAGGTGGTAATACTTGAAAAAAATAACACTTAGAGTCACGGCAAGGCTCAAAGGTTAAAAGCACAAAAAGGAAGCAAAAGCTGTGTTCAAGAATCAAGAAAAACTTAAAAAAGAGAGTCAATAATATCATCCAGATTCTAGTTCTAAAGGATGCCAATATTTCTGAGCTCCAAGGAAAAGTGAGATGCCAAAACTATTCAAAGATAAAGAGCTAATAGCCCCATTCAGTAATTGGAACTGAGCTTCATTAACAACTCTAAAACCTGATGTATTTTCCTCTTCTAATTAATCCTATCTTGTCTTTGGTTGCTTGAGGACAAGCAACAGTTTAAGTTTGGTGTTGTGATGCATGAGCATCTTATACCCTTTTTCTAGTTGTTTTCATAGTGTTTTTAGTTATATTTTACAAATTTTTACTATGTTTTTAGTGAAAAATTCATCTTTGGATACTACTTTGAGTTTTTTTGTTATTTTTATGATTTTAGATGAATTTCGGGCGAATTTGGCAAAGTCTTGTTCAAAGACAAAGAAAGAATAGCAGATGTTGTCAATCCTGACCTTCGTGCATTCTAACGAGCATATATTGAGTTATAGAGATCCAATTGATACGGTCTCAACGGCGTTAAAAAGTTAACTTCCAGAGATTTCCAACGATATATGATAGTCTATACTTCTATTCTAGAATGACTGCCAAAACTGGCATTAAACCCCAAGCTTGGGCGTTCAACGCCAGCCAGGGATCAGAAGCCAGCAAATTCATCCCCTTCTCCACGTTCAATGCCCAGATCCCAAGTTGAACACTAGGCATCAGCCCAAACACTCACCAAGTGGGCTCCAAAGTGGATTTTAGCACTCATTAGGGTTTTTTATTTTATTTTTGTCATTCTTAAATTAAATTAACATCTTTTAGGCTTAGTCTGAGAGGTTTTTACTATAAATAAGGGACTTCCTCCCTCCTGAGGGTCACGCCTCCCAGGAGAGGAGAAACATTACTTCAGATCTTCTTTTACATTTATTCTATTTTCTCTGTAAAGTATGAGTAACTAAATCTCCTGGTTAAGGTTAGGAGCTCTGCTTATTTCTATGGATTAATATTATTACTCTTCTATTTTAATGAATGTTTGATTCTATTCTAAGGTGTTGTTTTCGTTCTTAATCCTATGAATCTGGGGTGGAACGACAGTATGACCTCTATTCTACATGAGCACTTGTGATTCTCGACAGAGCTATCTTGTTTGAGTTACAGCTTCAAAACACTCCTCCTAAACTGAGGGTAACATGTGGCTGATTGGGATATGTGACATGAAATCCTGTCAATTTTGGGTAATGAAGGTTTCTGTGGCGCTGAACTAGATCTTTATACTTCACCCCTTGATCTGAAAGAATTGACTTTGTCTGTGGCGTTTTAGTAAGATTTGGGAAGATTAACTCGCTAAGACATTAGGTTTTAACCACTTATGGTTTGCCATGGAATGAATCATTCATTATTAAAATAGTTAGTAAGAAGTATTAATCCAAAAATATAAACATCTCTAAGGCCTTAACTGCTTCCATATATTATCTCTTTACCAATCTTTAATTGCTTTTCTTTATTTTCTTGTTTTATGCAAATTCAACAACAACTCTTTTTCTATTTGCCTGACTAAGTCTTGCAAGGCAACTATTACTTGCTCAATTCAACAATCCTCGTGGGATCGACCCTCACTCACCTGAGGTATTACTTGGACGACCCGATGCACTTGCCGGCAAAGTTGTGTGAGTTTAATTTCCGCGCACCACTTGCTTAGTTGAATTTCTTTGAAGCTTTTACCTGTCATTGTACAATTTTAATTTCTTCTTGCTGCGTAATTCCTGAGATAGCTGCATTTTTAGAGTATTTGGTTTATTATGTCTGGTTTATTGAAAATATAGAAACTTATTGATTATACTTTTTGTATATTGTGAACCTAGTTCTATTCCATGTTTTGCAGTATTGATGCATGTTATCATCTGATTGATGAATGGAATGTTAAAATGAAGAGGAGTTTCTAAGTTCTAACTAACATATAGACACTTGACCCTTTATCCCATTTTCTATTTGTTTGATTGGTAACTGTTATGTTCAACAAAATGGTACAGAATAGAGAAGTTGAGTAAAGTTCATTGATTAAAGGCATGCATGGCAACATACCGATATGTGAATTATGTTGGAGTGATGAATGTTCCCTTCTTTAACTACGAAGTAATGTTCCAATAATTATGATGATAGACAAGCCTTTGTAATTTTGTCATGTCCAAAAAGCAAGAAGAGATGGACCCTTAAGCATTAATTACTATGACAATGTGTCACTCACAAGCAGCATCACTCTCTAGTTTTAATTCCTTGGTTGTGCACTCTGTTATCATCAAAGACCAACTCAAGAGCTTTATTCTTTTTATTTTTTTAGGGTTAGAAAAAAAATATTAAATGAGTAAATTATATCAATGATGTGTTTTGTGTTGATGGACTAGCCTAATTTGTTGGGGAGTTATTAATGTTGATGTTTTGGACCTTTTTGTTTAGGTGTTCTTGTTATTTAGATGAACCTTTTGGCTTAGGTAGTGTCTTTTGGCTTGTTTCTACATTTTTATGCTTCTGGGGCTACAACTTATAAAGCAAAAGATATTGAAAACCTGCTATCATTTTTTGTTCCTTTTTTTTGTCTGACTCTTCTTGCCATGCCTTTTTTATTCTTATTTTTTATGTTTTTTTTTATTGAATCAATTATTTGTACTTACACGATAGAAGACAGGATAGAGAAACTATAATATGAATTTTTTAGAAGCATATTTAAAATCATATATCTACAATTTCAAGATTCTATTCTCTATCCATTACAATTATTTAGTTATTTTTTTGTTTTAATTATTTTTTAAATCTAAATTTCACTCCTGTTTTCTTTTTCATTTTTTAAGATATTTTGAAGATTCTATTCTTTGTACTTTATGATTGTTTAGTTATATTTTTGTTTTAATTATTTTTTAATTCTAACTTTTATTCTTGTTTTCTTTTTCATTTTTTAAGGAAGCTTTTCTTTATCTTTTCATTTTTTGGATTCGAAACCAGCAATTCTTTCTACAAGTAATTTTTTATAAAGCACAGAATTTTGCATTGAGTAAGCCTCCTCCCTAATACCTTTCGTGTGCTATATGTTATCCGGGATGCAAGTAACTTTGTTTCTGTTTCTGTTTTGAGTTATTCTGTCGCTCCCTACATGGTTTTGCTTGTAATAAATTATCGAATTTAACTCGTATATTGCTCTCCTATCTCATAATTTTGATAAACTGTGATTGGTTCTTCTGACACAACCCATTTTTAAAAAAAAAATTAGTTTTATGTGCTGATTTACTGTTTATTCATTTGTTTGTGCTATTTCATTAAATTAGATATTGATAAGAGTTGGATTAAAAAGCCACAAGATAGTGTAGAATATAGGGAATGTCTAAATAGATTTCTTGACTTTGCATTTGCCAATGCATCATCCGATGGGATGATACATTGTCCATGTCCTTTGTGTGGGTTCCAGATTTTCCAAACTAGAGAGGATACGTACGATCATCTGCTGATGAAATCTTTTCCCCTAATTATACATTTTGGTTACATCACGGTGAGAAGATCGTAGACGAGAGCTCCAGCGATAGAGAAGAATTGGAACCCATTGGAAACTCAGGAGATCCAACGCGTGACATGGTCCACGAGGCATTCAACTTTCTGGGACTGCAGAGTGATGATGAAGACTCAATGAATGAACGGAGATGGTGCGGAGGGGTTGCCATGCTTATCTAACCAACCTAGCCATGAGGCTCATGGCTTTTACGACTTGCTTGAGGATGGCGAGCAAGAATTATATCCGGGATGCTCAAGATTCTCGAAGCTGTCTCTCTTGGTGAGGCTGTACTATATAAAGTACATGTGCGGAGTGAGCAACAAGGATTTCGGTTTGATTCTAGAGCTATTGGGGATGCCTTTGAGCATGCAAAGATTTTGAAGACCTTGCACGATGCCAAGAGGATTATAAGGAAGCTCGGTATTAAGTACAAGAAGATGGATGCATGTCCGAATGACTACATGCTATACCAGGGCTCCGATCAAGACCTGTCTAGATGCAAACGGTGTGGGACATCCAAGTAGAAGCAAAATACCAAGAAGAATTCTTCAGTAAGGATCAACGTTGTTGTCAAGAAGAATGGGAAACCTCAAGCGGCGAAGATTCTTCGTTACTTTCCTCTGACTTCACGGTTGGAGCGATTATTCATGTCCAACAAGACATTTGTGGACATGTTGTGGCACATGAGAGGAACTAATTCTGACAGTTCTTTGAGGCATCCCAAGGATGGCGAGGCCTGGAAAGTATTTGACAGGAGATATACTGACTTTTCTGGCGGTCTGTGCAGTGTTCGCTTAGCCTTGGCCAGTGATAGATTCAATCCTTTTGGAAACTTGAGTTCAAAGTACTCAATATGACCAGTGATTCTTGTTCCATACAACTTATCCCCTAGATTTGCATGAAACAAACAAACTATATTCTCTTCATGATTATTCTCGGTCCTAAAATGCCTGGCAATGACATAGATGTCTACCTACAGCCCCTGATCGAGGAGTTGAAGCAGTTGTGGGCCGGTGTTGATACGTACAATGCTTGTGAGAAGAAAATCTTCAAGATGTATGCTGCGTTGCTATGGACTATTAGCAATTTTTCGGGTCTGGGCAATTTATCTGGCTGGAATACGTACGGTGGGAGAGCTTGTCCCACGTGCAATTTGGATACCGAGACTAAGCGACTCACCTTCAATAAGAAATGGTGTTTCATGGGTCATCGTCATTTCTTGAATCACGATCACGGATATAGACATGACTGGAGTAGGTTTGATGGTAAGGTAGATGATAGATCTCCACCTGTCAAATTGACTGGCAAGGATATCTTGAGACAGTTGGAGGGTGTGCATGTCTCACTTGGCAAGGTACAAGTAGTAGACGGTAAAAGAAGGCGCGGATAGCAAACTGTAGTGCAGGACGAGTCTCCTTGGAAAAAAAAAGAGTATATTCTTTGATCTCCCATACTGGGAGGACAATGAATTACGTCACAACCTTTACGTGATGCACATAGAGAAAAATATGTGCGACAACATTATTTTCACCATGTTGAACGTGAGTGGTAAATCCAAATACCACCTAAAAGCTCAAAAAGATCTCCAGTTGATGGAAATCAGGCATGATATGTGGCCACTTGAAGGTGAAAAGTATCTCTCTGTAGTCTTTACCATGTCCAATCCACAGAAGGATGTCTTTCTGAGGACTATCAAGAATGTGGTTTTTTCAGATGGGTACTCTAGCAACATCTCTCGCTGTGTTGATTTAAAACAGCACAAGTTGTTGGGCTTGAAGAGTCATGACTGCTACATTCTAATGGAACATCTATTGCCAATTACGTTAAAACATGTATTTGCCACCCCAGTGTCTGCCATCTTGGCAGAGTTATCCTTTTTTTTTTTACAAATATGCAGTAAATCCATAGAGTCTCAGCAACTTCCTCTTTTTCAGGATCGTGTGGTCCATAGTTTGTGCCACCTGAAGATGATTTTTCCACCTTCCTTGTTCACAGTCATGGTTCATCTAACGGTGCATCTGGTCGAGGTGGCCCAGTACATTACTGGTGGATGTACCCAATTGAAAGGTAATCGTATAAATAAGCATTTTTGATCTGTCTTATTAAGATAGCTTAAACCTACTAGTTTACTTGTTATGTTCTCGAAGGTACTTATGTCGTCTTAAGCATTACGTGCGTAATAGGGAACAACCAGAAAGCTCAATTGCAGAGGGCTACTTATCTGAGGAGAATCTCATATTCTATTCAAGGTATCTAGATAATGTCGAGACTAGGATCAACCGGCCGATGCGCATTGATGATCAGCCGAGCGAAGCTGCACTGACCGAGATTTAGCATGTTCCCAAAGGTTGGAAAGGCAGTCGGGGCTGCTTCATTTTTTACTCTAACAGCAACCGAAAACCTTCAAGCACATCGTCATGTACTAGTCAATTGCATTAATGTAGAGAAATTTTTGGAGTAAGTATGGAGTGTGAGATCTAAAAGTATGAAGTGAGCCAATATGGTATTGAGAGTATTGACCTTGAATCAACTTTTTATGTGCACATTGAGTTTAGAGCCATCACAAAGAGAAAGCTACGAAATGAAACAAGGTCCCAATCTCACATAGATAGTGTTGTGCACAGAGAATTTTCCAACTGGTTCAGGCATGAGATAATCCCTTATATCTCAGGATCCTACGACCATTTGATGCTATCTTGCGTCTAATTGTTCCATGTCAGGTTCGATTTGGAAGCACTAGTCATTCGAATGAGTTGTAGTGGCTTGCCTATGGTCCCATCGCTCAGGCCAGACGCTTTAAGGCTTACAACATCAATGGATTTAAATTTAGAACCATGTCGAGGGAGGAAATGATGAAAACACAGAATAGTGGGATTTATGTCACTTCAGATACTAGAAATTATGCAAGCAAACGGGATAGCAATGTTGCCGTTGGCGATGTCTCATATTATGGGAGATTAGTAGACATTATTGAGCTAAATCACAGTGGTCAATTCACGGTAGTCTTGTTCAAGTGTCTTTAGGCAGACATCATGTCGGGCAAAGGCATACGACAAGACGTTTTAGGCCACACTTGTGTCAACTTTTCCACTCTAATTCACACTGGTGATCGAGAAGATGACGAGCCATACATCTTAGCATCTGAAGCGTGTCTTGTGCTCTATGTGGATGATGAAGTTGACAACGGATGGAGTGTAGTAGTCCATGTGAAGCCAAGAGATTTGTTTGACATGGGTAAAGATTATGAACAGCGGGTCGACCTTCATCCCCAGCCTTGTATGACTAGCTTGCCTGAATTTGATGTCAAAGGCCTACGGTTGACAAGAGATGGAGATTTAGAAGAATCCACTAATGACGACGTTGAAGATTGTGATAAGGCTGCCGATTCATAAATACATTTCTCCATCATGCATATAGCTTATATTCATAGGAGATTCTGCATATATATTACTATCATGCTTCAACAATGATGTACAGTGGATTGTATTTTAGTCACATCATTAGACAATAGATTGAATTTATCGATATATTTTAGATATTTAAAAAATTTTTCTGTCATAAAAAGCTCTTTTATCTAAATTTTGGTAAAAATAAATATAAATTTAAGAGAGTGATGGACATAAGAACATTTAGAGAGTTATAGCACAATAATTTAGTATCACTTACAAATTTGATTATGTTATCATGCATCTTCTCAAACTTTGTTTAAATCAGACCAAGAATCTGAATTTAGGATAGTAGAGTGTTGCAGATGTAATACCCGGTCTAACCGAAATTAATTAAATAATGAGTTAAGTAGGAGCGAATATGGCTGGAAGATTTTGCATTTGGAATTTGATGATTTAAATATGATATTTGGATTCAGTGAATTTTTCCGAGTCGGAAGACATAGTTTTCTGCGTAAAAGCGCGCAGTGGAATTTTGACCGGCAGTACCGGCTGAGACCTGTCTGGTACTGCAGCTGAGAAAATTGATTATGAGTAAATAAGATTAAGAAATGAGGGATTATAATTAGGGGAGGTAGAAATATTTGAAGTGCGATTTAGAGCGCTAATGTTAAAGGTTTTGGTCCAAAATTGGGCCAACGGACAAAAATAAGTGAATTGGGCCTAAGTGGGCCCAAGACCCAACATATATAAACATTAGTTATGAGCATTTCAGCTCATTTTGCCCTAAAGAAGGTGTGTGGGGCGCTGAATTGAGAAGAGAGAAGAGAAGAGAGAAAACCTAACTCTCTTTGATCTTCAAACCACCATAACTTGAGCTA
>NC_029775.3:11040245-11040859 GCF_000817695.3 Arachis duranensis
GGTTGATGCTAATATGCATAGTTGGTATGTAATGTGAATTAATGATTGGGTTGAGAATTGTGTGGCCTTGTATGCTTGGTGTATTGAAAATTTGATGTATTGGGTAATGAGTATTAATTTGTGGTTTATGCATTTAAATTGTGAAATTGGGCCGGAGGCCGTGAATTTTGGGCCGAAGGCCGAGAAGAGGTAAGGAAGGTAAGTTGATATGTGCATTGTATGATGACACAAGTGATTGGATGAATTTCATATAATGAATATATGAATGATTGGGTTGGTTATTGAATAATGAGGTTTGAGGAGTTGAAGTGTGAAAATCGGTAATTTTGGGTGGAATTGTATAGATGAAGTATGTTTGATTTTGGTTGATATATATTATGTGGTCATATATGTGAGTATGATTATTGATTCCCTGATGGTATGATAATGCATGAGAGATATGTATGTTGTGACATATGCTTATGGAATGATTAAGGTTGATTTGGGGGTGAAACCACGTGATAGTGAGTATGATATTGGTTATGTATAATGATGGTTGATTGGAAATAGTATTGTTGGAAATTGGGATGAGGAAGGATGTATGACATGTTGATATGTTTGTAATTTAGCCATTT
>NC_029775.3:11041519-11042386 GCF_000817695.3 Arachis duranensis
CGATGAGTTTTGTGGCCATCCACGCGTGCGCATGGAGTGCGCGTACGCGTGGCCGTGTTTTCATCATAAAGTTGATTTTTGAGTTTTAAAAGCCAAATCTCATACTTCCAAGCCTCCGATCTCACCCATTATGTTTTAAATCATTATGATATGCCTAGCAATGAGAAAGGAGCTAGGGGATGTGGTAACTTGCGAGTGAAGCAAGGGGAAAAGTTATGATCAATGATGATCAACGATGATTATATGAGATATGGAGGATGACGGTAGGAGTACCGTGTATGCCATGAGCCGAAGGGGTATATTTATTGATAAATGGCTGGTTCTTGATTGGACCATGAGCCGGATGGCTGAGTTATTGCCGGGGTCACGGCAAAGCCATTATTGATTATGGCTGAGAATAATTGCATATATGATTAATGAATGAATGTGTTAAATGGATAATAATGGAAGATGTTGAAATGTGATGTGTAACCCCGGGTAGTAGGCAGTGGCATTGTCCACTTGCTCCGGGTGTGAGACAGAAAAGGATGTTTATGATAAATGAGTTTAATTATGGATTTTTGAATGAATGTAACTCTGATACCTGGGTAGTAGTAAGGGTTGGGGTTCGTCCCACTTGCTCCAGGTTAATGTTTGAGATTTGATAACAATGAGGATTGATAATATGAATTGAGATTGAATGAATATATGTTTGAGATACCTGGGCAGTAGCAAGGGTTGTGGTTCGTCCCGCTTGCTCCGGGTTAATGCTTAACATACCTGGGCAGTAGCAAGGGTTGTGGTTCGTCCCACTTGCTCCAGGTCAGAGATTGTGACGCCTGGGTAGTAGCGGTAGTAGTGGTGAATCCACTCGCTCCAGGTTGAGCT
>NC_029775.3:11043200-11051610 GCF_000817695.3 Arachis duranensis
TGTTTCCTTTGGGAGAGATTAGGATGTACTGTTGTCAACTACTTTCATACTGTACCCTAGCCGGCCTAAACTTCGCGGGTCGCGACTCGTGGCTATTTACTTATGTTATATATATCTATCTGTTATCTATCTCTTAATCTCCTTTATGCCTTGTCCATATATCGCCTTCGGCTTCACGTTTTATCTTTTCGTTGTCGAATCGTGAGTGATACATCTTCGCGATTTTATTTCTACTCTTTTTAGGCTTCTCGATTAATACTCTTTTCGAAATTACCTATGTTTATATATTAAAAATCCACCTGAGAGTCGTACCACCGTAATATCATTGACTTATGACTCGAGCATAAGGATTTGAATATTAGGGTGTTACAACAGACATAAGTGGAGAACTTATCTCGTGTTTTACAATGCTGTGATTTTTTATTCAAATCTTCGCGCAACCACATTTTTCTTCTATCTTTGGACATTTTTTTTATGTTTGTGGCCTATCAGGAAAATTGGAGAGCCGAGACTTCTTTTTGGTTTGCAAAAGCATCAGGTTTATAGAGAAGATGATATATGCATCTCCATTCTCTTCGTTGGACCATGCAACATCCTTTGCATGACAGCTATAGTTTAAAGAGTCAAGTATACAATCATGGCTGGATGCCTTCTTTGGACACATACACCTCACTAATGCCATTCGTCATGCGCCTGCTTCAATGATGAAGGTTTGATTGCTGCTGCCCAATTTAATTTTGACTTCCTTTTCATATTTTTGGATGAAAACCATTTTAGGTGGTTATGTTAAAATTTTAGGAATTGCTTCAATGGGACCGAAGGTACAAGGCTAAATTTTGATTTGAGTTTATAACAAGCAGTGACGGACCTAGACAATTTTAGGAGTGGGGACAAAAATAGATATACTAAAATAAATTTTGTTAAATATTGTTAATTATGCTAAAAATATATTGGAGATATGAAATAAAAAAAATGAACACTTTCATTCTTAAAATACTATTCATTATGTATAATTTATAAAAACATGTTTTTTTATTTTTAAATCTTAATCTTAAAACATTTTAATTAAATTAGAGAAAAGTTTTCATCCTTATTAAGTTTACTTCTATTAATTTTTATACACATTTAATGATAAAAGAATAAATCAATTGGTGCATTAGTGTCTATTAATATATTAGTATTTATAATTTGAAACTAGAATATAATTATATATAAATACAAAAAAAACTAAGTTTGTATATGAAAAGTATATTTATATAAAATAATAGAAACTTAATTTATAACTATTTTCTCTTTCTTTTTAAAATAATTAATTTTTTATATATTTTTAATTTAATTTTGATATACTATTCAGATTAAAAATTTTACGCAATTATATGTTATAATTAAAAAAAATTACTTTTTACATTCATCATGTAAATAGTTATCTAAAAGAATAAATATAATTAAATGACAGTGTAAAAAAATATATTTTAATATATCAAATTAACTTCTATACTTTTAAACAATTATTCTACTACTCATTATAATTTTTAAATATTAATTACCTCTCATTCAATTAAAAAGTTTTTTTGTTATAATATTTATAACATAAAATACTTTTTAATCTAAAATGGTTGTTACAAAAAAAAAATTATTTTAAGAGATAAAATAAAAAGTAATATATAATTTTAAAATAAAGAATATCAATTAATAGATAGATACTACTCTTTCTTATCTCAACTAATTTTTAAAAACAAAAAAGATACTAATAATTTTGATTGATTAATTTAAAAAATTATGTTATCACTGTTAATTATTTTTTTATTGAGTTAATTTATTTACTTATTTTCAATTATGATATTAAATCAAGTTTAACAAAATAAATATTGTTACATGTTAAACTTAAACAAAAAGTTATTTTAATATAAATCTCGAAACAAAATTTTATAAATTTTTGTCGAAAAAAAATATAATTATATTAGGGACAAATATATATACATATATGTAATTATTACTTTTTTTTCAAATTTAGTGGGGGCAAATACCCCCTCTATGTAAACCTTGGTCCGACCCTGATAACAAGTACGGACACGTAGTTCTCACAGAAATACTTGAGAAGGTGAAGGTAAATATTTATGTTTTATTTTTGTATTTATCTATGTCTAGCGTATATAAAAGTTCTTTAACTATATAATTAAATTTTAATTTCAATTTTGTAAAATTAATACATTAGATTCATTTAGCTATGTTTAAGTGCAAAGAGAACAACAAATATTGATAATAAAAATACAAGCTGAATCACCATTGAGGCGGGATAATTTAATTGTATATTGTAGAACAAGATAAACTCTATTTGCCCTTGCTGGAAGAAACTTAATGGCATAAAATAGAAATCTTTTTGTGGAAGACAAAAATGGCTGGTCTTTGCACCTTTAAAGTGCCTGCATGTCTTTATCCTCTACAAATCTATTGGTTTTTAAATATACTCTTGCTAAATTGCTTGTATTGGCATGACGTGAGGTTGCTCAAAGTAAGCTCCCAATTTTGTATTAACGGTGACTTATTTAATCATATTGAATTGTGAAAGATTAGCAATATATCCTTGCTAAGGGGCTTTAGTGGGTTGATGACAGGAAAAATTCAGACCTGAGGGGACCAATTTTTGCATTTACAGAAGTATTCTGTTTTTCAATTAAAAATGTCTCAAACAAAAAAAAAAGAAAAGTAGTTTGTTCTGACTGAGTGACTGTCATTATATTTTGACTCAAACTAGGAGCTAATTGTTTGTTGTGCTTTTTTTTGTAATTGAAGTTTGTTATAATTTATCTTTTGTTTATTCAACATTCAAACAATGTATCTTACTTTATAGCGACCTAGAATTACATATTCAATCCAGCCTTGGATTATGAAATTGTTCTTGTATCATAAAAGCTTCTAAAACTATGTAATTATCACTGAGCAGTTTCTTAAACCTTTGAGTATTATCAAATTATAATACCTTTTTATTTGATAATTGGTCTTTGTGTGTTTTCCTTATTATTATTATTATTATTATTATTATTATTATTATTATTATTATTCATTGATTCTTTTCTATGTCAATTATCATATTAAGATTAGAATATGATTTTTTTCAGACAGTATTTGTACATTAATTTTGGTATATTGTGCAGGTATGCTATGAAAATATGGAACAGTAAGAAAGACATTACTTTTACGATGTTTATGTAATCTGATTATGTTCACACACTAACTCCTCTTATTCCAAGCTTGTTTATCTATGATGTAACTCTCAAGAATGTCTCAAGACAAGATTCAATAGGAATCTGAAGAACCAGAGGAGGTGGTTCCAGATTCAATGGAGAAAGAGGACATTGTCTCCTCCGATAGTTTTGATGAGGTTGATTCTGCTGGACGAAAGGCTTTTATGCTGTCATATGACTTCAATAAAACGCTTGAAGAGAATGAATATCCTTATAATGGAATGTCTCCAGAGAAGAAGAGTGCGTGATACTTGGCTATATGGGCTAAACAATACTTGAACCTTGAGGATAGTGCAGTAGTTTAGATGAAGAATTTTGGTCTAAGTTGTATAAGATAGCTGAGACTTGTTTGTTGAATTTGTCTTGACTTTATAACTTGTCAGTCTGTTATTAGGGATTGTTATTATGCTACATTGAAGGCCATTGGTTTACGACCTATTTCTGCAATTTGTTAAAACACTCTTATTATTATTATTATTATTATTATTATTATTATTCACGTATATTATTTGACCACCGTGGAGCTCCTAATTAATGTATACCTTGACCTGCCATGATGAAATGAAGTTGTTTTAACTACTAATGTCTTGCTATCAATTTCAGGAAGTAATTTTCTGATGCGAATAATTTCCTTATGGTCTGTGCAAGTGATGCCTAAACAGCCAGGTTTTGATGATAATAGGAAAGTTATATTTAAAGATCAAAATTAAGTAAAAACCAGCAATGAATCAGTATGACAATTTTGTCAACTCCAAAGTACAAAATCAATGAAAATAATAACAAATGAAATTGAAACATCACAAGGCACTGGTTAACTTTTTATACTCTTCCAACCCTTTCCACCTTTTCAAGTAACTGCATTATTCAGAGTGATTCCTTCCATTATCAGGGTAGCCTCTTCAGAATCTTTTTTAGTTACAAAATTCACCAAAATAAAAAAGAAGAAAATACATTAAATTCTAAATTGCTGAAAAAAAATTAAAAAATCCCTATATTTCAAAACTCAAACTCTTTGAATTGCATTGCAGAGGTGATAATAGCTAAAAAAAGATATTGGAGTTAAAAGTGTGCTCAGAACAATCATCATTGCCCCTCATTTCATCAACTTCATTGCAAGTCCTATTGCCAATTGAAGAGCATTTTCAGCATATCCAGCACAACTTAAATACTAATGATTTATTCGTAATAGCACCATAAACCATTACTTGAAGTAAGCCAATCCTGAATTGCAGTGCTCACAGCAATCAGATTCTTGGAACTCCCACTGCAGTGCATATCTAGCTTTGACCAAGGTTGAATTTAGGCTCAATTGTTATGTCAGGATCATGACTTATAGAAATATTAACATCAAAATTACTGAAATCAAACTGAATGAAAATTTCAATGTAATAAAATAATCCATGCTTGCAAACACTTCCCTCATTCCCTGACAAAGGAAAATATAACAAAGGGCAATATTACCAATAGTACCTCTTTGAGTAGTCATGCTATCCTTCCATGGCAATTTTAATGCACCAAAACTAGTTGAATATGCATAAATCATGTTCCAAAAACATACTGCATATTAAAAACAAACTTAGGAAGAGTGTTGTACTTTAGAACAGAGCAAACCTGTAAATAGCTTGAAACATGCTGTTTTGTGACTCCTGGCACATTCATATACTCATGTATTTTCTTATTAGGACCAGCTAATCATCATAAGAAAAAGAAAACAGCTACTATTATCATTACTGTACAAGATTATAAGCATGTAGCAAGTAGCCATGGCAAGAAATCGAAAAGGATTAAATGAGTTTTTGGTCATGTAAATTAGTAGGTTATAGTTTTGAATTATTATTGAAGATGATGGTACAGATCAATTTTAGGGATGATCTGGATATCTGTTCAGAAACTAAAACCATAAATTGCTAATTTTAAAGGGATCAAAGCTGAAGGGGACTAAATTTAATTGTTAAAGTTGAAGTAAAATGAAATAAAATATGACAACAGCTGCTTATAAAAGGTTAAAATAAAATAACAAAACCAAAATAAAAATTGAAAATAATCTTATTTAATAAGAATCAAAACTAAAATCAAATAAATGTTATAGCAATCTAAACCACTGGTATTATAACTTTTTAGTATGGTGTCTCATATTATCTCAGTAATTATTATTATTATTATTATTATTATTATTATTATTATTATTATTATTAAAACACTAACACAGTTAATAACAACAGCCTTTTATATATATATATATATATATGCTATTTCTATTTTGAAATAAGCCTCAGTGCGCCCCAATCCTTATACACTGTCTTCCACCACATCCCTAACTCAGTCATGAATCCAGTGAACCAACCTTTCACCCAGAGAAGCTCTCACCTCTTGTGCTCTTGCCTGTTCTTGTTGTCACCGATGAGGACTGCTCATCTCCCATCACCATCTCGGTCTCTAGAAGTTGTCTGTCGTATCGCCGTCTCTGCCCGCGTGGTCATCGTCGGTTCCGATCTACTGCTGGCCCGTCCTCTCTTCTCCAATAAGTGTAACACCCTAATATTCAAATCCTTATGCTCGAGTCAAAAGTCAATGATATTACGGTGGTACGACTCTCAGGTGGATTTTTAATATATAAATATAGGTAATTTTCGAAAGGAGTATTAATCGAGAAGCCTGAAAAGAGTAGAAATAAAATCGCGAAGACGTATCACTCACGTTTCAACAACGAAAAGTTAAACTGTTAAGCCGAACGCGATATACGGACAAGGCATAAAGGAGATTAAGAGATAGAAAACAGATAGATATTTATAGCATAAGTAAATAGCCGCTAGTCGCGACCCGCGAAGTTTAGGCCGGCTAGGGTACAGTATGAAAGTAGTTGACAACAGTATATCCTAATCTCTCCCAAAGGAAACATAAGAGCCTCTATAGGCAAGTTCCAAAAGAGTTCAATACATAATATAATCTTTTCAAAACAAAGGTGGAGAGATGCTAAGCAAAACATAAAGTAGAGAAAATAAAGATCTTCGCCATCTCTCAGACGAACCACAGCTCACTTCTGAGCACCTGGACCTGTATCTGAAAAACAAGAGATATATACGGAATGAGAACCCCGGGCCCATGGGTTCCCAGTACGGTAAAAGTGCCAAATAAATACAATGCACTGCAATAAAAACTCACTGAGCAATCCTAAACTTCTTCACCAAATATCCAGCCTAGATTCTCACTAATCCATGAATAGGCAACTGTCGTAAGGGGATACTAAATCTAGTTCATGTTACATATGTTTCCCAACTCGCTGACTCTTCCACGAATCAGACTCAGAATCATAAGCAAAACCATTACCAGTTGTTCTGCCTCAGCAACTCTATATCAATACATCATACCCTCGCCTGGAGCTAGTGAAATCACATCATTACGTCTACCCAGGGGGCTCAAATTATCTCATCCAATGATCATCATCATCATGCAATCGCATCATTAATTCATCTCATCAAGAACAGCCCTCAACCTCCATCAACACCAACATGAGGGGCCTCTCAGTTGTACAAACACAAGCAATACTGGCAAGTAATACACAATTAAGGTACAAGTAGAACAAGTAGCACATAATCAGGTAACTTAACATATATAATGTAGAAATCCAAAACAAATAGGCAAACCCAAACAATTCAAACATATGCAAATGATGAATGCCTGCCCTATAGCTGATGATATCATCTGTCGGTTATCAAGCCAACCCGACGTGTCCGGTAGCTAACCCGGGCACAGTCTCTCTGTTGCGTATTAATATCATTAGAGGGTATCTGCACCCTATCGCCATTAGAGGGTATCTGCGCCCTGTCGCCATTAGAGGGTATCGGTGCCATGTCACCCTTACAACCAGAGAGAAAACACAAGCATGCTTACATTCAACATTTTTCATCATTATTCATTTATCATATATGCCTTTATACTCAGCCATAATCCATAATGGCTTTGCCGTAACTCGGCAATAACTCAGCCATCCGGCTCACAGTTTAATCCAGAACTAGCCAATTTATCAACATGGCTCCGCCGTATCCCGCAATAACTCAGCCATCCAGCTCATGGTTCAATCAAGAACCAACCATTTATCAATAATTATAGCCCTTCGGCTCATGGCATACACGGTACTTCCACCGCCATCCTCCATATCTCATATAATCATCTTTGATCATAACTTTTTCCCTTGCTGCATTCGCAAGTTACCATATCCCCTAGCTCCTTCCTCTTTGCTAGGCATATCATAAGGATTTAATACATAAGGGGTGAGATCGGAGGCTTAGAAGTGTGAGATTTAGCTTTTAAAACTCACAAATCAACTTTGGGATGAAAACAAGGTCATGCACACGCGTACTTCACGCGCACGCGTGGATGGCCACAAAGCTCATCGACGCATATGCGTCATACACGCGGACGTGCGGATTGAAACACAGCCAGACGACGCGTACGCATCAGCCACGCGTACGCGTGGGTGCATTTGCGCCCCAGGCACAAAACTGGCACAACTCTGGCACAAATCTCAGGAAAATGGTTGGGCATTGGGTGCAGCGCATCGGCGCGCACGCGTGGATGGTGCCTTCTTGAAGAATGATGCGTACGCGCCAAGTGCGCCTACGTGTGGAGGGTTATTCTGCTAAAAAATTTTCTAAGTTAAAAGCTGCAGAATTCACATATTCAACCCCCAATCTTCCGACGGACATAACTTTCTCATTTTAAATCATTTTTCGCCCGTTCTTCGAACGGCATGGACATCCCAGATCCAATTTAACTTCTAAAAAAGTTTGGCACAAAACAGAGATCTAGAGTCTAAGTTATATCCCATCAAAGTATGCCCAAAAACCATGTTTTCATACAAAACCACAAGGTGCCCTTTTCAAAACAAGCCATTTTCAACCCTTTTTAAAATCAACCAAAACATGCTAGTTTCAACCCTTTTTGAAATCAATCAAAATATACCAAAATCAACGTCAAGCCTCCTCAACTCATACATTAACGCTTTGCTACGATTCACAAAACCGCCATATAACCATTTTTACCCATTTCAAACAAATGGCTAAATTACAAACACATTAACATGGCATACATCTTTCCTCATCCCAATTTCCAACAATACTATTTCCAATCAATCATCATTACACATAATCAATATTATACTCACT
>NC_029775.3:11051724-11066464 GCF_000817695.3 Arachis duranensis
ATAATTTCACCCAAAATTACCAATTTCCACATTTCAATTCCTCAAACCTCATTATTCAATAACCAACCCAATCATTCATATATTCATTATCTGAAATTCATCCAATCACTTGTGTCATCATACAATGCACACATCAACTTACCTTCCTTACCTCTTTTCGGCCTCCGGCCTAATTTCACAATTTAAATACATAAACCACAAATCAATACTCATTACCCAATACATCAAATTTTCAATACACCAAGCATACAAGGTCACACAATTCTCAACCCAATCATTAATTCACATTACATACCAACTATGCATATTAGCACCAACCATTTACACAATCTAAACTTAATCCTAGGGGTATCTAGCCTAGGAATTCTCATCACACCACACGGTACTTAAATGAAACTTAAACCGTACCTCTTGTAGCCAAATCAATTGAGCCTCTTCTTTAGAAGTCTCCACCAACCTTAGTCCCAAGCCTCACCAACCAATTGTGCACCAAGATCATCAAATACACTAACATAACCAATATCACATACATACATCAACCTAGGGCTCATAAAAATGAAAATTCACAAGGGTTAGAGGGTTTCTTACCTTAACCCACTGAAGTTTGTGATGAATATCACCCATGGCTCATACTAGAGCACTCCTAAACAACCAAAATCACAAGGTTTCCTCAAAACTCAAACCAAATTCGAATTTGAAGAGAAAAATAAAAACTAGGCAGAGGACAGTGGATTACTCACCACAAAACTTAGATAGAATTGTAGAGGATGAGAAGAGCGATGAGTGGCCGTAAACGGCTCGTCAATCGGAGCTCCGTAGCTCAAGTTATGGTGATTTGAAGATCAAAGAGAGTTAGGTTTTCTCTCTTCTCTTCTCTCTTCCCAATTTCAGCGCCCAACACCCCTTCTTTAGGGCAAAATAAGCTGAAATGCTCATAACTAATGTATATATATGTTGGGTCTTTGGCCCACTTAGGCCCGGTTCACTTATTTTTGTTCGTTGGCCCAATTTTGGACCAAAACCTTTAAGATTAGCGCTCTAAATCGCGCTTCAAATATTTCTACCTCCCCTAATTATAATTCCTCATTTCTTAATCTTATTTACTCATAATCAATTTTTTCAGCTGCAGTACTAGACAGATCTCAGCCGGTACTTCCGGTCAAAATTCCACTGCGCGCTTTTACGCAGAAAACTATGTTTTCTGACTCGGAAAAATTCACTGAATCCAAATATCATATTTAAATCATCAAATTCTAATTGCCAAATCTTTCAACCATATTCGCTCCTATTTAACTTATTATTTAATTAATTTCGGTTAGACCGGGTATTACAATAAGCACCAATATTTCTTTCAATTTGTGATGTTAAAATGTGATTATGGTAGGTGTTCTTCTAGTCAATGAACTTTGTGCATATATCGATCTTTGTACGATGCTCCTCTATCTTTTTATCAAAATTGGTAATATTTAGAGAGTTGAGACGATTGATCAAATTCCTATTATGATAACCAATGCTATTATGAACCTTTCAATTAATCAAGTCTCGTTTTTTTATGAAATCCTACTCCATTAACTTCACCAACATACACAGATAATTTTGATGAAAGCATACTCCAATTAATCATCTCCTCTATAATCGAAAGCAACATCGCCCATCTATTTCTTTGATTTGTATATTTTGTCAATTTGTGATTACTTGTCTTTCTGTCATTTTTTGAAAATCATCTTAAGTAGGATTCAAAATCCAAATCAATTGTGGGGATGATTAAGAATAGCAGAAAAAAATTGAGGTGCCCACTGCCTACCATGGAGAAAATGCGTGACAACTAATAATTAACTAGCAAAACAAATTCTCGAAGATACTGAAAAATAGTCTAATTATGAACCAATTTATACACGGTTATATGCTTATTTGGGTTGTTAGGCTTCTTTTTCCTTATTGTCTCCGTTTAATTTCCTTTAAAAATAACATAAAGAGTATACATGCTTATAACTATGTGTTATGCTGGTTAACTCCTTACATTGTATAATTGTATTTTTCTGGTTAATTTGTATAAACATAACTTACCAGCATTATGTATTATTGGAGATAATGTGATTGATTTTTTTCTGCATCCTGTTATTAGGAATTTAAGATGGCTAGGAAAGGTCGTTATACGAAAAAACCTCAAACGACTCTGTCTCTGGCTTCAGCTTTTCACCACGATGACTCTCAAATTTCCCGGCCAACTGTGATAGTGTTCTTACAACCTCACGCCCGTTTCGTTCACCGCGCAGTGAACCAAGGCCTGCTCCACAGACGAACACAAATAGCAATCAGAACTCAGAGACAGGCCACGTAAACTTGGACGCTAATGCAAACGAGGTAGATTCTCTTGATCAAGAAGTTGATGACCTCTTTGTTGCTTTTGAAGCTCAGAGTCGCAAAAGACGCAAGACTACAGAGTTTTGGATGGTTAAGATCATCGGTAACGTATTTAATAATTTTTCTTTGATCAATTTACGCTAGACTCTATGTTATTTATTAGTCTTCGTGCATGCTGTCCATAACGGAGACACATATAAGGTATTATATTTGGCTTATAGATTCCGATGGCACAATCAAGCCGGCAAAATTTATATTTGGCTTATAGATTCCGATGGCACAATTAAGCCAGAAAAATTAAGTGTGAGGGAGGCTATGGAACAGCCTAACGGTAGAAGGATCATGCTCAAGTTCAACAACGAAAAGCAGGCAATTGGAGAGGAAGGCGGACTGTTGAGTGGCGTTCTTAGTCTGCTAAGATCTGACTATGAAAAATTTTCTATCTGTGAGGAAAGTTGGCGTAAGATTACCACTAAAGACAAGGTTTATAAAGAATGTGTCAAGGTAAAAGTTTATATCCATGTTGAATTAAATCTGCTTATTTGTTACAAGTATTAACAAATTGTATTATCTATGTAGCAAATTTTCCACTTTGATGAAGATAGTGAAAGAACTATCAATAAAAATATTTTGAAAAGTATAGGAAACTCTTGAAAGGATACAAGGCTGAGGTTGTATGATGCTCATTACGAGCCAACATCAATGACTGAACAAAGTATTGAGAACCGTCCGCCGGGAATTGATCGAGAGCATTGGAGATGGTTCCTTGACTATCGCGCCAAAGCTAAGATGCAGGTAAAAATAGTATATCATTGGTACACAACAATACAATCACAATTGCATTGAGTCTTCTTAAATCAGTTTCTAATCCCCCTTTATCTCTGATGGACCAATAGGAGAAGTGCAAAAAAAACACGATAAATCGATCAAAACAACTATATACCCACATTGGCGGTTCGAAAAGCTTCGCATGGCGGAGGGAAAAAGAGGTACTTTACTTTTTTATTCACTCTTTGGACTTGTACTTTACTTTTTTTATTCACTCTTCAGACTATCTCTATGTCTACATTCTCCTTGATTGTGTGGAATACAGTAATGGCATAAACTTTGTTGTTACAGTCGGAACAATAAGGAAGGAGAGTCGGTAGAGGAGAGTTATGGATCAAAGTGCACAAAAAAAAGAACGGCTCCTATATCAATGATGAAGCAAGAGCAATTGGTGTAAGTACTAATTATAATTGATCTTTAAAATTATGATCTCAAATGGGTTAACAGTTTACTTCTCTATATTTTATTTTATTTTTTATTTCTTTACTAAATAGTTTACTTCATAAATTGGTTTGTATTGGATTGAAAACATCAATAAAATATTCAAAGATGAGTTTTTATTAGTCCTAATTCATCAGCTTTTCACCACAATTTCATCTCCTATGTCAAATTGGACCCAAAGAAGTTTCTGTTGGCTGTCCACAAATTGTGTGAAATTCTGAGGCTACAGTTTGAATTAGATCAAAGGAATTGATTTCGAAATTCACTTCAGTAGCGTTATACTAAAAATCTTTTGCTACGAGTGGAATAAGGCTACAAAGTTTGGGGTTTAGATTCTTATCTATACATAGATAGTGAAAATATTCGTGTTTGTTTCTTTTTCAATTGATGTTTCTTAGTTGCCTCTTCCTTGTATGCTGAGCTATATTTTTAGTTTTAATTAAATTGAATGTATTTGTATCGGATCCATATTGTTGATTTATGTCTATAGGAAAGACTTGAGGAGATTGAACAACAAGATGAGTCTTCTAGAGTGTTGTCTCAAAATGATTCCATTGCTCAAGTTCTTGAAAAAGAGAAACCAGGTAGAGTGCGTGGTGTGGGTTTCAGACCGACTCCTAATCAACTCTTCGATCCGAATTCGCATCTGTCGGGCAACGGAGTCTAAGTAGAGGAGACCTAAAGGAAGCTGATGAATGAACTAAAGGCAGAGCTGGAAGTTGAGAAGTTGAAAATTAAAAGAAGGCGATGGAGGATGAAGCAGCAACAGAGAAGAAAAGGAGGAAGGCGACAGAGAGTGCTTAGATTTATCTATTTCAACGATAGGGTGAGGAGCTGCCACCAGACATCGCTGCAGGAATGAGTTCAGTGGAATGATAGAGTGAAATATAGTATATTAGGATTGGAGATATTTTGGATTAAAGCAAATATTTTTTTGAAGTAGACTATGCAATTCTTTGTAAGAGATTTGTTTTCTTGATATTTTCGTAAATATATTTTGTTTTGTAGATAATTTTTTTGTTTTTGCCACAAGTTTAGATTCTAAGGTTGAAAATAATAACTCTTACAATAATTATAAATCCAAAAAGCAAAAAAAATTCTATAATATTTTAAAATAATTATGCGATTTTTAAAGAAAAACCTAAATTTTGCATTTTTTATTTTTCTTAATTTAGCGGCGGTTTTAAATCGCCGAAAAGTGTCTCAAAAATTGAAAAGTCTGTCCGGGATTGTGTCGTTTTTAAAACTGCCAGGCACAAACTTGAAACTATTGCAGTAAATAGTGGCGGTTTTAAAACCGCCAGTAAACATATTGGTCATCGTGGCACTCCCCTTTTGTGGCGTTTATACCAGTGGTTGCTGGAAACCGCCGACAAACCTAATCCCTGAGCCCATAACCAAGGTGATCTGGTGAGCTGCAAGCTTTTTGCGACAATTTAATACCACTGCTAATCATAAAAAACCGCCGCGAATTTATGCCTATCTTTTTGTGAAATAATAATAAAATTATAAATTAAGTTATTATATCAATTTTTAAATTAAATATTTTTATTTTATATAATTAATTCCAAATATAATGTTTTATTTTCATTTCAAATTATTTTAAATTAAATTAAATCAATGCAAAATATTTTATTTCTAACACAGTTGGACGTATTTTAGATAGAATTAGAAACCAATAACATATGTTGTATATCTTTCAATATGCAGCTGATGCAATGGTGTCAAGGGGTCTTTCTGCTTTGGGATACCATTATATCAACATAGGTACGACAAAAATTTATAGTTATTATTGTTATTTTTTTTGGTGAACATTATTATTATTATTATTATTATTATTATTATTATTATATTATTAAAATTAAAAAAAAATTGTTATGCTTGGAAATTGCAAGTAAGCTATATATGGAGTTAATGATAAAAGAAAAAAGCAAAAATATAAAAATAAAATATAGAATGCTGATGTTAACATTAATTGAGATTAGTTGGAGTTCGAAATTCATCGTAATAATAAGGTCTTTCATTCTTGAATAAATTAAATAGGTATCTTAATAGTTAATAGTGAAAACTCAGGTACAGTCGACTTTACGTGAAGTTAATACTTGAGAGCTTTTAGAAATCGACTGCACCTAAGTTTCCGCCATAGTTAATTGTAAGTCACAATTCCATTATGACGTTGATCTTTTTCGTATAAAATATATGTAAATGTGTAATTTTTTATGATGAACTGAGTAATTTAATTTGTGAAACCAAATATGACTCTTGAGTCTTGATCCAAAAATTAATGCTAAAAAATTACACTTACTTAAATATATCAAGTATCACGAGAAAATTCACATGATAAAATGTTTCATTTCATTTTTTTTGTGGCAGGGCAATTTGGTTGCAAAAACTTTAACATTTCCTTCAACAATTAAGGCTCTAGTTTATTATGTTCATAGCAAAAATTTAAAGTTGAAAATCTATTCCGGTGCTAGATATGTATCTCAGATTAAACACAATATTAATATTAATATTAAAAATTTATTATTTTTAATTTTTTAATTACAATAATATCTTTGTAGAGATCAGACATGTAGCAAAATTATGCCTGGATCACTGGAACATGAAATCCAAGATGCAAAGACATTTGCTTCTTCGGTAATATATTCATTTGAAAGTCATTTTACACTTATATAAAAAAATTTATTTTGATTCATGTATGTATAATTAACATGTTTTCAATGTTATTTTAGGCAACTGACTACCTGAAGTATGATAGTTGTAACAACAATAATATAATCCCCAAAAGAGAGGTATTAATTAATGGGATTTAATTATATATATATAATCAATGAATTTATACATTTTATTTATCAGTCAGGTACCCAACAACGAGTAAAGCAAGCTTTATTAAACTCTGGAAGATCAATCTTCTCTATGTGTGAAGTATCAAAGATTTGACTCCCATTTCGTGGGTACCAACATTAATTTGGATCCATTGTCCCATTTCGTGTTAGTCGGGAGAGAAGTGACTCTGTCATATCAGGACTATTTCGTGGGTTCTATGTTTGAATTGAAGGTATAATTCATTTCAGATGTGCTGCAGCTGAAATAGTTATGCGCATTTTAATAATAATTTTTATCCGTGCATATTTAGAAAATTAATTTATTTTTTTATTTATTTAAATAAAAAAGGACACTAAACACTTATTTTTTTTGAATAATTTTAAATTTCAATTTTCACCCTTGATCCTAATAGTGTGTATTTCTCTCTCTTTTTCTCTTTCATCTTTCCTCCTCCTTCTTTTGTCACTATTCTTTTCCCTCAATCACTCCTCCTTCTACCACTGTCACTGTTCGCGCCTCTTTGTCATTTGTCTAAATCTGTCACCGACTACTGAAATAATTATTGCGCCGTTGCCACGCAGCTCTCGCAAAACAATAAATCGCAGTGCTGTCGCCGTCCAGCCTTCACGAGATAGCAAATTGCCGCACCGTTACAGAACAGTCATCGTCCACCCCTCGCAACCCAACAACTCGCAGCGCCCACCCCTTCCGACATAAGAACACTCGTGCGACATGCATACCCGTCTTCCTCTATTTCGCAACTGCCATCGCCTTCCAGCAACTCGCAGCCACCATTGCCTTCTTTTCCCTTTCTATTGGCGTCATCCCATTTCTCTCATTCTCTTGATTTTTTTAATTTTAATTGATTGTTACTGTGATTACTGACTGCCTTTCTTTGTCAGTCTTTTTTTAAGTAGATAATTAGTTACTGTTAAGAAATTTATTTAAGATTTTTTTGTTAATTATAGAAAATGATGATGATGATGATGATAGTAATAGAGATCAATGGTTATAAATGATGGTGATAGTTATAGATGTTGAAGGTGGTGGTAATAGTAATGTTATTGATGATGATAAATTTAGTATTTTGATATGAATAAAAATTTAGTATACTGTTATATATATTATTAGTAAATACAATAAAAAAATTGTGTATATTTTTATGTTTATGTATTGTATTCTATCTATTCTTTTGTGTTTTTATTACCAAATAAAGCTATAGTGAATAAGAAGAATTTTAGTGTCTGACTTTTATTTTCATAATATCATTTTCGTCGTATATATCCATTAAAAAAATACATTTTTATTATTTTTAGTACTCAAATTACTCCAGATTTTTTAATTAATCTATAAACTTCTTCATTTCAACAAATCTCGTATATACATATAATAAAGGGACAATTCATTTAGCCTGTATATATTGTTATATTATTAAATATGATA
The DNA here is from genome assembly GCF_000817695.3 of Arachis duranensis. NCBI lineage: Eukaryota > Viridiplantae > Streptophyta > Magnoliopsida > Fabales > Fabaceae > Arachis > Arachis duranensis. The sequence goes on from NC_029775.3 coordinate 11,059,630, forward strand.
TAGATCATAGGTAAAGATCTCATATTATTTAATATTAATTTATTAACTTTTTTTTTCTCTGTGGATTCTTTGCTGACTTCTATTTTTGTTTGTTATCACATATTTATAGATTAATAGTGTGCCTAAAATTATTATAATAGTTTATTAAAATTAATTAATAATATTTTATTAACATATAAAACCCAAAACATAAAGTTTATAGTAAATATTCATTTTTAACTATAAAAAATTAATTTACTGATAAAACTAATTATAAATAATTTAAATAAGTAAATAGTTTTTTTAGTTTTTTTGAAAAATTAACTATCAAAAATATATTTGATTCAAATTAAAAAATTTTAGGACAAAATTAAAATAAAATAAAATTTAAAAATACTTTTAAAAACAAAAAATATGTTTTATCCTCTAATTAATATTGTGCCTATAAATAATTATATTCGTTTAACAGTACTATTAAATGTTAATTTGGTGAAAAACGTCGTTAGTTATGATCCTAACCGATCGTTACTCTTTTATGTGGCACTAATTAATTTTATTTTGGAAATTAAAATATTAATAAGTGAAAGAAAGATAAAAAAAAAGAGAAAGTATAGATAAACAATGCATATTATGAATAATGTGAACAACGATTTAAAAAAAAGGTAAATTTAAAATTAAATTTTAAATTCTTAATTAATTAAATAATTATTAACAGATAAATTTAAAAAATTAAAATTAGCACATAAATACATTCATACTGCGTCCGGTTACTCGTAATTCCGTTATAACCTCATTTTTTATGTTTGCGACATAGCCATATGGTCCCTCTCCAATACCCCACCACAACTTGCTGTCGTCGTAGGAGGAAGCCGTTCAGACGTAGCAGAACGCCGCCGTTTCTCATCATCCCGTTCAAACGCAGTAGAAGCCCACTGCCTCACAGCAGCCCGTGCCGCCGCCGCAGCCTCACGTCGACGCTGCCATTTGTCTCACACTGAAATCGCCGTTTGTCCTCTTACGAACGAGATTCTTCTGCGATCGTGAAAAGCGAGGAAGCATTTAGGAGAAGAAGACATCAAAAACACATACAATTGTTTGTTAATAACGTGGATCGGCGTGAGATCAATATAACGAACTTAGGAAATATGATATGTGCATGAATAATGATAGGTACTCAAACCAAAAACTACGCCACAACAAAGGTACCCATTTCTTTTCCTTCGGGAATAATAAAACAAAACTCTTTCTTTCTTTCTTTCTTATAGAGAAATGAGAATGATAGCTGATGCTGATGGTGATAGATGATTGTTGTTCACGTCCTCTTCTCTCTTTGAATTGTTATTCATTTTATTAGGTATGCAGATGGTTATTTTCATTCTAAAGTAGATGTTTATTTAATTGGATTGGATTTAATTAGGTATAATAAAATGTATTGGATGTTCATTTTATTAGGTATGTGAATGGTTATTTTTCATTCTAAAGAGGATGTTTATTTAATTTGGATTGGATTTAAGTAGATATAATAAATTTTGATGGATGTTCATTTTACTAGGTATGTGGAGGGTTATTTTCATTCTAAACCGATGACTTGATGGAGAAAAAGTTCAGCGACGCTGAGGCTGGCTAGTGAGGAAGAGACCGACGGCGCGGTGAGGGTTTGGAGAGAGGTATGCGGTGGTAAAAGGGTTAGAAGGTGGATGGTAAAGTGTAAAAGGTGAAAGTAGAATTTTTGGGAGGGTGATTTGTGATGGACTTTTTTTTTCACCTTCTGTGGGCTAAAAGTTAGCCCATTGTTCACGTTGTTCAGATTCTCTGTTGTCTACCTAGCGGAGTTGGAAAAAAAAATGTTTAGTTATCCCTAACCCCTCTTTCAAAATGGTAGGTGAGAGTGACTGAGTGAGTGTGAGTTTCGCGCGAAATAGAAAGTGATGAACACATTGGTGATCCATAGTCGCTGCTAACTTCAATGAAACATGATCGTTCCCAAGCCTTCATCGTGCGCGAGTTTGGGTGTCGTTCACTGTCGCAAGTGCAGTCTTGAACTGTTGTAGCATCACCACAGAGGAGGAAGACCCAGTTGGAGACATTAGCGATTAGATTTTGAAAGGTACGCACTCGCACAAACATGGATATTTGAATATTATGGTCTGATTTTGCATGTGCTAGTTTATTGTTGCTTTTGTGACTATGGAGTTAGGATTTGTGTTGTCATTGTTTGCAATTTTTCGATAGTTCTTAAACCATTTTTTTTTCTATGCTGGTTTACTTGAGGTGTTCTTTTGTATTTTCAGTCTGTTTTCATTTTTTTTTGTGTTGTGAATGTTTTTTGCATTAAGACTATGTTTTGATTTTATTTTTTTCCCCTATTTGTGTTATCACAGTTAGGGAGATTAAAAAGCTAAGAATTTTTGTCATTGCTACGTTAAGATTACGGGAATTTGTGTTATAACGTGGTTCTTTTTTGTTTGTCTATATTTTTCTTCTCTTTCTTTCTCTTTGCACTTGAATTTTTGCGATACTAAAACTTGCATTCGATTTGATTTAGGCGAGTTCATCATTTAACGTCTTGACACTTTTTTCAAAATTATTTATGGTCTCTCGTCAAACTGTCTTGCTGAGAGTTGTGATTTGGTGATGAAGAAAATGCGAAGAAGAATAAAAATATTAATAGAAGGAGAAAAAAATTAAATGATATTACTAACATCATTATTGGCCACTTATTATAAAAGTTTACTGTTACATAAGATCAGAACTAATGATATTTCTTACTAAATTAACATTTAGTTACAACTGTCAAATGAATATAAACATTTACAATACTTGTTTAAATGATTCATCGTTAATTTTATCAGTATCTATTGGAGTTAAACCCTGAAATGGTCTCTAAGATTGGCGTTGTGCACTAAAATCGTCCCTAAGATTTTAATTGCACTAATTACGTCCCTGAAATTGATAAAAGTGCACAATGTTAGTCCTTGACCCATTTTCCATTAACGACGTGATGACATGACTTGATGATGTGAGCTATTAGTGACACGTGCCGTTCCATGATTTGGCCACGTGTAATGGTATGATGATGTGGTGACTAGTGACACGTGGCATGCTGATGTGGATTGTTGTGCCATGTGTCACAATGCTATTTGGCCACGTGTCCGTTTGTGTCATGTGTTGTCCATTATGTCATCACTCTAGATGCACCAAATTAGTTCCTCACTTTACATTAAGTGACTCATTTTTGTCCCTGAAATTGAATGTCGTACACCAAACTAGTCCCTTCATTAATTTTTTTTATTTTTTTAAAATTTAAAATTTTTAATATTTTGGATGCACTAATTTCAATTCTGTTTTTTTATATATTGTTTAAATACAAGTGTTTTCATAAAAAAATTTAAAATTTTAGTTTTAATTATATAATTTTTCTATAATAATTTAACATTAGTAAATTTTGTAATATATAAGTATGTTATTATAAAAAAAGAATCATATAATTGATTTAACACATTTTTTTATCAAAAAACATGTATTTTTAATAAGAAGTCAATAATTAAAATAAATAATTTTTTTTCTTATGAAATACACGTTTTCGTTGTGTGTAAATGGGCTAGATTGAAGATACTTCAAGCACTCTCACTAACATCTCCGACCTCTTCAGTCTAGACAAAAGAGGTCGGAGATAGTAGTGAAAGCGCTTGTAACATTTCGAATACTGATCAAAATGAGTAAAGCTTAAAAAAATATACAATAATCTAAAGACATATAAGAAAGCCATAAAAATAAGATAAAATATTCAATTCATTCAAATTTTGAAAAGAAAGATAGAAGAAAAAGATATATGGTATAGTTAAAACACCATGTTGAATTGACTGTTACATTCGATGCGACTCAAGTATTATTTTTAAGCCTGCAGGGTCAAGCAAAAGCAATTAGAATCCTAATAGATGACATTACTAAACTAACCACTTCTTTCAAAGGAACCATGGAAATTCTGATAGAGAAAAAAATTGCTTTGAACCTTTGATTAAAGTACCGATATAATTGAGAAGGTCTAGATAATGTTAAATTAAACTCTAAGATGAAATATATTTGGACTTGATAAAAATCTTATCAATCATGCCAAATGAGGCATAAAGTGCAGAAATATTTTTCTTTCTCTAATAACAACATAAATGCAAAACGCAATGAAAGGAAATTATAAAGGATAGTGTTACCTGGAGGAGGTTGCAGGCAATCAGAGACTCCATCGGACACCACAACAAACATGTAATTCTTGGATCCACTGTTGCGAATCAATTTTCCAAAAAAAAATTCCTCTCCGTACAACAGAGTAGCATATGCCTCGTTCGAAACTCCCCTCTCTCGAACGACTTTCTACTTTGGTGGGAGATCCAGCATAAGCAGTGGCCTCCATTACCGCCATTGCCTCATTCCTCCTCCTTTCTCTCTCAATCTAACTTCCTTCTTTCTCCCTCACTACTCTATTTGCTTTCGCTTTCTTGCATTTGATTCAGAGGTAGCTGTAACCATACAGTTTGCATTATGATAAATTACTGTTAGATCTGTTTTTTGAAATTTATATATTAATTAAAATTAAAATTTATTTACAATTACACAACTTTGTAGATAATAGAGTTCTAAGCAACATCATCATCAGATGCTGGTAATAACTAAAAAAGAAGCACTCCTCAACTTACTTCAGCAAATCCCAAATCCCAGTCCATAATGGTGACTTTTGTATAAATCTGTTTCTTAGATCTGGCATAATGGTGACTTTTACATAAAAGCTCCAAATTCTGGTTCTTGAATCTACAATATCTGACCCAAGAACACAACAGTACTCATTAAAAATTAGAAAGATAAAACAATAATTATAATAAAAATTTATACCAAAAAATTAAGAAAGACGAAGAAGAGCTTTAATTAACTTCCTACCATGGAGCAGTAGAACTTGAAACTGTCATTCACCGAAAAATGGATTATAAAGGATTCTTCTCTAGTTATAACGAAATCAAACAACAAAATAAAGAGAGAACTAACCATCTTTCATTTGCATTATCCACCGGCGAAGGAACGGCTACGACGGCGTTCTGCGGTAGATGCAGTTCTACAGATCCAACAGCGGCGGTAGCCTCCATCACCGTCGTCGCCTCATTTCTCTTCTTTTCTCAGTCGATCTAGCATCCTTCTCCTTCTTCTGCCGTGCTTTATTTCTTCACCGACCTTTTCTTCTTCTCTTCTCTGCGATATCAAAAGAGAAAGTCTGGTGCCAACTACTCTCCCTATCTGAACTTGCAACTCTCTTTCATATTCTCATCTTGAAAGTTCCGAAACAAAATCATTTTCAATTTGAATTTAAATCAAATTCCGCCCAATTACTTCTTTGGATTGAAAATTATCAGCTGCCCAATATTAAAAATATACACTTGTCAATCATACATAGTTTTATGTGTCGAACACAGAATACTCTACTTGTCGAGCAAATACCACAACTACATTTTTATTATATATAATAGATTATGAGTAGTGCTAGGGAGCCAATGGCCTAAACGTACATACAATGGGCTAAATCTTTGGTTTATGAATAAAATGAACATCACCTATACTATCCAGAATAACCATCCGGTCTCATGTTATAAAAAGTTAATTTTGGGTTCACCAAAATTCGAACTCTTAACCTTCCAGATTTGAAACTCTAATACCATGTCCTGAAATCACTCATCCCAAAAGCGTAACCTGATAGGACAATATAACACTAATAATCATATCTCTAATACTTTCTAAACCTTCATTGTACACATTGTACGCTTAAGTCATTGACTCCCTATACTTTTTCATAAATTTTACATTTAAATATTTTTATTAACTAAATTAATCTAATATAATTAATATTATTCTAAATTTTATTGTTTAATTTAATTAGACTTGATACCTAAACAAAATTTGATACACACTCAAAAAATTATTAACATCGCAAATAAACGAATAGAACAAACAACTAGGTTATACAAAATATCAATTACTACACATAAATTCGTATCTGATATTTTATAATAAAAATTTTATTATATAATTATAATAATTAATGAATTTAATTATTAATTTATTATAAAATTAATTATTCTGAAGACTTAGAAAAATAAATAATTTGATGATTAATTTTTCGATCAGAGAGAAAGGTTTCGGCGCCTTCTTCAGACAGCTCAGAGATGAAGGCTACCTGTTTGTTCCCTTTTCCTTTTTATTTGCTTCCACAAATTCTTCGCTTCCATGGATTTTGTTGCCTTTTATTTTAGGGTTTTTTATTGTACTTTCAATTCTTCTCACAATCTTCAACTCACTACTTCTCTGTTCTCATTTCACATTTCAGGAGGTGCCTTCCGGACGGAAATCTCTTGTAAGTCAATTGCTCTGCTTTGATCTTTTGCGTTATCATCTTTTCGAATCCAGAAAAACTTAGTCTTAATTGGATAGATATGAATTGTTTTAGTCTATAGGCTTTTCTTGCTGCTGCTTACATATTATTCAAGAAAAGAGAGTTTTTGTAGAGATTCGTTTAGATGCAATTGAAGAAGTCTCCTCCAATATTCACACTGTATTTCAGCTCCATCATCATTAGGTTGTTTATTAATCAATCTGTTGAATTGTATCATGAAGTGTGTGATTGTGATTATCTAAGGGAATGTGAGAGTGAGAAGTGTTTCTTTTAAGCTTACAAGTTTCAATGTTCAAACTACAAAGACATGCACACAGCAGATTCTGGTTTTACACCGATACTCATTTCTAGTTCCTCTCCAAATTCCCTGAATTTCCAAGATTTCTTTTCTCTTATTACTTTGCTCTAGTGGCAGGCTCTTTTTTT
>NC_029775.3:11066492-11089829 GCF_000817695.3 Arachis duranensis
ATTCTTCCTTTACTGTTTTCATTTTTTCGGGAAATATCTTGCAAGTCAATTCTTGTGTTGTTTTTATTACTTTCATTTATCAGAGTGATTATTTTAGTTACTAAAATAAAGGGTTCATCTGCATTACAAGTAAATATTATCATCAATGTTACTGCCTCAAGTGTATCTGAAACTAAGAATGCACGTCAAGAAAGAAAAAAAAAATTCTACTTGTTTACAGTAGCTAGAGATGATGGGATTGAAACCAGTTGGAAACCAAAATTTCATAAACTGGTGTAAACTGGTTTTAATGTTGAAACCAGTTTGCCTTATGTCAATGTGGTTCAATTTTGGTTTTCAAACCATTCATAGTGGTTTGGTGTGGTTTTTATCTGGTTATTAGAAATATCAAACCATGTCCATCCCTGTATACCAGTATTTTTTTGCCTGCCAATCTAATTTTGTCTGAATTTATGTAGGCAAACCAAGATCCATAATATTGGTGCAACGCTTGTTGGTGTTGACAAATTCGGTAACAAGTATTATGAGAAACTTGAAAACACACAATATGGTTAGTTTCAGCTCCCTGCTGTCTGTCTCTCAACTGTGCATATGTATAAGGGTTTAAGAATTACACATGGCTGAAAGCAGTGAAAATAAACCCTTAGGGTGTGTGTGGTTCAAGTATTACTTTGTTACAAAGATTCTATTTCCATGGGAATCATATATACCCAAGGGGAAGGTGGAAATTGAAATGATGGTATTTTGATTTCCTGGAATCAAATTTGGTTGGGAGTAGCTTTTCAAACTTTGAACCAAACATGAACATATGATATTCCCATCTTAAAATTCCTAGGAATTATTTATAATTCCCCTAACCACACACACTCTTAAAGTGCATATAGGCAGGAATGGCCTTGTTCTTAGGAGCAACCTGACTATGACATAGTGAACAAGAAAAGGATATGGTGAAAATGCTATGGCTTTCTTAATACTGCCCGGAAAATGACAGTTCTGTTCTACTGTCCTTTGATGGCCCATGCAACAATTACACGTTACAGTTCGGCAAAGTTAAAGTGGGTTGTGTGCTAAACAAATGGTTCAAACCTTAAGAACTAATATGCATCCCCACCCCTCTCCTTTCTTTTCTCTTCTCACTCATGTCTGGAAATCTGCCAGATAGTTAGCCTTGAATTTCAATATGAGGTGTGCTCATACATGCTGTTCGGTTCCTTGAAATCTGGCAGGAAGACACAGGTGGGTTGAATATGCAGAAAAGAGTAGATATAATGCTTCACAAGTTCCACCTGAATGGCATGGTTGGCTCCACTTCATTACTGATCATACAGGAGATGAGGTAAGTTCAGTTATCCCTAGGTAGTGTCATCTGGTCTGCAAATTCGCAGCTCCTAGATAATAATGTGGGTTTTGTTGCAGCTTCTTTTGCTGAAACCGAGAAGGTATGGTGTTGAACACAAAGAAAATTTATCAGGAGAGGGTGAACAGTATATCTATCACTCCAAGGGACATGCACTTAATCCAGGACAGAGAGACTGGACAAGGTACCAACCATGGCAATCCAAGCTTGAACCATGATTGCAGTCTATCTGTGTTGAAAATTTTCCTGAATGTTGGTTTTTGACATTCTGGATAAATGATTTGCATTCGCATTGAGGGGGGGTGCTTTTTCCCGTTGAATAAAATGAATTATTAGCTATTCTGTTCGACAAACTCACTTTGTAATTTAAGAAATCGCAATCACATCTTAATATACTACTTAAGCTATATGCATGTACGTATGAAATCCACGTCTCTCGCTTTAAAAATCATTTTCAATGTATTACGATTTACTATTACATAGTTCCCACTTTGAAAATAAAAATATTCATTTGAGGTTACAATGCTCATTTTCATTTTTGGCAGAACACATTCATATATATGGTGAATTATGTCCATCTTTATTGTAATTACGGTACCTATGCAGTAATATTAAAATTATTTTTTTTTTATATTTTAGTAATATTTTTTAAGAATACTATTTTAGAATATTATAATCACTATATTCATTGTAACATAAGAATTCTAGAATAATCCTATATATATATAAACATTAAAAAACTGAACTCACTTGAAGAAGATTAGAAGAGTACTAGAGAACAAATTTTTAGTTGAAAGTTTTGAATAAAGTTGTCCAAATCTTTGTGGATGCTTAGATGATTAAATCTTGACCAACACATTCGCCCGTAATCTACAAATACAATCATGGTATAATTTAACTGCGCAATGTATTTTAGCAAAGCTGTTTCTTTATTTTTTAATTGTTAGAAGATAATTTCGTCGATTGATAGATAAATGGGATTCCACAAGAATGACCAAAAATAATTTAGTAAAGTTCCAATATAAAGGAGACTAGAAATTAAAAGAAAGCTGAAAAAACCGCAACCAATTTTAATACAGTTCTTGATATTTAACAATTCTTCTTTCACCCCCTCGCACTTGAAAAAGACCAGTCTCAGACAGTTCCTACCATGAAGCCATCTTCCTTACCAATTCCCAGGGACTCTGTCTTTATATGAAAACAAGCTGCTACGTATTTCATTACAATCAGGACTGTAATATTTCTTGTTTCTATCTACCTCCTAAACATGCCAGAATGTTGTAGTGTTCTGCAGTAATCCAATATGGTTGGGGAACTCTTTATTTGTTCCCATATCTTGACTGAATTCTTCAACCATTCACGCTCAGACACAGGTCTCGTGAAAGATGGCGGCTTCATCGATAAAATCTATCAGACAGAAAACACATCCCGCTGTGTCAGAGCAAAGGTAATAATATAACAGAGGCTAAAAAAATTCGTAATATAAACGAGGCTAAAAGTTAAAAATTAAGAGTAATACACATTGTGTGTTTAGAGGGGAGGGGGGAGAGAGATAAAGAAAGAGACCTGATCCCGTAATTTCCATAATGCAGATATGTAACTTTCATGCCGAGCTCTTGGATTTTCTTCCTTTTGCTTGAATGGGATCGCATGCATATTTAGCATGCCAGAATCCATATGACTTGTATTTTGTTCCCCTGGCTTGCTTCCAGTGTGTTCTCTCGCAAATGAGGATGCTTTGAAATACTGCAAAAGTGCCCTTCTCAACTGCACAACATTTTTGGGAGTAAAGTCTTGATCATGCAACCTATAAAGCTCAAAAGAAAATACATATTAGTGTTTTTTCTCTATGCAACAATCTTATTTTAGTTTAATAGCAAAAAGAAGTGGGGACAAGCTAGAATAGTGATAATATGATTTTATACATTATATCAATGTCAGCCAAATGACTCATGGAAACAAGAAATACTCTCTTGCACTTAATTTTTCTTTACCAATAATCACAACCGACTAAAATAAAAATATTAGTTAGTTCCTCTTTGCTTTGTGATTTTCTTTATTTTACGTTTGTATATAGTTTGACAGTGTGGACATACATATAGTTGGTAACACAGACCATATTTCTAAAAATCTTTCTAAACTTTAAAGGAGGAATTCCTGAAAAATTTTAAGTTCAACCAAGATATTAGAAGAAAAGGGAACTGGTCCGGCAAACAAGTGGCTAATGAAATCATACAACAGGGTCGTTAATTATTCACCATTTCTCATTCAGTAATTCCCTCCATGTTCTTTCATAGTATTAGGGATATTACTGTGTTAGTCAGAGAGTTAGAGATTATTACTTGTTAGTTACAATTAGTATGCTAATAACTTATTTATTACCACTTTATATAAGGATGAATCTCTATTGTAAATTCAACGATTCTCACAATTTGGTAAATCTTACATCGTATATTTTCTACTTTATTATCTCTTTTCTCTGAATACCATGGATATCAACACAGTTTGATGACACATTACAAATAGAGAGATTTTTCTTACTTGCTGTGTACAAACACAGGGGTAGCCATGTACTCTTCACGTTCAGGAACTTTGTAATCTTTTTCAAGCCCCAAATTAGAGCTCTGTGAAAGTGATGAAGCCGGCAAGGATGGGTCTGGTATCCCATGCTTCAACAAGTCAGCCTACAAGATAACAACTAGAGTGTGGTCACTCCTTTTTATACATTTATGGAAGTGTATCTGCAAAATATGTACAAGGATTTTAAATTAATCAAGACGGCCTAGAAAATGCTTCTCTGCCAACAGCCAAATATTTCTCTTTTTTTTTTCATCAAAAACATAATTTGCTTGTCCATACCAAATGAGTCATGTAAAATTTACAGAACTCTGATAAACAAAGACCAATCAAGTAACTATTATGTTTATTATCATCTGAACCAATCAATAAAAGAAATAACAGATTCCAAAAGCATAAACGAAATTTGAGAGTGCAGTTGTTGTTATTCTGACAGTGAATGCATAGAGCATATAGGAAACGATCCAAACTAAGAAGAGCCTATGACCTAAATTTTGCTATACATTACTCTCTTTTTTGACCTCATATAAGTTTGGATGACAGGAAAACCAGATCACATCAAACAGTGGTTATAAAAAGTTAAGGGGTGGTACCATATCCATATTTCAAAGGTCAAGTAAAACACTAATAAGATGAAGAAGTAACTATCACCATGATGATCATTGTAAAATGTAATGGATGGACCTTAAACCATTTGATTTTGCATAGTATAGTCCAAACATTGCAGCCAAACCGTTGATATATTTCCCCTGATTAGATAATCTTACGCACACACGATTAGCCAATACAAGTAGAAGATACCCATTGAATGCATTCAAATAACAAATGACACAACAGGTAAGCCTATCTTCTGAATGACAGCATAGTTTGCACAGCATGGAAAAATTACTTTTTTTTAAGTATTGTACAGGAATTGAACCATCTGTAACAACAACAAAAAAGTTGAAGTAAATGACATACCGTCAACATCAAATGCCACATGCTATCATCATGAACTCCATCTGACACCACCAGCACAACATGGCATATAGATGCAAGTAGAATAGCAAGCTATAAAGATTCCTTGCAGCACCACAACATAGTCAAATTCATCAGATTATAGCAATACAAGTAATAGAAGTTATCAATTGTGATCAAGTTAATACATGATTAGATTTTCATCGGAAAGAAAGAGGAAAAAAATTGGGAGTCAATGTTTACCTGAATATTCATAATCTCATGAGCCAATTCAGCTGACAGTGATTCTCCAGTTATCACTGAAATCGTCGAAGAGCCATCCGGTCTCATCATCTCGGCTAAAACCGAAGCACTAAACACAGGCTACAAATGCAAAACAAAAAGCATAAACCAGAACACAACAATTCAAGCTACGAACTAAGATATCATGGGTGGCATTTTACCTGAGTATCAAGAAGAATAATACGTTCAGAAGATACCCTAGGTTCAATGCCAGTAGAACAATGCCTTGCCATGGCTCTGGTCTCTTCAGACTGTGTGGAAAAAGGTGGTAGCATCCCTGTAAGCTTACACACACATCAAATCATAGTTGAACACATGGATTATGGAAACTACAACACAGTAATCAAACTCAACTAGGAAAACGTTAATTCAATAAATTAAATTGCGTGAAGAATAAACTGACCAGGTGAAGTTGAATCAAAACCATAAATTTCGTTCATAATAGTTGATTTTCCAGCTCCAGATGGCCCAATCACCCCAATCACAGTGAAATCAGTATTCTCAGTCAAAAACTGCGAACATTTTCAAAATCCAGTTGCTAAGTTTACTTCTTCTTTTTTTCCGGTCTCTGTGACCTAATTGTAAAGACTATAATAGAAGCAAAGAAAGACGAAGGCAGAGAGGGATTTACAGGGAGAAAGCGATCGATGTGGAAATCCCAGGAATCGGAGAGAAGGTTGAGGGATGCAACGGAAGGAAGACGAGAACGGAGCTGCGCAGCTTCATCGTCGGCGGCTCCGCCACGGGAAAATTTACCGGTGACGGGACCGCCGGCGACGAGCCCAGGCTTTGCTAGAAGGATCTTCGGAGAAGAAGATGTTTCAGAAGCCATTAATTGGTTATTCAGCTTCTCAGCTTTCACCAAAACTTTGGTACAGTTCAGTGTGGGTTTTTGTTCTTTCTTCTCCTTTCTCCGTTTGGGCTTAAAAGAATTTAATTTTAAAGCAATACAAATTAGATTTCCATGAGTTTTGGCACAAAAGTTAGATTTGTTGGCCTTTATGCAACTGCAAACCAAATTTGAAACATGGGTTTGGGCTGTTTATACCCATTTCCAAAAAAAATCTTTCTTTTTTATGATTTTTTTTTAAATTCTTTATAAGAGCAAAAGTGATTTTATGCTTGGATATCTCATGTAAAAAGATATTTTTATTTATAAATTATGTTTGGGTAAAATAAGATAAAAATACTTTTTTGTCTATTTATTATGTGAAAAATATTTTTTTTAAGAAAAAAGATTTTTTTAAAAAATATAAATTATAACTTCTCAAAAAAAATTTTTATTTTTTAGTATTTTTACTTTTATTATTAGAAAATTACCAAACAAATTAAAAAATAAAAAAATCTTTTTTATTAAAAAAATATCTTTTTTCTTGATTTAATAGCGTCCAAACAAGCACCTTAACCACCCATGTATATATTGTTTAGGATTGGAAATTGTATGATTTATCCTACAAGAAAATAAATTTACACATATATCTAGGGGTGTTCAAATATAAATCGAGATAAATTAAATCTTTTATTCAATTTAATCTAAACCAAAAACCAATTAAAATGGTACTAATTTGAATTTAATTGTGACGCGGACCAAATGTTAGTTCAGAATTTTTCAATAAAAATCGCTTCATCAATAGTATAGTTCTAAACCAACGAATGATCTGTGCCAGAGTTTAGTTTAGAAGATTGTCACAAGTTTAAATCAATACAAACGGTGAGTTTTAAATTTTAAGTCATCTCTCAAAAGAATTGCAGTGAGGTATGCGCATCATTGGTTATGAAAAAAATTATTTTTGATAGCAAAAGACAAGAAATTAAATGAAAAGAAAATAAAAAACAAACAAAAAATTCAAGTGCTAAAAAGTATTTTGGCAATGATTGAGAGTTAAGATTTCTTATTAAAGTCATTAACTACAAACATGACATTTTTTTTTATCAATTTCTTGCAAGGTTCTCAACCACAAAGGGAGAGATGGCATCACTATAGATACCAAACAAACAACACTATCATAACCAATGTATAAGAAGGATCATGCACAAAACAACACCTAAAATAAAACACCTTCTATCAGACTCAAACCACCACAACTCCAAACAAAATACTATCCACTCCACCAAAGAAGAGATGCCTTGTTCCAATCTCTAAAGTCCCTTCGGCATGGCCATCAAGCCAAAAAAAGAATGGAACCACACACAATCCAAAAAAATCTGTATTGCTAGCAGCAGCTACTTTACCAGGAACGGTCACACCAATAAATTCTTTGACAATCTTCAGATTTTGTCAAGTTTCTCCAAGAGCTGAAGTGCTTGAAATCAATCAATTTTGCAAAATGAATCTATAAATTTTCTATATTGTAGCAAATTCAAGAATTTATTTCTTTCAAAATTAAAGTTTCATTGTTTGTAGTCTTTTCTTGATGCCCACTGCACTAAATTTAGATTATTTAACATCACATGCAGGTCTCAATTTTACCAATTGACTCCTCCAAAATAAATTGTATCACATTTTTTACTCCTTGAATTTCAGCAGCTACCAAATTACCTGCATCATAGAACTCACAAAGAAAAGCCACCAAATAGTTATTTGTATTTGTAAGATATCTTCTAGTTGCAACCAATTGCTTTTTATGGATAAAATCAACACAAAGCCACCAATGCAAACTGTTTTAGTTACTCCTTTGGGTTATATCTCTCTTCATACTTATTTTTTCTAACTACACCCTCTCTTGATTCCTCCCTTTGATATAGTCATCCCACTCTTTTCAATAATATTTTATTTCCTCCCAAATGTCCTCCACTTTATCTATTTTATTATGGAATATCTTTTGATTTCTCTTCCTCCAAACCACCCAAATAATCGCAAACCAAAGATTGATCCATCTCCTCCTTCCGCATATACTTGCTTCTTGATCGCACCACATCTCCAAAAATTATTTTAGTTCTGCTGGTTTAACCCACTGTATTCCTCCCTCTTGAAATGCTTTTGCCTACAGAAATTTCACCAACTAGCAATGAATAAAGAGATGATTTTTATCTTCTTCATGTTTTTCACACAGCCCACAAGTAGTCTCACTCTCTCCTATAATATTCAACCTTGCTGACCTTTTCTTTGTGTTCAACCTTCCCAAAATCGCAAACCATGCCATCATTTCCACCCTTAGTAGAGCAGCTCCTCTCCAAATATTATCAAAGAAGTGTTTTGATTTGGCAAAACCAAGGGTTTCCCCTTCTACAGCATTTATCATTGATTTGATAGTGAAGCTTCCATCTGTCGTGAATGTCCACACTACTTTATCTTCTGTACATGCATTTAAGAAAATATTTTGCAAACAAGAATGTAATTTCTCACAATGTTTACGCTCCCACTCAAAAAAAAATCTCCTCCACCGAAGGTTCCAGTTCCATAATAAACCATCCCAAAAACCACAATTTGCAATCACTTCATTCTTGTTACTTGATATGACAAAGAGTCTCGAAAATTTATCTCTAAGGCTAAAGTCTCCAAGCCACTTGTCCTCTCAGAATTTTGTTTTACTCCCATTTTCCACGGACATCTTTAAACCGTGATCCGCAATCGTCTCCACAGGAACAATTTGCTTCACACCATTAATTATGTCTTTCCAAGGTCCAGTAGATTTAGGGACCTTAAAGTCATGAAGAGATTCTTTTAGCTTCATATCATTGCAAGAGGCCACAATCTGCTTCCAAAGGGGTTTATCTTCGTCTGCATATCTCCACCACCATTTGAAAAGTAACGCTGCATTTTTAATATTAATGTCCCCCACTCCTAAACCTCCATGCTCTTTTGGTTTTTGAATCTGACTCCAACTGATCATTGGCATCTTCTTCTTACCATCCTTCTTACTCCAAAAAAATGCTGGTTTGAGTGTAATTATTTTTTCTCCACTGCTTTGGGCATCTTGAAGAGGCTTAAATAGTATATTGGGAGATTATTTAATACCGCCTTAATCATTGTTAGCCTTCCATCTCTAGACAGAACTTTCATGAAGAACTTTTGAGCTTCTTGTTTGATTCTTCTTGGATTCCTTACTCTTCATTCACCGCATCTTAGCTCCACCACTTGTTTTCTTCGATTTTTAATTGATGCCATAGTATGGAAATATCTTGAATTTTTATCCACCTCTTTAATATATTTCTCCCTCGACATTTGCTTCCAATATTCTCCTTTTCTCTTATACCATAATTCTAGTTGACCCGTCAAAACCTTCCTTCTCTCATCTCTCTAACTTGACTTCCACTTTGGCTATTTCTTCTTCAAATTTGTTTATCCTTGCATTGATGTTCCCAAAAACTTTTCTATTCCATCTTGAGATGTGCTTCTTCAATAATTTCATCTTGTCCTGAGTTGGAATGTTGCCCAACTTGAGCCATTCTTCTTTGATCATTGGAATAAATTTTGGATTTGAGAACCAAATATTTAGGGACCGAAAAGGCTTGGGGCCCCAATCCGTAGAATCTGATTTTAGCCATAGCGGGACATGGTCAGATTTTGAGCGCTGCACCACCTCCAATTTGGAACGCGGGAACTTCTGAATCCACCCTGGGTCAACACAAATCCTATCTAATCTTCTCGCTTGACTTCTCCTTCTCCACGTGAACTTCCTACCTTGTAAAGGCAAGTCCACCAAATTCATCTCTTCCATCCATACTTTGAAATCTGCCATACCTATCTCACTGCCTCTTTCACTGCATCTTTCATTAGAATTTAGCACTTTATTATAGTCTCCAATAGCAATGAAGGGGACATTCATACTTCTTTTTACTCTAATGATCGCCATACACAACCAAAATTGTTATATCAAAATTTTCCTGCTTTAGTGTTCCCCTAATACAGATCTATCTACTTTCCACTCTCCTTTCTAGATCTGTGAAGCAATCTTTGTCCCATATACATAATAAACCCCCGCTAGCCCCAATAGATTCTACCGTTACCCAGTTAAAGTCTCCTTATCCCCACATTTTCTTCACAATATTCACATTTATCTCTTTCAATTTTGTTTCAACTAAATCCAAAATCCAAGGATTATACTTCCTCAACATCTCTTTCACACAACCTAACTTTTCTTTACTCCCCAGGTCTCTGCAGTTCCAAAACACAATCATTGAGTCAAGATTAAATCACCAACCTGGTTTAGAGAGGGTTTGTTTTTGCCTCTGACCCTTGCTCTGACGTTGATATCTTTAGGAGTCTTTCTTGAGTCTTTTCTTACTTTCATCAGGAACTTCACTGGTTCTTCCTCGTTATCGCATTCCATCATAAGTTCAGAACCCATTTTCTATGATTTGATTGTATCCCCTTCGATGTCGTCTTCCTCATCTCCTTCATCAACGTTCCGTCTAACCGTTTCTTCTTTTTTGCAGAGTTTCCTTCCCCCACTTTGTCTCTTCTTGACCTTTGTTCTACCTCCTTTCTCTTTTGTGGGACTATTTTTTTTCTATTTTTTGCAACCACTAATGAAACCTTCTTTCTCGTTGTTGCTTCTGGAGTTTTCTTTTTTCCTATCGTTGCTTCACATGCCTTTCTTTTTCTTCTCTTGTGATTACTTTCTTTAGCTTGATCCATTTCACATCTTGTTTCTTCTTCAAGGGCTCCCATATTCAATTCTCTTTTTTTAATGGACTCCTCAAAGCCTGGTGGTAAAGTTGGGCCCAAAAAAGACTCTTCTCCCTTTAGCCCATACTCCTTTATTTGCATCTCATGACTTGGGCCTCCTTTTAGAGCCCATTGAGTTTCTTGGATGACTTCAAGAGAGATTCTATCATCAAAGATACATAGATCCAGAATTTTCAAGAGGCATTAAAACTTCTAACTGTTGCAAGTCTAGACAAACACCCCTATCTTCATGTGCTTCCATATCTCTATGTAACAGAACTTGGTCATCATTTAATTCGCCTCCCTTCACATAAATATTCTTGATATTCTCTCCACCTTTTGCCATGTCATCATCTACTTCCTCAACTCCTTTTACTTGACTTTTTATCTTCTCTTCCATTTTTGATCCATAAAGTTCTTCATTATTTTGCTTTTCCATCTCCGCCACCAAATTGTTCTTTCTTTCCCAAAATGTTACCTTCTCCACCCCCATGTTTTTTTTTTTGTAAAAATTTCATATTTCTCACCCTCCACCTCTAACATTACCCAGTCATTAATCGGTAGACCCCAGGATGTGTCCACCAAAGCTTTGATCGAGTCAAGGTTGTGTCGTTCCATCGAGCTATCTTCTACCTTTACCACTGTACCCCCAAATGGCGGCAATTTTGTGAGCGTTCTCCTCACACCACGCATGAAGAGGAATCCCAAACATCTCAATCCAAGCTTTGCGAGATCTATTCATTTCACCCACCGTCCTTCATCTAATCTCTCCGAAATAATTCAACAAAAAGGCGATTTAAGAGTTTCTAACATATTTTTCTCCGAATCAAAAACCAACAACATCTTGAAGGATCCTAAAGGCTTCACTTCCTTCAACGTATGCCACTCCTTGAACAATATTGTAGTTAAATCTTCTGCTTCTAAGGGGGTAACTGATTCCCCCACAATACTTTTTTCTAACATATTCACCATGTTGCTGTCTGATCTTCCTCTTATCTCTCCAAGCATCACTAGGACTTTTTTATTTCTCTCTCTATCATTCATTATTCCTTCCTTGATCGGTTGGTTCATAAGGATTTGCTTAAAAGATCTTCCATCGATGTTCTGCTTCATTTTGTTTCTTTCTTCATCTGTCTCACCTTCTGAATTTTTCTTTGAGACCATAGTTGTTTTATCTTGCCCCAATTGTTTGTCTCCATCTAATCCTCTTTTATATCTTGCCTCCGCGACCAATAGAGATGCTCCCATCATTCTCAAACCATTTAGTTCTCTAGCCACTCTTACCGCATGATTCTTGTATGCAAACCTTACAGAAGCGAATTTGAGTCTTGTTTTTTGCCTCTGTTTTTTTGAGAGATAGACATCAACTACCTGTCCTTGCTGGCTGAATATCTCCCATAACCATTGGATTGATGTGTCTTCATGCAGGTTGTCTACAAACACCGGAAAAGATCTGTCTTCTAATTTCATAAAGCTTTCAGTCACCTTTGTGTTGTCTCTGTCACTTTTGGTTGCTCTTTGGTGTTTATTTGGTCTATCATGTGGGATTGGACTCCGATGAGTTATTTTCCTTCTTCTTACCTCTACCCATTGGCTCCCTAAACCCTCGTCCACTCTCTGGTTTTCTCTCTCTACTCTCATCTCACTTGTTTAGTATTTTTAGCTTTCCCCTATTTTTACAAACATGACAATTAAGAAGAGTTAATTCCATTTCGTCATCCCCAAATATTGGAAAAAAGTCAAATAGGCATAATTGATCTTAATCCACAAGTTCTAGCCAATTCACTAATTAGACTTAGTGAAAAACTAGCGTCAGTAGAAACAAAAGCAACTAACAACCCTAGATACCAATCAATATTGGACATCAATGACTCACGGTCACTTAAGTCCTCAATTCCAAGTCAAGAATGTAAAATTCTACTCTAAAATTAAAAAAAGGCACTTCAACAAATACTTGAAAGGCATAAAAAAAGTATGATAAATTGTAAGAATTATAAAATCTATATCTACCAAATTCCAAAAAGTAATAATAACAATTAAAAAAAAAGAAACAATAAACATGAAACATCTCAAATTGTATTAAAGGAAAGTAAAATTCAACAAGTGTTCAATAACTAAAATTAACCAAAATTGAGAAGGTAACAAGTAAAACTAAAGGTATGGGTACACACAACCATGAAAATGTTCAATCTTCATTTCTTCGTGAATTCTCCACTTTAACATGCTTTTACTCCATTTCTTCAAGTCATTCTTGCTTTCCAAACCTTAAATCACTTAAACAAACACATCAAGGCATTGAATGGGATAACAATAAATTAAATTTAGTAATTTTCAAGCATAAAAGCATGTTTTTCACAATTAAGTACATTTAGCAGAAATTCACAAAAATATGCAATTTCAATGAATAAATACAAGATAAGTTGATAAATTCCACTTTTTTAAACCCAAAATTCATCATAAAATATGAATTTATCATATTGAATTATATTTTTTATAAACCGCATATATCAGATCAAATTTTGGATCTATTTCTCAAAATCGATCAAATCAAATCCAAACAGTATAATATGTTATAATAATGATATATTTTATTATTATATTTATAATTTTACTTATAATATGTTCAATTTGTTATATATTTTTATATTATTTATGTCTTATTATTATTTAATAAATATTTTATGATCAAGATAAGATTTATTTATTTATTTTAACTAATCTATAATTTTATTTATATTCTTATGTTATTGTTTGGTTTTTCAAGATATTGTTGAAACTTGTTATATTATTGTTGGTTATTTAAAATTTGATGTTGAGACTTATTATGTATATTTAATTTTCTTTTAATTTATAAAACCGCAAATTCAATTCAAACTGTAGCGCAAGTAAAGTTAGTATTCAGATCGGATGAGTTTTTTACTCAAAATTGATCCAAACTGCACCGGAAACACTCCTACATACATCCAGCTATGTAATGTCATATTAACAAAAGTAACTGTCAACAAAAATATATTTTTTACATTGACTGCATAAATAATCAATAGATGTGATTGAACGATTATATTAAATTTTTAATATATTAAAATTAAATTGATAAAAAGATAAACAAAATTTTCTAAACTTGAATCTTAATACTTAAATAAGTTTCTAAAAAGTTTTATAATATTTTAAAAATTTTAAAAAAAATTTTTAGTTTATAATAAAGATATAAAATCCAAAGAAAAAGGGAAAAATTAGTTACAAACTAATCGGGACAGAGATATCCTTTGCTCATCTTTGACTAAAAGGCTCACTATCTCTTTAAGAAGAATGTCCCAAAAATAAAAATTTGTACCTAATTTTATACTTTTACATGTAAGCATATCTATTATCTTCTCTATAAATATTTATCCGATTTCTATTCTTCCAATTTAGAAATGTTTCTAACCCTAAAGTAGGGATGGCAAAACTCCCCGAGACATGGGGATCCCTACGGAGACTGCCCCAAATGGGGATCCGACTATGGAAAATTTTTTCCGTGAGGATAGGGATGGGGGACAAAATTCTCTCGAGGCAGACGCGGGGACCCGAGCAGGGATCCCCACCCCTTCCCCGCTAATATCCGAAGTTCATAAATTTACTGAATTATCCTTAATAGTTTATTTCTCTTATATGTTTTTTAGTCATTTCACACACACACACATATATACATATAGAAATCCAAAACTCCTAATCCTCATTTGCATAACTCTTCTTCAATTTAGAAATCTCTAACGTTGTCCATACTCCATCCAACCTCTCTGCAGCCACCCTCTCGCCGCTCTCCCTTCTCACCGCATCGTCACACCTCACCGTGCCATGATCCTCACTGCGTCGTACTCTCTATTTGCGGCATTTCTTTCCGTAACTTTGTTGTTGTGTCCATTCTCCTCTCTATTGTCGCATCTCCCACCTTGTCCACTTCTCTATCCTCTGGCTCGCCGTTGCGTTCCCCACTCCATCATTTCGAAAGAAGTCACTATCTTGTCATTTATATTTTTTGTATAAAATCTTGTTATTTTTGTATAGAATGGATACTTACATCTCTATTCATATGGAAATTAATAATTAGTTAGAACTATCAGATAGATGGGGAATGGGGTCCCCGCGGGGAATGGGACCCTGTGGAAAATGAGGATAGGGAGCAATATTTCCCTACGGCGGGGAACGGAGGCGGGAACGGAAAGTAAATCTAGGGACGGAGATGGGGAGCAGGGAGGGGTCCCCTGCCCACGCCCTGTCCAATTTACATCCCTACCCCAAAGTCAGAAAGAACCATTTAAAAAATTAAAATACTACTGATATTTTAATCCAAAAAGTAAGACCATGGCCCAAAATGAATGAGTCATATCATCCAAATTCAAAAAGAGATAAGCCCAAAAATATGAAAAGTGCTAATTGAAGCATGAGTTAGTTTAATCTAGTGTTGAATGTGAATTAGATACAGTCAAAATTTCGATCCAATTCGCACTAAAATTATTGGATCGGACATTAGATATATCCGTAAAATACAAAAATATTTTTAAAAATTTATTTTTATTAAAAAATATCAATAAAATTTATTTTTTTATTCTTTTAAATATATTTACTCTTAAAATAATATTAAACATATTTTTTTAAATAATAAATTAAAATAATACAACATATATGATAATTATTAGTTGAAATAAAACATAAAAAAATATTCATTTATTTATTTCTTTATTTTTGCGGATACGCGGATATGCGGATATTCATACAAAATTCGCAATCTGATTCGACTAGTGTGCAGATCGGATCGGATCCGATCCGATAGCCTTGCGGATCAGGAATCCATATCCACAATTTTTTAGTCGAATTCGAATAAACACCGCGAATATGCGAATCGGATCCGATCCACAAATACTCCTAGTTTAATCAACTTTTTTGGGACACGGATACCACAATCTTCGTCCGACCCAACTTAAGAAGCAAGTCAATGCTTCTCTTCCACCAGTCGGTCACCAACCACAAGATTTTACACAACTTGGGTTAATTTCCTCTACCACGAAAGAAACCACGTAATACCTATAAAAAAATTTAACAAATGACGACCAAGTCATTACGATTTTTTATAAATACTACATTAAAATTAGGTATTTCTTTATTCTAATTCTTATAAACTTGCTTAAATCAAGCATCAAAATTCTTTGTAAGTATCTCCAACTGTTGTCTCGAAATTAATGTAAAGACACCTCAAGCATTCTCACATCCATCTTCGACTTCTTTCACAAAGTCAAGCTATTCACAACCTGTTTTATGTATGTCTCAAATATGTTGGTGAAAAAAATTTCTAAACTTTATGACCGGTTACGGATTGTAAGATTATCAGTTGATAGAGAGGATACAATTGTGACGAGTTTGGAAAACTCTAAATTAATATTTGTGATGACTAAACATTATTAAAATAATTAATTACAAAATTATTAATTTGATTTTCACTTAACATATATTGATTAATAATTTTATTGCAGGTTTTAATATTGGGCCGAAAACAAAATTCTGGTGCAAATCCAATTACATTCAGCTTTGGTTTGATGCAAGAATATATGATGAGTGTGGCTGAATTGTTGTGATACTTATTGGGCCAGATTGAATGATTATTATAAGCCCAATTTCAAATCTTTGCTAATGTGACCCAATGCATGATCTGAAAATAATTCATCAGAAAAGAAAATGTTATCATTTTCTCTATGCCTTCCATCGGATCACATGGCTGAAATATTTTTGGGCCAGTTTTGATTATCATAGTTACAAGCCCAAACTAAAATTGCTTGAACGCAAGCATGTTTGGACCGAAACCATGAAGCAAAGAAAACAAAGCTTCATTGCTTCCAACGGAATCTATTTTTAGTGGAATTCAAATTTCACTAAAGTAAATTGAATACATGCATGGGAACTATGAGAGAGAAATTGTGTTTGACATGATTGATTGCATTGAAGATGCACGCTACTCAGTATAGAGGAAAAGCAACACATTACAATTAATTTATTCTATTTCATTTAATTGCTTTCCTTTCAAACTCCATCTTCTCTCTCATTTCTCTCTTTCCTTCGGTCAATATCCAGGAAGCCATGGAAGCTACTTCAAGCTACCAAAAGGAAAGAAAAGCACGTCTCAAGACCATCATAATGATGGCAAGAAAACATAACAAAATAAAAGTATGTTGTGGCTGAGATTTTCACCAAAAGTGGTAAGATTTGGTGAGGTAATATCGAGCTCTTCATACTCAAAAAGAAAGAAGGAGATTCGGCCAGCAAGGAAGAGATTCTTGGAGGCATGGCTTGTCTCTGATTCTGCTCAACCACCACAGAAAGTAGCTAGAGTGGCGAAGTGATGGAAGAGGCAGAGATTGGAGCAGATGAAGCCATCATCATCATGAAGCATCAAGGGCCAAAAATCTATCTTGGAGGACAAGCCAAGGATGGAGCGCTCGGATTGATGAAGAGTGATGACCAAGAAAGAACTAGAGGTATTTGCATGTTGGGTTTTGCATGAGTTACCTCTTCTCTCTCTTTGGCCGAACCAGTTATGTGTGAAGGAAAAGAAGTCAAGCTTGGTTTTTGTTTCAACTGTGAAGGCTTCTCCTCTCTTTAAAAGGGGTGAACAGTCACGGTTTGATTCAAGGAGAAAGTGTGAGAGTGCAAGGCACAGAAGTCTCATAGCCACCTAAGCTTACAGATTTTCTTCTCCTTCAATGTATTCTGTTTTGTAATTTTTCTGTTTAATTTTGTCATGTCTTGAGTCTCATGGAAAAAGGCAAACAGTGAGGTTTGTATGAAAAAGCCATAGAGCGAAAAAAGGCAGAGAGTGAAAAATTAAAAGAAAAAGCCATAGATGTCCTTAGAGTTACTTTGTTCATCTATGTTGTGTTTCATGATTCTGTGGAAATCTCCTTGTAAGTTGGGTTAGCACTTTACAGTTTATAATCAGATTGATTATAGTGAAATTCCATCATAGTTGTGATTGAGACTGGATGTAGGCTGCATTGTACTTAGCAGCTGAACCAGGATATATCTGGGTGTAATCTTCTTTCTCTACTACTCCATTCTGTTTCTACTGCACAGGAGCTAAAACCAAAAATATCTCATGCCAAGTGACGAGACAAAAATAAAAAGTCTCGTGGCTAGGGACGAGACAAAAATAGAAAAGTCTCCTCCAAGACCAGAAAGTGTAATCAAGCAAAAAGGGGCTAAGATTCAACTCCCCCTTCTCTTAGCCACTGAAACCATCAATTGGTATCAGAGCTTGGTCTCAAAGAGATCAAGCTTTACAGCTTGGAGAAAAGATCCTCATGACAGAAAGCAGTGGCTCAAATATGGTGTCCTATAACCTTATAGAAGGACAGTCAAGCAACAGACCGCCTCTTTTCAATGGGAAAAACTACACCTATTGGAAGGAGAGAATGAAGATCTTTGTGCAAGCAGTAGACTACAGACTATGGAATATTATCCTGGAGGGTCCTCAATTTTTGATCAACACAAGTGCTGAAGGAGTAGTCACTCTTAAGCCTGAAGCAAGCTGGACCGAAGAAGACAGAAAGAAAATAGAGTTAAATGCCAAGGCTATTAATCTACTCAACTGTGCTATCAGCTTTGAGGAGTACCAACGGGTATCACGATGCACAACGGCAAAGGAAATCTGGGATAAATTGCAAATCACTCATGAAGGAACCACCATTGTAAAGAAGACTCGGATAGACATGTTAAACAGGGAGTATGAAATGTTTGCAATGAAGGAAGGAGAATCCATTGATGAATTGTTCGAACGATTCAACACCATCATTGTGGGCTTGGATGATATGGGAATAGTACATTCTGATTCTGTGCTTGTGAGAAGAGTGCTGAGATGTCTCACTAAAGAGTGGGAAACAAAAGCTTTAATTATTTCTGAGAGCAGTAACCTTGATTCCATGACACTTGATGATTTGAGAGGAAACCTTCTTGCTTTTGAAAACACTTATTTGAAAAAAGAGTCAAAAAAGAAAGGAATTACTTTTTCTTCTGTAACTAACCCCCTGGATGATGAATTCAGTGATAACTCCTCTGAAAATGAATTTGTGTTGTTTGTTGATGAGCAAATAATTTATACGCTTTTTGGCATTGTTTTGGGTAGTTTTTAGTATGATCTAGTTACTTTTAGGGATGTTTTCATTAGTTTTTATGCTAAATTCACATTTCTAGACTTTACTATGAGTTTGTCTATTTTTCTGTGATTTCAGGTAATTTCTGGCTGAAATTGAGGGACCTGAGCAAAACTCTGATAAAGAGGCTGACAAAGGACTGCTGATGCTGTTGGAATCTGACCTCCCTGCATTCAAAATGGATTTTCTGGAGCTGCAGAACTCCAAATGGCACTCTCTCAACGGAGTTGAAAATTAGAGATCCAGAGCTTTCCAGCAATATATAATAGTCTATACTTTATTCGTAATTAGACGACGTAAACTGGCGCTCAATGCCAATTTCATGCTGCATTCTGGAGTCAAACGCCAGAAACACGTCACGAACCAGAGTTGAACGCCCAAAACACGTTACAACTTGGCGTTCAACTCCAAGAGAAGCCTCAGCTCGTGGATAGATCAAGCTCAGCCCAAGCACACACCAAGTGGGCCCCATAGGTGGATTTATGCATCAATTACTTACTTCTGTAAACCCTAGTAGCTAGTTTAGTATAAATAGAACATTTTACTATTGTATTAGACATCTTTGGTCTCAGTTTTATTTTATTATCCATCCTAGGAGACTATTGATCACGTTTTAGGGGCTGGCCATTCGGCCAGGCCTGGACCTTCATCACTTATGTATTTTCAACGGTGGAGTTTCTACACACCATAGATTAAGGGTGTGGAGCTCTGTTGTACCTCAAGTTTCAATGCAAGTACTACTATTTTCTATTCAATTCGACTTATTCTTATTCTAAGATATTCGTTGCACTTCAACATGATGAATGTGATGATCTGTAACACTCATCATCATTCTCACCTATGAACGCATGACTGACAACCACTTCCGTTCTACCTTAGACCGGGCGCATATCTCTTGGATTCCTTAATCAGAATCTTCGTGGTATAAGCTAGAATTGATGGTGGCATTCATGGGAATTTGGAAAGTCTAACCTTGTCTATGGTATTCCGAGTAGGATTTCGGGATTGAATGACTGTGACGAGCTTCAAACTCGCGATTACTGGGCGTGATGACAAACGCAAAAGAATCAAGGGATTCTATTCCAACATGACCGAGAACTGACAGATGATTAGCCGTGCTGTGACAGAGCATTTGGACCATTTTCATTGAGATGATGGGATGTAGCCATTGACAACAGTGATGCCCTACATACAGCTTGCCATAGAAAGGAGTGACAAAGATTGGATAAAAGCAGTAGGAAAGCAGAGATTCAGAAGGACCACAGCATCTCCATGCACCTATCTGAAATTCCCACCATTGAATTATATGAGTAACTATTTTCTATTTATTTATTATTATTATTCGAAAATCCAATAATCTCTTAATATAGTTGAATCCGCCTGACTGGGATTTACAAGATGACCATAGCTTGCTTCATGCCAACAATCTCTGTGGGATCGACCCTTACTCACGTAAGGTATTACTTGGACGACCCAGTACACTTGCTGGTTAGTTGTGCGGAGTTGTGACAAAGTGTGATTTATGTTTGAGAGCACCAAGTCTTTGGAGCCATTGTTGATGATCACAATTTCGTCCACCATTTGCCAAAAAATTTAGGAAAATGGTGAAGTTCAAAGGCAAAGGCAGCAGCTCAAGGAAAATGAAGAAAGACCTTAGCAAAGTAACTTGTTACAACTGCAAGGAAATGGGACACTTCAAATCTGACTGTCCCAAGTTAAAGAAAGAGGAGAAGCAAAAAGGGAGAAAGAAGAAGAAGGGTCTGATGGCATCATGGGAAGACTTGGAAAATGACTTAGATAGTGATGAAGAATCTGAGACCAAGTCACAGCCTTGTCTCATGGCAAATCATGTAGATCAGGTATTTTTTCAAAACCCTGACACTGAATACCTTCATCTTATGATAGATTACCTTTCTGAAAAAATAAGATGTTTTTTGACTGATAATCAAGATCTTGAACAAAAAATTGTCATTCTTAAAGCTGAAAATAATTTTCTCAAAGAAAAGCTAAGGGAGGCCGAAACTGCTTGTGATCTTGTGGAAGAAAATAAGTAGTTGAAAGCTCAACTTAGAAGTTGTGAAAGTGATCACTCGGTAGTTGCATATGTAAACTGTTTTAAGGAAAATGAAGAATTGCTGAAAAAGGTTAAAAGTCTTGAAAATGACTTAGCCAAATTTACTCAAAGTTCTGAAAATCTAAATCAAATTTTGGCTAGTTAAAAACCACTCTTTGATAAAGCTGGTTTGGGATTTTATAAATCTGATAAGAAACCTTCTTTTAAAGATAAAGCTTCTTCATCCAATGACACAAGGTTTCAAGATCCCACCTACTTTAACAAAACAGCAACTCCAAGGTTTTGTAGGTTATGCAACCGAAGCGGTCATTTTTCTGTTCAGTGTTTCTTTGGTGAAAGAATGATTGGTGATAAGGTTTACAAAGTTATTTTTTATTACAATAATTTGGGACATAGGAGATGGTTTAACGTGAAAGGATCCAAGAAAATTTGGATACCTAAGGTCACTTGAGCTTATTTTGTAGGTATGGCTAGCATCCAAGAGGAAGAAAAATATGTGGTACATGGACAGCGGATGCTCTAGGCATATGACTGGAAAGACAACCTTCTTCATAAAGCTTGATGAATATGATGGAGGACTTGTCACTTTCGATGATGATGGAAAAGGAAAGATAGTGGCTGTTGGAAAAGTTGGTAAAAACTTTTCATCTTGTATAAATGATGTTCTTCTTGTAAATGGTTTGAAACATAATTTACTTAGTGTAAGTCAATTGTGTGATTTAGGATTTGAAGTAATTTTTAGAAAATTTGTATGCTTGGTTGTTTGTGAAAAAACTGGGGATATTCTTTTTGAAGCTAAGAGATGCAACAATGTGTATGGATTAACTCTTGAGGACTTGAAAGAACAAAATGTAACATGTTTTACATCTCTTGAATCTGAAAAATGGCTATGGCATAGAAAGTTGGGTCATGCTAGCATGTACCAAATTTATAAGCTAGTGAAGAAAAATCTGGTTAGAGGAATTCCTAAAATTAAATTTGATAAGGATCTTACTTGTGATGCTTGCCAACTAGGCAAACAAGTTAGTCCTCTTTTAAACCAAAAGATGGAATTTCAACCAAAAGACCATTAGAGATGTTACACATTGATCTTTTTGGTCCAACTAGAACACAAAGTCTAGGAGGTAAACACTATAGTTTGGTAGTGGTAGATGATTACTCTAGATTTGGTTGGATACTTTTTCTTGCTCATAAAAATGATGCTTTCCATGCTTTCTCAACCCTTTGCAAGAAAATTCAAAATGAAAAAGATTTAAAAGTAGCTCATTTGAGAAGTGATCACGGAAAGGAATTTGAAAACCAAGACTTTGAAAAAATTCTGTGATGACTTTGGAATTTCTCATAATTTTTCATGCCCTAAAACACCTCAACAAAATGGGGTTGTTGAAAGAAGGAATAGAAGCCTTCAAGAAATGACTAGGGCTATGTTATGTGAGAATGAGGTTCCTAAATTTCTATGGATTGAAGCTGTAAATACAGCATGTTATATTTTGAATTGGACAATAATTAGAAAAGGGTTGAAAAGAACTCATTATGAGCTATGGAAAGGAACCCCTCCAAATCTTAAGTACTTTCATGTTTTTGGATGCAAATATTTTGTGCTTAACAACAAAGAAAATCTTGGTAAGTTTGATCCAAAATCTTATGAAGGAATGTTTGTTGGATACTCCACCACTAGCAAGGCCTATAGGATTTACCTTAAAGAACATAGAACCATAAAGGAATCCATACATGTTACTTTTTGTGATTCTAACTTAATTCCCAGTATTGTGATAGATAGTGATTCAGATTGTGAAGGAGCTGGAACAAGCAAAGAAAATCTCAAGTCTGCCCAAATTGAAGAATCTGCCAGTCCAGAATTGTCTCGTCAGATTGGAGGAGACATTTTCATTTTGTCTCCTGAGCCAACACGAGAAACTGAAATAGTGAGACCAACAGAAACTCATCAAAGCTCAACACCACAAAGGAAGCCTAGAGAATGGAAGTCTATGAGGGGTTATCCTCATGACTTCATCATTGGTGATCCCTCCCAAGGAGTGACAACAATATCCTCAATCAAAAGACAATCCGAACCAAGCAACTTTGCATTTTTGTCACAAATGGAGCCCAATAATGTGAAAGAAGCTCTTGAAGACCCATCATGGGTCAAGGCCATGCAAGAGGAGCTTGCTCAATTCGACAAGAATGAGGTTTGGACATTAGTACCTCACCCGGATGATAAGAAAGTTACGGGTACTAAGTGGGTATTTAAAAATAAACTTGGTGAGGATGGACAAGTTGTTCGTAACAAGGCTAGATT
>NC_029775.3:11089922-11091986 GCF_000817695.3 Arachis duranensis
AGAATGGAAGCAATTAGATTGCTTCTTGCCTATGCTGCCCATAAGGGTTTCAAAATGTTTCAAATGGATGTAAAATGTGCTTTCCTTAATGGCTTTATTGATAGAGAAGTGTATGTGGTACAATCCCCCAGTTTTGAACATAAAGACTTTCCAAATCATATTTTCAAACTAACCAAGGCTCTTTATGGTCTTAGGCAAGCTCCAAGAGCTTGGTATGAGAGGCTTAGTGCCTTCTTATTGGAAAATGAATTTCAAAAGGGTACCACGGACACAACTTTATTCATTAAAGCATCTAATGATGATATTCTTCTAGTTCAAGTTTATGTTGATGATATTGTGTTTGGATCGGCCAATGAGTCCTTGTGTGAAGAGTTTGGAAAACTCATGACTAGTGAGTTTGAGATGAGTTTAATGGGAGAGCTTATTTTCTTTCTTGGTCTCCAAATTAAACAAACTCCTAGTGGTACTTTTATTCACCAAGGAAAGTATGCAAAAGAACTTATCAAAAAGTTTGGCCTAGAAAACTCTAAACCAATGGGAACACCAATGCATCCAAACAATAAACTTGAAAAAGATGATGATGGCGAAGATGTGGATGAAACACGGTATAGGGGAATGATTGGTTCACTAATGTATCTTACATCCTCTAGACCGGATATTGTTCAAAGTGTGGGTGTATGTTCAAGATTTCAATCTCACCCAAAAGAATCCCATCTTTCAGCTGTTAAGCGCATCATTAGATATATTAAGGGAACATGTGATTATGGCTTATGGTATCCAAAATCTGATAATTTTTGTGCAGTAGGGTTTTGTGATGTAGATTATGCGGGAGATAGAGTAGATAGAAGGAGCACCTCCGGCATGTGTTGCTTCCTTGGAAGCTCACTCAACATGTGGTCAAGCAAAAAACAAGCCACAGTAGCTCTATCCATAGCTGAAGCTGAATACATATCCGCTTCTGCATGTTGCTCACAATTAATTTGGTTAAAAATGCAGTTGGAAGATTACAAATTAAAGATCAATAGTATACCATTATTTTGTGATAACATGAGTGCTATAAATATTTCAAAAAATCCTGTTTTGCACTCAAGAACAAAGCACATTGAAATCAAATATCATTTTATTAGAGAACATGTGCAAAAGGGTACTATTGATATTCAATTTGTAAAATATGAAGATCAACTTGCTGACATTTTCACAAAACCCCTCTGTGAAGACAGATTCTGTTCTCTAAGAAAAAGTTTGGGAATGTTTGATTTAAGTTTTGTTGAAAATCTGTGAAATTCTAACTCTGCTCAGTTTTGTCTCGTAGGAATGGACGAGATAAAAATACAAGCATGTTGGAGAAGCTGTAATTAAGGGGGAAGCTGCGCAGAATTTATCTCTCATGGGCTCCACAAAATATCTTTGACCCCACCTTGACCTTTTGATTGGTCTCTCATTTTATGATGATCAAAATATTTTTGTTGTCTTATCAAATCTTATTGGAAGTGGTTATTGTCAAATCAAATCCCTCTTTCCATCTAATCCCTTGATTCTAGGAAACCACTTTTTCAAATTCCTGAAAATCCCTTGGTTAATAACCGCGTCATGATGATCATTAACTTCCCTTTCCAATCAACATTTAATGCACCTCTAACTTCTCTCCACTCTCCACACTCTTCGGCCATCTCTTCTTCTTCCAACTCCATATCTTCTCTTCATCATGAAAAAGAAAATGGCTTCTAGGAAAAGTGAACGCATTCGCCTTTCTCAAAAGACCCCCTCTCCACAGACCCACACTCATATCCATATTCATTCTACATCTTCATCTTCTCCCTCACCACCATCCAAACATACGGCCACCATGAGAAAGAAAGTAATTGCCCACAAAAGCTCAGGCCGAGGCAATAACAAGGAGCCAAGTGTTGAGGAAGAATCATCTCACACCTCACCCATTGTATCACCACCACCATCACCGAAGAAAGCCACACCTGGGAAGAGTGTTGATGAGCGGATAATTTGTACGCTTTTTGGCATTGTTTTTAGTATGTTTTTAGTATGTTTTAGTTAGTTTTTAGTATA
>NC_029775.3:11092108-11092742 GCF_000817695.3 Arachis duranensis
TGATTTCAGGTATTTTCTTGCTGAAATTGAGGGACTTGAGCAAAAATCTGATTCAGAGGCTGAAAAGGACTGCAGATGTTGTTGGAATCTGACCTCCCTGCACTCGAAGTGGATTTTCTGGAGCTACAGAAGCCCAATTGGCGCGCTCTCAACGGCGTTGGAAAGTAGACATCCTGGGCTTTCCAGCAATATATAATAGTCCATACTTTGCTCGAGATTTGATGGCCCAAACCGGCGTTCCAAATTAGCTCAAAACTGTCCGGCATTAAACGCCGGAACTGGCACAAGAATGGGAGTTAAACGCCCAAACTGGCACAAAAGCTGGCGTTTAACTCCAAGAGAAGTCTCTACACGAAAATGCTTCAATGCTCAGCCCAAGAACACACCAAGTGGGCCCGGAAGTGGATTTTTATGTCATTTACTCATTTCTGTAAATCCTAGGCTACTAGTTCTTTATAAATAAGACCTTTTACTATTGTATTCTCATTTGGGGTAGCTATCTTTAGTCTTATGCTATCTTAGATCATGGGGCTGGCCTCACGGCCATGCCTAGACCTTGTTCTTATGTATTTTCAACGGTGGAGTTTCTACACACCATAGATTAAGGTGTGGAGCTCTGCTGTACCTCGAGTAT
>NC_029775.3:11092778-11103159 GCF_000817695.3 Arachis duranensis
TGATGGCGGCATTCAAGAGAATCCGGAAGGTCTAAACCTTGTCTGTGGTATTCTGAGTAGGATTCAATGATTGAATGACTGTGACGAGCTTCAAACTCGCGATTGTGGGGCGTTAGTGACAGACGCAAAAGAATCACTGGATTCTATTCCGACATGATCGAGAACCGACAGCTGAATAGCCGTGCCGTGACAGGGTGCGTTGAACATTTTCACTGAGAGGATGGGAGGTAGCCACTGACAACGGTGAAACCCTACATACAGCTTGCCATGGAAAGGAGTAAGAAGGATTGGATGAAGACAGTAGGAAAGCAGAGAGACGGAAGGGACAAAGCATCTCCATACGCTTATCTGAAATTCTCACCAATGAATTACATAAGTATCTCTATCTTTATCTTTATGTTTTATTCATACATCATCCATAACCATTTGAGTTTGCCTGACTAAGATTTACAAGGTGACCATAGCTTGCTTCATACCAACAATCTCTGTAGGATCGACCCTTACTCGCGTAAGGTTTATTACTTGGACGACCCAATACACTTGCTGGTTAGTTGTGCAAAGTGTGATAAAGAGTTGAGATTACAATTGTGCGTACCATGTTGATGGCGCCATTGATGATCACAATTTCGTGCACCAAGTGCTCAGAAATCAAAAGGATTCGTTCTACACAACACCATGGAACCGGCAAATCTGGAATCCTTGGAGTTCAAGAATAAATTTGCCAAAACACATTCCCACTATGACCCTGCCAGATTCAACTCTTGCACTTCTTATGAATTCCACAAAGAAGTCATACAAAAGCATCATCTCTGTCTGACTTACCTTGTCAACCTTGAGACTCTTGCCAACAAGGGAATAAATGTCTCTCTTCTCTTCGAACTGCTTCAATGGACTCTTCTGCTTCACATCCAGAAGCCAGTTTATCCAGGTCTGGTCCGTGAGTTCTACGCCAACATGAGACTTATTGATGGCACCATCCATTCATATGTGAAAAGAGTTCACATCACTCTTGACACTGTCGCAATTGGAACTGCCTTGGGATACAAAGATGAAGGGTCGAGAGCATACATGACCGAAAGGTGGGACTCACAAGTCGGCGTCACCCATAAGGTTGTTCTTCAACACATATGTGAGCATCTCTCAGGCTTGAATGGAAATGTTCCTACCCACAAGGCTCTAGGTTCCACCAACTCATTGCTTCACAGGATCATCACCCACATCTTGACTCCTCAAAGCGGGTCTCACAATAGAGTAACATATTCTGACTCCCTCATCTTATTTGCACTTATTACATCTACTCCCATTTCTTTTGGTTATATTATGATCCGTATATGTGGGACTCGGTCAAGAGCACCAAAAAGGCAAAGCTGCCCTATGGTATGTTCTTAACCAGTATCTTTGAATTCTTTAAAGTTGACCTTTTGAATGAGACAGTAGAGAACAAAGTGTCAATGGTCAAAGGAGGTGGAGCAGTTAAAGGAACCAAAAGCAAGAAATTCATGGCTTCAGAAAGTGAGTTTGAGGATAGACCTGAATCCTCCAAGACCACCAAGTCTATCAAAGAAATTCTCACAGAATTTTCAAATATGTCAGAAGTCATGGTACAATCTCATAAGGCTGCACGTAAACTAGCATATGAATCTGAAAGAGCATGGATGAGATGCAAAGATAGAGTGGGTCTAATGCTGGAAAACTGGGAGAAAGATTTGGGAGTTGATAATGAAGAAGATGAAGGAGAATCTAATCTGCATTTATCTTATGATTAAATTTCTGTTTAATTTTAGGATATTGGCTTAATTAGGCTCAATCTGTTTCTCTGTTTTGTGTTAAGATACTGCTGTAACTCTAAGATACTCTGTGATACTCTGTTTTGTTTAGTTATATCTTGCATATCTTGTTTCCTATGACAAAATTTTGATTGCAGGTGCCCCTTTGATGACAAAAGGGGGAGAATAAGGTTAAAAAAAATTGAAACTGGAACAGGGGATTTGAAACTAGAACAGGGGATGAAATTTTGTGAAAATTCATGATCACCTCTGTTGATATTAAACAATGCTTTTGGTTTATGTTGATTGAGAATGCATTCGGTTTATCTTGATTGCTGCCATTACTTGATGTTTATCTTGGTAAAATGTGTTTACTACTTACCTTGGTAAAATTATTTATGTTGGATTTATTTTTGGCAGTTCTTAATGATGAAAGTTACTGTGTTTGGAAAGATTAAATCATGATTGAAAAATATTTTTCCTACCAAGATTGCTCTGATATATTGAAAAATATTTTTGAACAGCAAATTTTCTACCAAAAACAGATTTTGATTGATTATGGTGAGTTTGAGCAGAAAATTAAATTTGTGATAGCAAATAAGTTTCGTATATCATTCAAATCTGCTCATAAATCAAGCATTTAGCATCATGAAATGAATATGCTAAATAACATTGTTACTTGAAACTTGATTAAATTGTTACAGGTATAAAGCTTCCCTTGGTAAAAATGGCATATATTAAGGGGGAGCCATGTGACAATTTAAAAGGGGGAGAAATTCAAAATATTCAAAGGGAGTATTCTATACTCTAATCTTTAATTTCTTTCCATTTCAATTTTTAATAATGTTTGTCATCAAGGGGGAGATTGATGAGTTTGAAAAACTCTAAATTAATATTTGTGATGACTAAACATTATTAAAATAATTAATTACAAAATTATTAATTTGATTTTCACTTAACATATATTAATTAATAATTTTCTTGTAGGTTTTAATATTGGGCCGAAAACAAAATTCTGGTCCAAGCCCAATTACATTCAGCTTTGGTTTGATGCAAGAATATATGATGAGTGTGGCTGAATTGTTGTGATACTTATTGGGCCAGATTGAATGATTATCATAAGCCCAATTTCAAATCTTTGCTAATGTGACCAAATGCATGATCCGAAAATAATTCATTAGGAAAGCAAATGTTATCATTTGCTCTATGCCTTCCATCGGATCACATGGCTGAAATATTTTTGGGCCAGTTTTGATTATCATAGTTACAAGCCCAAACTAAAATAGCTTGAAGGCAAGCATGTTCGGACCGAAACCATGAAGCAAAGAAAACAAAGCTTCATTGCTTCCAACGGAATCCATTTTTAGTGGAATTCAAATTTCACTAAAGTGAATTGAATACATGCATGGGAACTATGAGAGAGAAATTGTGTTTGACATGATTGATTGCATTGAAGATGCACGCTACTCAGTATAGAGGAAAAGCAACACATTACAATTAATTTATTCTATTTCATTTAATTGCTTTCCTTTCAAACTCCATCTTCTCTCTCATTTCTCTCTTTCCTTCGGTCAATATCCAGGAAGCC
Source organism: Arachis duranensis (assembly GCF_000817695.3). Lineage (NCBI taxonomy): Eukaryota > Viridiplantae > Streptophyta > Magnoliopsida > Fabales > Fabaceae > Arachis > Arachis duranensis. The sequence continues at coordinate 11,096,133 of NC_029775.3, forward strand.
ATGGAAGCTACTTCAAGCTACCAAAAGGAAAGAAAAGCACGTCTCAAGACCATCATAATGATGGCAAGAAAACATAACAAAATAAAAGTATGTTGTGGCTGAGATTTTCACCAAAAGTGGTAAGATTTGGTGAGGTAATCTCGAGCTCTTCATACTCAGAAAGAAAGAAGGAGATTCGGCCAGCAAGGAAGAGATTCTTGGAGGCATGGCTTGTCTCTGATTCTGCTCAACCACCACAGGAAGTAGCTAGAGTGGCGAAGTGATGAAAGAGGCAGAGATTGGAGCAGATGAAGCCATCATCATCATGAAGCATCAAGGGCCATAAATCCATCTTGGAGGACAAGCCAAGGATGGAGCGCTCAGATTGATGAAGAGTGATGACCAAGAAAGAACTAGAGGTTTACCTCTTCTCTCTCTTTGGCCGAATCGGCTATGTGTGAAGGAAAAGAAGTTAAGCTTGGTTTTTATTTCAACTGTGAAGGCTTCTCCTCTCTATAAAAGGGGTGAACAGTCACGGTTTGATTCAAGGAGAAAGTGTGAGAGTGTAAGGCACAGAAGTCTCATAGCTACCTAAGCTTACAGATTTTCTTCTCCTTCAATGTATTCTATTTTATAATTTTTCTGTTTAATTTTGTCATGTCTTGAGTCTCATGCAAAAAGGCAAACAGTGAGGTTTGTATGAAAAAGTCATAGAGCGGAAAAAGGCAGAGTGCAAAATTAAAAGAAAAAGCCATAGATGTCCTTAGAGTTCCTTTGTTCATCTATGTTGTGTTTCATGATTCTGTGGGAATCCCCTTGTAAGTTGAGTTAGCACTTTACAGTTTGTAATCAGATTGATTATAGTGAAATTCCATCATAGCTGTGATGGAGACTGGATGTAGGCTGCATTGCACTTAGCAGCTGAACCAGGATATATCTGGGTGTAATCTTCTTTCTCTACTACTCCATTTCTGTTTCTACTGCACAGGAGCTAAAACCAAAAATATCTCGTGCCAAATGACGAGACAAAAATAAAAAGTCTCGTGGCTAGGGACGAGAAAAAAACAGAAAAGTCTCCTCCAAAACCAGAAAGTGTAATCAAGCAAAAAGGGGCTAAGATTCAACCCCCCTTCTCTTAGCCACTGAAACCATCAAATTGTATGAAAATTTGACAAAATATGTGTTTTTTCTACTAATTCATTTGTACAGGTGTTGCAAAAAAACTCTCTAGGAGGACGTTACAAATTACAGCTTCACTAGTACCATATGGAGAGGCTTAGTTCCTCCAAGAGTTGAACTATTTGCATGATTTGTTTTAGTAGGTAGGGCCAACACGAAAGAGAGACTAAGTAGGTTCGGAATAATATATGAGTTTTGTGTAAAAAGGATATAGAATTTGTACATCATTTGTTTTTCGCCTATGAGTTTACGTGGCAGGTGTGGTGCGCTTGGTTGACGTGTGCTGATAGAGCTTGAGCTATTTTGGAGACCGTTAAAGAGTTTTTTGATAATTGGACTGGAATACTTGGTTGTAAGTCTGAGCAAAAGAAATGGCTGATAGAATTCTTTGCAGTTACTTGGAATGTTTGGTTTGAATGGAATAAAAAAGTTTCAGAATTCAAAACCAGATGTTGAAGAAATTAAGAATATATCCTTTTTAAGTTACAGGGAATAGTATGGTGTTGATCCGTTTAATTGTTGATGACAATACTAAAAATGACAACAGATTATATCCTATTTAATTGTCTTTATTTTCTCGTGTTTTTTGAATATTCGTGGTTAGAAATGATTGATTTTTCTATTTTAAATGCATATAACGTGATTATTAGAGTAGTTGTTTTACACTATTATACAGTTTTTTTTATATAATAATGAAGTAAAAAAGGTACCCAAAGCTTTATGTACAAGGGGGAAATTTGATGTATAAAATATCAAACTACAATATTTAGAGTAGTTCTAACCGTTAGAAATGATATAAAACACTATATACGATAAATATATTGAAATTTTAACATACAAGAAATCCAATAGAACCTTCACCTTGATAGGGGAATTAGCATCTAATAAACTTTTCTCCTTTTAAAGAAAAAACATGCCACAATCAACTTTAGCAAATATTTAATATGATATTCGATCTACAGACAATGGGAGTGGTATGGAGATGATGATGATAGCAGAGGAGGAGAGAATGTTGTAAAAGGAGAAATATAAAATAAAAAGTATACAAATATCGTAGACGACTTTATAATGATTAAAACTGTGTCTATGAAAAACTTAAGAGTTGTTAAACACCCAAACAAAAGCTGCTTTTAAAGGAACTAATTGGTGAATGTGGCGAGAGTAATTAGAGAGAGAAAAATTAAGTCTCTCTTACGAGTATTTTGTTTGTTTGAGTGTAACTTTCACATACATAAAAAACGTTTTCCTTTTATAAGAATTTATAATTTCAGTTCCACTCTTTTCTCATCAAATTAGTACTTTGTTCCAGTACCATTTTACTCAGACCTAGAATCAGATCTATCTAACTCAAATGTCAAAGGGAAGAATCTAAATTCGTTTTTGTTTGTTATTCTTACATTATCTTCAAAATTGCTCGGCGAGAAGCTCTGGCTACAAGCAAGCCTTTTTCCTTCAAAATTGCTTCTTCATTAATGCTTGAGCTTCACGGAATTCACCAATTTGCTGTTCCTATACACAAGCTAGGCATGCTAAAATTAAGTGTTGAATCCTTGTCCCAGGTCTTATAGCGCGCTTGCAGTTTAAGCTACAGACCTCAAACTCGGTTGTACTGACAATCTCTCTGTTGAAAAGAAACAAGAAATGAAAGCAAATAAGATTTTAGCCATATGCCCATATCAAAATAAGATCAATCAATGTCAAAATGCTTCTCATAATAGCATTATGCATTGAAAGAAAGAAAGAAAGAAAAAACAACAATGTAACACACCTTTCTCAGTGATATCAACTAGCCTTACTCAAAATAATTTATTGCTAAAGAGAATAGAAGAAGATTCGACATACTTATCAGTTCATAAGTAACGATCATCGTTGTTCCATAAAGTGACATGTTTAGAAATCGAGGTCCAAACCCCCGGTAAAATCCCCACCAGCCATCTTCTTTAAGGAGAGTCTTTGTTGTCTTCAGTACTGATGGTCTTCCAGAACCGTAGTTGTCCATAACCTTTGTGCAAATCAGAAGATGCAAATCCAAAATATAACCATATCACAGTTCAAAACCCCAAAGAAAAAAATATCGAAACCTACACTTTGGAAGAGATACCAACTTCAAACCCAGAGAAGATTAAAGCTTCATTTACCTGAAGGCGTGTTTTTACTGTATCTATTGGAGTAGTGATAACCGACGAACACGCACCGGCCACCATCCCTGCTGTAGCTTGAACCGTCACCATTTGAAAATGTGAAGGTTTGTTCTCTGCATCATCTTTGAAGCCCAAACTCCTAAACCATTAAGCATGTCATAATCATAATAATAACCTATAGAATGAGCAACTCTTAAAATATTTACTAGTAGTAGATTGTTGTAAGTTAGAATGTACCTCCAAATTATGTGTTGCGCCGCGCCATATGAACCCCACCAAAGTGCAGATGCCGGTGACTGAGTTATGGCTGTTAATCCAAAGCCTCTATACAAGCCTCGGAAACCCTCGGCCTCAAAAACTTTACGTATAACATCAAATGGTCCTCGACAAGGAGCCGTTCCTGGAAGACCTTGTACCATTAACCTCTGGCAGATCTGATCAAACATCAAACAAATTTCTTCATATGATGCTTCACAAACAGTTATGAGAGCAGACAGAAGACTCATTAACCATTATAATTACCAAAACAGATTTATAGCTCTAACATTTGTAGGCAAATTATATAATTTTTTTTTTCGCTAAAGAATCCAGTAACAGAAAAGCTATGGTTTGAGAAGAAACATAAGAAAAATGCTTGGAAGAGATGGAAAAGCAGAGGAATAGAAGAAGAATCATTGATCAACTTCAGTCAACATTAGTAAAGATCATTGTCAGAAAGTGAGGGAAGTGACAAAAAAGCACAGCAAAAATTAAAAACTACTTTTCGTTCTCCAAGAAGAGTCACTATCTAAGCCTTGTATGAAATCCTCCTTTTGCATTCTACATCAACTTCCAAAACATCATGCTATTTCCATTTTCGGTAAAATGGAAAGGGAATACATAAAGAATAATGAAAAGATAACATGATAAATACAAAGAAAGCAAAAAGAAAGAAGGAAAAAAAAACTTATATTGAATATAGGTGTAAAATTATGTACCACATCCAAAGGCACGAAGTATACACAAGACACCAGATTGGAAAACATGCCGGCCACACCATTCGCAAGGCCGATTCTTGAAGCTTCTGGTATATCACTACCTTGTGTGTATTTCAACATAATGTCTTTCGACATCTCTAGAGACGTCAAAGCTAGGACCCTCCCAGGCATTGATCCAATAGCAGAAGTGCCAAAACCTCTAAAGATTCCGGGAACACCATCACTCCTTAGAATATGAGTGAACACCGACATTCCGCGCATTTGAGAGAGTCCAGAACCAGCTACTTGCATTCTTGTCTTAACCACTGCTGTTGGATGAAGCAAAGCTGATTGAGCAGTGAAGAGAATGGCACCAATTACATGGAACTTGGTCTTGTCCAGCCTAATTTGGAACCATTAAGATTATACACACAAAAAACAAAAACCCTAGTTCCATGCTTCCATTTTAAGTACATAAAATGTAAACAATTGCACCTAAAACACATGCCACTCACAATAATGAATCAATAATAATAGCTTTCTTTATGCTTTTTATTCACAAAAATTTATCTAAATATGCAGAATTTGGTTTTCTTTTTCTTTACAAGAGGGACATTGAAGCATTCTAGTAAACCCAGGAATATAAATCAGAGTATTTGTGTAACCTGCATTTTACTCAGAATATTAGAACAATAGCATGATCTTTTACTTCATTTTAGTCAAAACACTAAGGAGATAATCACAAAACAAGTTACATGAAGCGATGAACACACATTATACAAATAAACGTATGCATTATAAGGCTCTTAAAGGAACATGAGGATGAAAGTGAAAGGAAGAAGAAGAACCTGTGCCAGTTGATGTCAGTATCAGCGAGCGCCACCTGTGGTGTGGTTGAAGCCTCAGCAGCTTCCATTGCCATGGCAACAGAAGAACAAAACCTCTTCTATGAACAAAAAGATGAAACGTTTTTTGTGTTGGTGGTGATTCAGTTTCACTTCAAACAGAGGAAACAACACGAATGCAACTGCAAGTATATGCCACTCTACTATTGCTAACCGCTTTCATCGAATGTTCAAGTGAAGTCAGTCTTTTTCTTTTTTTGTATTGGAACATTCCAGTCCTTTTTTTTTTTGGGATTTTTTACTTAAATAAAATTTGAAAATTACAATGTCACTGTTAACTATTTAATTATTTATATTTGTATGGTAATTTAATGGTGACATGCAGTTCTTAATGTTAACCGTTAATAATGATTAGATAATAATTTAGTTAAAGTTTTTAAATTATTTAATAATTTTTTACTAATTTTACATGGAGACAATAATTATATGCAAGTTTTTACCTGATTTAGTTATGAAAAATTTTCTAGTGAGCTGTGTTCGTTTAAGTCAGTTTTGTTTTGTTTATTGTTGAATTTTGTTTGTTGTGTATTTTGCTTGGTTTCTTATTACTTGTATATAATAAAAATTACCAATAAGAATAAGGAAATTCTTTTTTAGGAAAAATAGATTAGATGAGGAATAAAAAATTTTACTAACTTTATGAAAAATATGTATATTATACACGATAAATTTTTTATTATAAAATAAACAATTTTTACTGTTCATTAAAAAATACAATATTCTATAAAATTACTATAACCATAATATTAATATTAAGAATAAGAGCAATAATAAAAATAAAAATAACATATATCTTAGAGAGCGAGAGGGAATTAACTAAAACTGTTAAAATAGGCCAACTCATTGAGTTAGTTCGTTTATCTATTTAAATGGATAAATTTTATCTCTAAACTAGTATATGTTTTTGTACCTTATATAGGATAATACATAAAATTATATTAAAAATTTTATTAAAAATTTAAATAATATATATAGTAATTATTACAAATATTTTATAAAGTTATAATTAAAATTAAATTCTCAAAAATTTTAATATTAAAATATTAAAAATAATTAGTATTTATCTTAATTAATTTGAGTTTGTTAAGTGATCGTCTCACTCGTCCACTTAAACAACTATTAGGAGTTAGAATCTCGCCTTGTGTATATAGCAATCAATAGGCTAGCGATAAACCTTTAATAAAAGGAGTATCAATACGTGGTTAGACTTGGCAGGAGTTTTCAAATACGCAGGTACTCGACCTGTCCATACCCGAATGAAAAGGATAATAACTTGACTCGAGTCGGGGTATATTTTGCTCAAGATAGGTACTGTCGGGTTTAGGGTGTACCCGCCCCGATTATATACATATAAACACTTTTTAGTAATTAGGATTTGCCTCACATCACACATGATTCATAACTTCAGTCTATACTCTATAGCCATGCAAGATAAACTCAATCATCCTCACAAAAAATCTTCTTCTTCTCGACTTCTTCACAAAAAAATCGCATAGCTCCTGTCATGTTGTTGCTGAGTCCATCGCCGCTTACCTATTCACAACTCCCATCTTCCTTCACAGTCAGAGACGGACTCACGTTTAATATAGAGGGGGCATTCGCCCCCACAAATTTAAAAAAAAATTAATACTTATATACATATATACCACTTATTATATTATATTTGTCTCAAAATAAAATATAAATAATTCTTTTGTGTTTTACGTTAGAAAAATATTTTGTTAAACTTAACACATAATAATAATTATATTGTTAAATTTAATTTAATATAAAAAACAAATAAATAAATTCAAAAAATAGTGAAAATAACTTTATTATATTAGCTAATTAATTAATAATTAAATTGAGACTTGATTTTCTAATTAAA
>NC_029775.3:11103224-11115639 GCF_000817695.3 Arachis duranensis
ATATGAAATTATATTTTTATTATTTTAAATATTATAATAATAATTGTGTGTATATTTCTAGTTCTTATCAATATGTATTAGATAGTTTTAATTTTTAAATTTGAATATAACTAAACCAATTTAGATTGATCAAGTGATCGACTTAGTCGTCTGCTTAAATAAGTATTGAGGGTTCGAATTCTATCTCGTATGTATAGCAACTCGTTGCCGGCCAATTGTAGATTCTTAAATGGAATTCAAATTCATGACAGATCAGTCCTTAACTTGTTGAATATTGTGGGAAGCAAAAAAAAATATCTATACCTAAATTTTATTATATTTTTGTCCTTATTACTAAATTTTTCTGGGTCCGTCACTGTTCACAGCTTATGTCATCATTGCTGCTCATTCCATTACCGTCGTTGTTGAGTCCGTCGCCACCATTCTCATGCGTGTTTCTTTTCTCTAGATAAATTCTCCCGTCTCTCTCTCTCATTGTGAGTCTGTTAAGTTCTTCTATTTAAACATTGATATTTAAATTATAAAAAAAATTGATTTTCCTATTTTATAAAATCTCATACTGGCGGTAATTGTAAATATGACGCTACTTAAAATTAAATAAAGTAACATAGATAAAACAAATAAAAAAATAAAAAATTACTTAATCTTGTATAAAATTTACCTATAAAATTCTGTACCAAAAAATGAATTTAATTTTAGTATATTAATAATATAAAATATTTTATATAATCATTCAATTCAATTAGATTTATCTATTTAGGTCATTATTGAAAATAAATTTAAGATACCAACATACAATTACTTTAAATTAAGCAACAATTATCAATAATATATAAGGGACACACTATTCCACTAAAAATGATTGCCACAAGAAATAATTTTCCAATTTTCTATACTAATATTAGAAAGTTTATATAATAATATATAATAATAATATCATGATCAATACTATATGATATCAAAACAAAAAAAAGCACCGTGCTAATATAATATTATTAATATTATATAAATCATCTTTATATTTATTTTTCTGTACGTATATAATATTTAATTAACACATTAAGACGTATATAATATTTTGTTAATACATATATAATATAAAGTGATTTACAAATTATTATTAATTCATATATAATGTATAATTAAATTTAATAAATTCAATTAGAATAAATAATAAATTATTTATTTTATTTCAGACTTTATAAATAAATAAATTAATTAACTAATATAACAAATTACAATTAATGTAGTAAAATTAATTAAGTAATATATATTATAAATTATATTAATATTTAAATATCTAATCAAATCAATTAGCTGATAAACACATTAAGACGTATATAATATTTTATTAATACATATATAATATAACGTGATTTACAAATTATTATTAATTCGTATATAATATATAATTAAATTTAATAAATTCAATTAGAATAAACAATAAATTATTTATTTTATTTCAGACTTTATAAATGAATAAATTAATTAACTAATATAACAAATTAAAATTAATGTAATAAATTTAATTAAGTAATATATATTATAATAAATTATATTAATATTTAAATATCTAATCAAATCAATTAGTTGATATAATTAAGTCATGGTAATAAATTGTATTAAATGAGTTAAAATAATTAAATCAGAAAATACTTTTCAGAGCATGCCACTTTATCGTTAAGTGCAAATATCCGAATTTTATATAATAGAATAGATACAATAGATTTAAGTTCTTTTATATTTTGGGCTAAACAAATTGAGATTAATTAACCAAAAAAATAACAGGTTAAACAAGTACGAGGCAGATAGATAAACCATCTGTGCTGGGTTAATCTATGGATAAACAGACTAACCATGAATTTAATGGGCCAGTCCTAGCCCATTTAGCACTGGCCTATTTGACGTCCCTAGAACTAACATTGCTGCCGTTACTTGTTGGCTGCGTGGGGGATCAATAGTCGGTACTGCCCTCACAACCTTCTTTCGTCACACTATGACCGCTCATGCAATGTCGGCGAAGAAATACCAAGGGCATTATGGTCAAATCAGATCACCTTCCAAGCTTCGTCATTGGACGGTCACCACGAGTTCATGACCGACACAGCGACCTCACAAGATGCGTGTCCACCAAGCAGCCAAAACGACGTCGTCACTGTTTGTATTTCCAACAGCACCCTCTTCAGGGGCATTTCGGTAATCTCAAAACGGCAGAATAGAAACAGCGAAACGCTTCGTATCTTAAATAGTGGGGAATCTACTTCTCTCTTCTTTATAACTCTCAGAAGTCGGAACACAACACACTTTTCGTTTTTTCTTTTTTATTTTTCCTTCTCTGCTAATTTTATTTCCCCCTCGACACACACACCAAAACGACCCTTCTCGGTTCAAAAGCTTCACCGTTTCGGTTTTCATGGCTAGGGTTTCGTATTCTGCTTCATGATAATGATCCGAGAGAGTAGAAACAACTCGTTCACTCCTTCAATTCCTCAGTTTCAATATAAAACGACGCGTTTCATCACTCAATGCGTTGATTCCTTTTCTTCTTCTTTCATTTCTCTCTTGACGGGTAATAATAATATTCCACTCCGACGCTTCCTTATCTCTCTCCATTTTTATTTGGCGCTTGAAGCTACGGTTTTTTCAAATGTGCGACGATTTCAAGTGAATAATGCATGTGCTCTTGGTGGTTTTATTTTTTTGTCATTTATTTTCATTTTAGTTCCCACCGGGGGGAGTGTGGTGTGCTGGACTGTGAGATTTGTTGTGCTTGTGCTTGTTATGTGTTGAATTTCTCGCTTCAATAAGTTTGTGTGCGTGGTTGGATTTCTTATATTTTTTTCTCTTGTTGCGGAATTGGTTTCTTAATTGCTGAGTTACGGAGCTGTGTTCTCATTTTGGAGAACACAGTGAGTTCAACATTTTGATATTAAGATATGATTGGAGGCAGCTAGTGTTGATGCTTCTTATTGGTACTGAGCTGGTGACTACTACTTGATTCTTTTAGGGTTCATTTTGAGTGTCAAATTGAAGAGAGTTTTCTTTTTAGTTTCTGATTTATGAATTTGATTTCAAATGTTTAGTCTGTCTTTAGAGATGTTGATGTGGTTAACACTTGGGGGAATAGGTGCCACTATGTGGTGTTTATGTGCTGCCATGCATTAGTGTCTACAGTGGCTGAAATTTAACGATTTGTTTGCTCCATTTATCTGGAGCTAAAAATGTAACTATTTACAATAGTTATCTAGCATTACAGGCATAGGATAAATCTCTCTATTGTTATTTGTACTGTAAATTGACGTAATTGATAAACTGATACTTGAGTACAATATACGGATGCATGTTTTTCCATTGTTGATTTCACAATGTATGTGGTTTAATTTGACTTCTCTTAGCGTTTTTTTTCCATTTGTAGCTTATTTGTTCAGTTATTGTGTGTTCATGCTTGTTGAATTTTACATCATTAATTGTTGATTGAGAAGTTTCCCATGAGTTCTGCATGCTGTTGTTTATGCTCTGTTGTTAAGAATTCAATGTTATAAAACCCTGGTTAAGGTGCAACACCAGCTGTCTGTCTAAAATTTTTTTAGTCATTATGTGAACTTATATTCCATGCAGTTGCCGTAAACAGTCGTGGCAGTTGTGTTATGGAAATGTATGATGCTTCTGGAATTAGAAAGTAGAAACCCAGATGCTTACTTGGTCATTTTTTATAAAATTTTGTGACTTTTGGAATTTGAACTTTGATATATCCAGTTTCCTGAACGATTTGCATATTCACATCGTATGTTCGCTTTGGTGGTGATGGTCAATAATGTGTGTATGGTTTTGGCTTAGATTGAAGGTGCAAATTTAAATTCCCAATTTGTAAGTCCTAATCCTGAACAAACTTAAGTCATGCTGAACAAGGGAGCTCCTGAGTTTGTAGTTGATCAGAATTTGTATTACCCTGCTGCCACCAATTATGGGTATTACTGTACAGGTAAATCTCAAACTATCATGTCACTGCTTATGCTTGGATTTATGTATATGTTCCTCACTTTTTATTTGCTATTTATGATGGTTAGGATTTGAATCACCCGGGGAATGGGAGGATCACCACCTTGGGATTTTTGGTGTAGATGGTTATGGTCCTGACCACCTGGTGAGTACATCCTCTGTCTTCATATGTTCAATTTTGGATTGGTGTATGATTTTGTTGTTCTTATTTCTCTTTCCCCAGGGTGCACAAACTGATCCTTATGTATATTATAACCATGGATATGCACAGTCTCCCTACAACCCATATAATCCGTACATTCCTGGTGCTTTGATAGGAGTTGATAACTCGTTTGGAGGAGGACAACATTATTATACCGGCCCCAGCTATCAAGATCCTGTTTCTTCACCTGCTTATATACCCCTTGTATTTCAACCAGATACTTTTTCTGATGGTTCTGTGGACTCATTTGGAACCGGTGCTTCTGTCAGTAAACCTGATGGAAGAGGTTTGAAACATAAGTTCAATTCAGCTTCTGGTAACTTTTATAGGAACTCTTCAAAACTTTTATCAAGTCAGTCAAGTTCATTGGCCAGGGTATCGGAAGGGTCGAGAGCTAATGATGGGAGGAAGAAAGATTTGAGGCACACAAATGTTTCTGGGAGTAATTTTCTCAATGTAGCTTCATCAGCTGTCCATCAGGTTTGAAATTTTATTTCTTGATTAGATTTTGATGTTTTTCCTTATTACTTGCTGATGGTTGAGGAACTATTATGTGAAGTTAAAGATTATTCATCGAAATGTTATGATTGTCTGATGGCAAGTATGTGTATATAGTGAGGGGAGAGTTGGATGGGCATTAGGTTTTCTCGGTCTTAGAGGTCCTTATGTTGAAAAACGTTCTTGTGGTCTGATACTTGGATGTGAACTGAATTTTCTTTTCAGAAAATAGAAATGTAAATAAAATCTTGATAAGTGGCTGATAGATAATCATTTACCTTTGTCTTTGGTAGGTTAGAAATTCAGGTGTGTCAGGACATACTGTGGATAATTTATCCAATGGAAACATTGGACCTTATCATAATCAATTGAAATTAGGTCCTCCTTCAAACAGTGGATTTTCTGATTTTGGATATAATGCTAATGGACAGTCTGCGTTTACTAAAGTTCGGCCAAAGCCACACTTTGGTAAGTTACTAAATGATGGAAATGGAAGCTCTAATGTATTGGGGGAGCAAAACCGAGGTCCTAGAATTAGTGGATCTAAACATCAGCCGCCTGTTAAAGCCTATACAACAAAGGCAGGAGACAGTAACGACCAAGGAAACATTGTAATTCATGCTGATCACTATAACAGGGAGGACATACCTGTTGATTATGAAGATGCAAAGTTTTTTGTTATAAAATCATATAGTGAGGATGATGTGCATAAAAGTATCAAATATAATGTGTGGTCATCAACACCTCATGGAAACAAGAAGCTCCAGACTGCTTATGATGATGCAAAGAAAATAGCAGCGGAAAAATCTGGAGTTTGCCCTATCTTCTTATTTTATTCTGTGAGTATCCATTATCAAGATATTTCTGATGAGTTTATATTCTGGTTCCTATTTTCGTATGTGATATCTGTTTGTTATTTTTTTATTTTGATTTTGTTTCTCTAATGCAGGTTAATGCAAGTGGCCAGTTCTGTGGTGTTGCAGAGATGGTAGGTCAAGTTGATTTTAATAAGGATATGGACTTCTGGCAGCAAGATAAATGGAATGGGAACTTTCCTGTAAAGTGGCACATGATAAAAGACGTGCCAAATTCAAATTTTAGACACATCATACTAGAGAACAATGAAAATAAGCCAGTAACTAACAGCAGAGACACACAAGAGGTGTATATTGTTTCTCCTCAGCAGTTACTTTATTAAATTTTGAATTAGCAGGCTTATTTATATTGTTTGCTACCACCTAGTATTTTTGTACTTCATGAAGTATGACCATAAAAATCAATGAAAAAGTTACAATATGAAGTGCTGTTTTTGCGTTGGTCAAACTTGATTAAAATGTTAACCAAAATGTCACTTTCTCATTAGCCTGATCATAATACTTTACCATCACATAAAATATTTTTCTATTTCATGTGAGAATCCACCTTCACTTATTTATTCGATTTTATTTTTCTATTTTTGTTGGTGTGCATAGCTTTACCTCTCACTGAACTATTTAGTTGTGTATTGTGTGTATATAGATTGTTGCAAATTATCTAGTGTCTGGTTATGTAATATCATTTATCAGTTACAAGGTATCATCTGATGCAGTGATTGAGCCAATGAAGTCTGTTTGATCGTTTTGTCTAAACCTTGACATCTGTCATGTATAAATAGTATACACCTGGTTCCCCATTATTGTTGATTTGAAACTAATTTTATAGTTGTGAAAAAAAGGATTACGAATGGGTTCTTTTTGGATTGGGAATTAAGTATTGGTTTACAATAATGAATATGATATTGGACTTCATATTTTTCTAGTTTGATTTGTATCTTAGTTTTGAGGTTTGGTCATTGGTATTATGGCTAAATGATATCATTCTTTCTTCAAAAAAGATGATGACATTGTTCTGACTTTGATAAGTTTTGTTTCTCATCAGTTGTGCTTGTGCCTATCTCTTGTAATTATATTATAAGCTTCTAACATTGACTATTTAACACCTTTGCTCATGTGCAGGTAATTTTCTTGAAGGGTTTGGAAATGCTAAAGATATTCAAAAATTATACTCTGAAAACATCATTGCTTGATGACTTCAACTACTATGAAAACCGCCAGAAGATCATACAGGATGAGAAGGCCAAGTTGTTAATCAAGAGTTTTGAGGGTCCTTTATTTTTTCCAGCATTGGAGGCTCCTCAAAAGTTGAATTTTGACATACCTCCCATCAATGATGAGAAAATTTTCAAGCTTGAGAATGATTCTGGCAACTTACAAATGAAGACCTCAATATCAATTCCTGATCCTGTTGTCAGTAAATCAGAGGTTACTACTAATTCGGCAGATGAGAAGGTTGAGAAAACTATGGGTGACAAACAAGATATCTCTTCTATCCTAAAGATTGGTTCAGTCACCATCACGCCAAAGCCGGTTGAAACTAAACATGGCATTGGCGTTGGAAATAAAGAACCTATGAATGTTGTTACAGTAGGCTCAATGCAGGTTGAAGTTAATAGAATTTCCAAGTCATCTGGTTCCTTAAAGGTTGGCAGTATTTCGCTAGATACAAGAGCATTACCGCTTGGAAAAGTTGATGGTGCTGTTAAGAGTGGCTCTAAACGTTAGAATTTTGCATTGCATTGTATTTCACCTTTCAGTGCTGAATAGGCTACTAAGTAGTGTCAAATGTTGCAAATTTCATCATCCAATTGAGAAATCAGCCAAAGCATAATTCCCTATGATTTCTCTCATGTTTGTGTAAACGAGAGCTCTTCCTGCCATGTTTTCAGTGTTATTCATTTTGATTTGACTTGAGCTGAGAAAGTGTATCCCATGACATGAATGGGCAAAAGTGATTGATTAAGAACCAGCTGTGTTTATAAGGCTCTAATGCGTCCCCCCTCCGAAGATACACCGAGCAGATGGGAAGGATTAGAATTTAGAAACAACCACCACCAGATTGATGCCTCCTGTTTAGTAGATTTTGGACAATAATGAATACGAAAAGTACTCTTTTAATTAAAATATTTGATTTTTTTTATTTCATTACTGACATTTAAAAGTATTTTATTTTGTATTGAATACGCTTGGGAACTAATTAGGAGTGTAGTCAACTAGTTAAAAAAATATTGTAGTTGGCTCTTTAGGAAATGCTAACAAATAGTGGTCGAAGTAATAGTTATAGTGATTTAAGAGTAAAATTAATAAAAGAGTAAAAAAAAAAATACAGAAAAAATTATTTCTTAATGTAAAAGTTTTTTTATTAAACAATAAAATAATATGCTTGCAAAAAATATCATTTTAAATATTAAAAATGATATTAGAATTTAGCTCAAAGTTCAAACGTTGGAAATTTAAACAATATTTTAATATATAAATAACAATAATATTAAAATAAAAAAATTATTTTACATTAATTGTATCAAAAAGAGAGGGAGCGGCATCATACTTTTTACGGGAGGAGTATGTACTTCTTCAATTTGCTCTGCTAGGATTTTTTTTTAAAATAGGATTTTTATGCCGTTTAGGTCAATGTTTGACTTTTGTCAATTTTTTTTATTCCTCTCTTTGTTCCCTTCTTTATTCCTTTTCTTTAATTCGCCATGAGAGTTTTTTTATGGAATTGCTGTGGTTTGGGAGACCCCTGTCAGTCCATAACTTTAAAGGAATGAGTCAATCCCACTTCCTCGAGATTGTGTGTCTATATGAAACAAAAACCCAATCTCGTCTGATGGAAAATAAGTTGAGATCTTGTCATTTTACGAATTGGAGGATTGTTAGTCTGTCGGGTACTGCAGGTGGATTGGCCTTAGCTGGAAAGGAGGGCACAATGGTTGAGATTCTTGCTGAAAAAGAGTTTTTAATAGCTGCCAAGGTAACTGATACTGTTTTGAACTATTCTTAGGGGCTGATTGGGGTACATTTAAATAGTTTGGATGGGATTCGGTCTACCCAATACACAGAACTTTCCTCTTTTGTACAACGTTTCTTTGGAAAGGTTGTAATTATGGGTGATTTTAATGCTATAGTGAGCCTCAATGAGAAGGAAGGAGGGGTTTTAAAATCAGCTTCATCTATTTCTGAATTTGTAAATTTTATTGATAGTGGTGGACTGAAGAACTTGGGTATAATTGGGAGAATGTTCACCTGGACTAATAGACAACGAGGGCAGGATCAGATCAGAGAGCGGCTTGACCGTGCACTTGCAAAGGATGAGTGGATGGATCGTTTTCCATCAGTCTCGCTGTCTCAACTCGCAGAAAATGGTTCAAATCATGCGCTTATCTTCTTTGATACAAATCCAGTCATGGAAAAATCTGAACGGAGGTTTAAGTTTTAGGAGAGGTGGTGTGGTTTAGAAGAAATTTGGGTAATTATCACTGGAGCTTGGAAGGAATGGGTGGATGGCTCAACAATGTTTGTTTTGACTCAAAAATTGAAGCATTGTAGGCACCGTATTGTTTAATGGCAGCAACAGAACAAATCTAATTCGAAGAAGGATATTGGTGAACTCACATCTCAACTTGAAATTCTCATAGAGGAGGATATTCTATGGGGAGAACAAGTTGAAGCCTTGGAAAATAAACTTGAGGATGCTTACTTTAGGGAGGAAACCTATTGGAGGGAGAAATCTCGTGTAAAGTGGCTTAAAGAAGGGGATAGAAATACAAGTTTTTTCACCAGTCATTCCAATTCAGAATTCGAAGAAATAAAATTTGAAAACTGGAAAAGAATGATGGTATGTATGCTACCACCAGTGAGAAAATTGCACAAGTAGCTGAAACATACTTCAAGGATATCTTTACATTGATTAACCAAGCTAATCCGGCACATGCATTTGAAGATTTTGAAACCAAAATTTCAGCAACCATGAACCGAAAATTAACTAGACGGGTCAGTTTTGATGAGGTAAAGCGGGCGATCTTTAGTGTTCACCCCTAGAGCGTCCCTGGTGATGATGGATTTACGGCTAAATTCTTTCAATTCTACTGAAGTTTAGTAGGGGAGGATGTTTTAAAGGCTGTCCGCAGTTTTTTTGTCAGTTTTAAGATTCCTGATGCAAAGGATATGACACAAGTTAGACCCATCATCTTTTCTTCAGTTGTGTACAAGATTATTTTTAAAGTACTAGTCCATCGGCTATAGAAATTTATGACTTCACTAATCAGCCCTAATCAGAGTGCCTTCATTAAGGGTGGATTGATTTCAGGCAATGTCCTAATCGCTCATGAATGTATGCACTATCTAAAGACAAAGAATATGGGCTTATCGAGTGAAATGACTGTTAAATTGGATATGAGCAAAGCCTATGAACATGTTGAGTGGTATTTTCTTTGGTTCATTTTGGAGAAACTGAGATTTGAATCTAGGTGGATTTGTTGGATACAGGAGGTGGTGACTACAATTTCTTACTCTATCGTTGTTGAAGGTCAACCTTTTGATTTTTTTAAACCAAATAAAGGTATCCATCAAGGAGACCCTTTATCTCCCTACCTTTTTTTTCTGTGCAGAAGGGTTATCTTTTTTGCTAAATAAGGCAGAACAAAACGGTCTCATTGAAGGTATTCAGATCATTCGAAGATATCCTACTGTTAATCATTTATTATTTGTGGATGACTCAATTCTTTTTTACAAAGTTTTAGAAAACAGTTGTGAAAATATTCTCAGTATTCTTCAGTCATACGAGAAATTCAGTGGCCAAAAAGTTAATTTGAATAAATCAGCTCTATTCTTTAGTAATTATACTCCTCTCACTGCTTGATTACTACTGGCTCGAAAATTGAAAATTGTTTATATTGGTACACAGAATAAATATTTGGGTCTTTCATCTACAATCCAAAAATAAAAAAATGCCACCTTCGGAGAAATCAAGGACAAGGTGAGGAAGCGAGTTTAAAGGTGGAAAAGAAAACTTCTCTCCTCTACACGCAGGCATGTTCTAATCAAAGCTGTTGGGGAGGCTATCCTAATTTATTCATTATCATGTTTCCACCTTCCTGACACTTTAATTAGGGAGATTCACAACATACTCTCCCAATTTTGGTGGGTTAAAAAGGTATAGAGCAAAAAATAGCATGGGTTAGTTGGAATACTATGACAATACCGAAACTGGAAGGAGGACTAGGTTTTAAGGACCTAAGGGCTCAGAATTTGACGCTACTAGCAAAACAATATTGGAAAGTTGTCTCTCAGCCACAATCACTCTTATCTAGACTCCTCAAAAGTAAATATTTTTGATACAATTCTATAATGAATGCAGAAATCAGAACAGTACCTTCGTTGGGTGGCGTAGCATATTGGAAGGGCATAAGATTGTTGAAAAGGGGCTGGTTTGGCGAATTGGTGATGGGTCCAGTATCCGAATCTTCAGCGATCCTTGCCTTGTTCCTCCACATCCTTATGTTCTTCCTTCATCTGAAGCTTTCAATCTACAAAATTAATAATTATTGATGGTCAAAGACTTAATACTTTCTAATGGTGAGTGGAATCAAACTTTAATTAGAAGTATTTTTTCTGAGGGCACTAGTCAACGTGTGCTAGCAACAAAAATTGGGGATGGAGAAGATAAAATTTATTGGCCCTTAATAAAATTTACTGGGTACCATGTGACTTATGGATTTTTGCATTCTCCCATTGAATTTTACCCAGAGATTATGAGACAACAAAATTTGTGGCGAGAATTGTGGAAAATGAAAATTCCAACGAAGATTAAGATTTTTCTCTGAAGGGGCTTCCATGAAAACCTTCCAGTACTGCAAAAGCTTCATCATCGCATCCTATTTATTCAACTCACCTGCTGAAGATGCCTACAATTTTCAGAAACAATCAATTATTGCATCTTCCATTGTGAGAAATAAAAGAAATTTTGGTCAAAAATAGGCTTACCAGCTACTAGAAAGGACACCAAAGACTCTGATTTTTATGTTGAATGGAACTTGAGAATGGGAGTCTTACGTACCCAACCCAATAGCTCATCTCAAAAGATGATGATGGTGATTTTGAGCTGGTCCTTATGGAAGGCGAGAAACAGGTTCATCTTTGATAATGTATCAATTAGTGTGGAAGAGATAATAGCGTCGACTTTGAAGCTGCAGAAGAAGTTTCAACAAATCCCTAATTCCTAATTGATGAGTACTTCACTTTCTTTTATTTCTCTTACTAGTGTATGTTCCAAACTCTTAAAATTTTTAATATTAAAATATTAAAATAATTAGTATTTGTCTTAATCAATTTGAGTTTGTTGAGTGATTATCTCACTCGTCCGTTTAAACCACTATTAGGAGTTAGAATCTTGTCTTGTGTGTGTAGTAATCCATTGGCTAGCGGTAAACCCTTAATAAATGGAGCATCAATACGTGGTTAGATTTAGCAGGAGTACCCAAATACATAACTACCCGACCTGTCCATACCTGGTTGGGAAGGGTAATAACTTGACTCGAGTTGGGGCTGATTTTGCTCAAAAAAAGGCATGGTCGAGTTTAGGGTGTACCCGCCCTGGATATATACATATAAACACTTTTTCGGAATTAGAATTTGCCTCACATCACAGATTTAGTGATTCACAGCTTCAGTCCATACTCTATTGCCATGCAAGAGAAACTCAGTCATCCTTATCCAGAGTCTTCTTCTTCTCGGCTTCTTCACAAAAATCCTCATAGCTCCCGTCATTGTCGTTGCTGAGCCCATCGACGCCTAACCTTTCATAGCTCCCATCTTCCTTCACAGCTCATGTCGCTATCGC
>NC_029775.3:11115781-11126894 GCF_000817695.3 Arachis duranensis
CTCTCTCTCT
This sequence comes from Arachis duranensis, assembly GCF_000817695.3. Lineage (NCBI taxonomy): Eukaryota > Viridiplantae > Streptophyta > Magnoliopsida > Fabales > Fabaceae > Arachis > Arachis duranensis. The sequence goes on from NC_029775.3 coordinate 11,115,792, forward strand.
CTCTCTCTCTCTCTCTCTCTCTCTCTCTCTCTCTCTCTCCCACAAACTCATCACTTAGTCGCCGTCGCTATGAGCCTGGGCGTCTTCCTTGCAGTTTCATCTGAGTCTGTCACCGAATAAAATAGAATTTTTATTCAAGTTGGGCCATTTGAAAATAGGCATGCATGTGATCATTTTTGCATGTAATTTCTGAATTTTCTCATCCAAATTAAATCTATCGTGGTTTCGTTGTGACACTAATGTAATAAAATTTGCGATAATTTCATAACTTATGTATGAGACAGACTAGATTATTAAAGTAATCAAGGAAATAACATTCAAATGTGCGCATAAAATTTATAAGATGTGATTATCTCAGGAAAATATATATGTATAGCCCAAATGGAAGATTGTTAGGAAATTATTTCTTAATATATTTATGGGTAATACATATTAATTATAATCACAAATTAAGTAATTTCATATTAAATGACTTATATAACGGTGATCTTATTTATTGTCATAAATATTGAATTAAATAAGTCATTTTAATTTTGATTTGGATAAATTAGATTAAAATCATAGATACCAATTTATTTGAGTTTTAGGGTTTAATGAGTGCCACACTCAAATATAAATAATGACTTCAGTATTTTGATCTCCAACACATCAAACTCGTCTCCATAGTTCTTTTTCCACAGTGGAGTTGTCATTCATCCCTATCAGGGATACAAAAGGTTTTAGTTGGCGAAGATCAAAGAATCACAAAAGCCAAGCTCTCTGATCTCAATCATGCTCTCAAATGAAGGGACGCTTCCACGCTCTTAATTATATTTCTTAATGATTTAACATGGATGATCTTGAGGTTGAGAAATCATAAAATTTATAGATAAAATATAATTTTTATTCAATCGAATGATAACAAAGAAATTTATTGAATTAAATTATATTAATGTGATCATTGGATGATAAAAAATGCTAAAAAATAAATAAATAATATTTTAAGGGTATAAAAATATTAAATTGTCATTTTAATTTGTTTTTTAAATCAACCACAATAAATATCTTGAATTAATTAAATTTTAACAAAAAATTATTTACCTAAAATTATTTTATTTCTTCAAAAATCTTTTGAGCATACAATGGTTCAATGAGAGATTGACTATTGAGAATTGAATATAATATTTTTAAATTCGTATTTTCAATAAAAAGATGTACTTAGTTCTATCCATCCTAAATAATTCTATATTCACTATTATTTATCTATCTAAATAATTCTAATATTGATAAAATATTATTTTTAGATGTAAAAAATTTAAAATATATTTATTCTATTTCAAAAATCAATATTCATATTTAACTTAGAATTTCAACAAATATGGTAAAAAAATATTACATTTTTTAGTTAAAAAAGTAAAATATCTATAAAATATTTTTGTGTTTTAGCTTTAGATTTTTCAAAAAAAAAATTGGCAAGTTAATGGAATCAAATCATATTTCTATAACATATATAAGAATGTATATTACACATAATAAAAAATGTTAGGTATAATAAGAATAAATACATAAATTAAAGTAAAATTTAGAAAAATAAGAACTAATAAAATATTGAAGGAAAGAAATATAAATAGAAGAAAAATAAAATTATTAGACGGAAGAAAAATAATTTAATAAATTTTATGTGTATATAAAAGAGGAATAAAAAGAAGATATATAGTACCTTGTTTAATTTAGCAAGATTTATGGGAATAAACACATAGAGTAAGATAATAAAAAATAATAATAAAAAGAAACTAAATATCTGAATTAATATCAAAAAGGTAAAACATCACTTTAAAATGAGATTATTATTATTAATGACATATAAATATTAAAATTATATTAATACATTAATTGAAATATATTATTAGAATAAAAAGTTACAAGAATTAAAATAACTAAAATTTAGTATCTTTAATTAGTTAAATTAGCATAAAATAAGAAAAAGATGATTAATCAGATTAAATAAATTAAAAAATATTACTAAAAAGAAAATATCACAATAATTATATTACTAATGAAAAAAAATCAATTCAATCAATTCAAATTTTTATTTAAAATAGACAATTAAAGCATCAATGAATAAAAATAAATGGGATATAATAAAAAATAATTTTAGTAGTATAAATAATTAAACTAAATTATTATATACAATTTTTACTTTTTAACTTATTATAATTTAAGTTACTATTAATGATAAAAAATAATTTTAAATAGCCCCAATTTATATTTTACAACATAATTAAAACACAATTCATAATTTTTTATTTTGTAATTAATCAACATTTTTTAAATTTTTTCGTTAAGTCTTCTGTATTTTATGATTAATAAATTTTCTCTACAAAATACAAATTTGTGATGAATTATTACAATCATAATTAATTAAGAAAATAAAAAATTATAAAAAATCAAATAAAAGATAAAAAAATAGAGTAAAAATTTATTTTGAACCTAAAAAATCTGTCAATTGTGCTTAAAATTTTAAAAATTTGTATCTTATTATATAATCAATTTTGTTACTCACTTCGACTTCATTATCCTTTGTATTCAAAATTAGGACAAATCACACATATAAACCAAATGGAGTTTAAAATTACACAATTCTACCAAAAAAAAAAACGTTACAAAGATTACTAGAAGGACAATTTTATGTAATTCGAATATTCATTCCAACACTAATTCGAATAAGACGAATTCAAATTACTAGAGATACACACAAATCGAATTAGTTTATGTAATTCGAAACAGCATGAGTCGATTTTTGCATGCATGTGAAGTCCCTACTAATTTGAAACAAGCTATTTCGATTTAGCCCCTAGTTTTGTTCTTATATAATTCGAATGGGGCTGATTCAAATTACTATGCATCGAGTTATTACAAATTTTTACAGTACCCCTAACATTTTTTAAGTCATTTTTTAAAATTATTTTGTATGGAATAAAATCTTTTTGTGGTATAATTTAAATAAATTTATTAAAAAATTTATTAAAAAATATATTTACTCAATTTTCAAATATAATAATACTCTTTTACATAGTTAATAATTTAAAAATTGAAAAAATTATTTCATTTCATGCGAAGCAATTAAAAAAAAGATTAAATTTAAATGCAAATATTCATGTATGTACTCAAATTTATTCCATGCAAAGCAATTAAAAAATAACTTAAAAGATGTTAGGAGTGCTGTAAAAATTTGTAATGTTCTAGTGATTTAGGTAAGTAAATGATAAAAATATATTTTTTTTTAATTTTTAAATTATTATAGAATAAAATAATTCTTTTAAATTTTTAAATTATTATTGATTATGTAAAGTATTTTATTTAAAATTTGAATACATACATGAATATTTACATTTAAATTTAATTTTTTTTAATTGCTTCACATGAAATAAAATAATTTTTTAATTTTTAAATTATTAATTATGTAAAAGAGTATTATATTTGAAATTTGAGAAAATATAATTTTTAACAAATTTTTTAATAAATTTATTTAAATTATACCAAAAAAGATTTTATTCCATGTAAAATAATTTTAAAAAATGACTTAAAAATGTTAGGGATGCTGTAAAAATTTGTAATAGCTGATACATAGTAATTTGAATCAGTCCCATTCGAATTATATAAGAACAAAATCAGGGGATAAATCGAAACAGCTTGTTTCGAATTAGTAGGGATTTCACATGCATGCATGTATCGACTCAAGCCATTTCAAATTACATAAATCTGACCAATTTGATTTGGGTGTATCTTTAGTAATTCGAACTAGTCTTATTCGAATTAGTGTTGGAATGGGTAATTCGCATGAGGCTGATTCGAATTACATAAAATTGTCCTTCTGGTAGATTCTTATAACATTTTTTCTTTTAGTAGAATTGTGTAATTTTGAGTTCCATTTGATTTTTATGTGTGATTTACCCAAAAAAGTATATAATGTCACACTTATTTAAAAAAGATAAAACTCTTCAGATATTCGGTATAATGTATAATTTAAGAACAATAAGTTAAAAAAATATCTAAAATTTTATAATAGTATTTGAAATTTTCAATGATGATAATAGAAAGAGTTTAAATCTATCAAATGAATTCAATAGTTACCATTTGTACATCTTATTTAAATTTGAATTTTAAAATTTAATTTGTATCTTCTTTTTTCTCCTAATATAAATTATTTTTGACAAAAAATAGGAAAAATATATTAGACTAAAAAATATTCTATCAAAGAATTATTATAAAGAGATTTATAATTAGAGAATAAAATAATAAAAGCATTAATAATAATAAAGAAAAAGAAATGAAGCTCATATTAAACCACAGGATGGATAGTTGTTATAGGTGATGAATTGATTTCTTACCGATGTCACTCTATTTTTGTTCGTCTATAATGATTAATAAATCCACAAATCTCAATTATATTTCTCAAATGGTAATCAAACCCACGTTTGAATTCAAATTGAGATACTGATGTAAGTTCTTCCCTTCTGAATCTGGTAGATTCATATCTGAAAGAAGTTCTTTCAAAATTGACTATTTGTCCCTTTGTTAGAGGTGTTCTCGAAATGTTTGCGATCGAGTAAATAGCTCTACGAACGAATGGATCGAATCGAATTGGAAAATGAAAATATTTGTATGTTAGAAAAGAAATAATAAAGTTTATATTAATAATAATAATGTTGAGGAATGATGGTACTGTTGTAGGCTTCTAGCCTCTGTTTTTGGCCATTATTTTTTCCTTTCTTTACTTTTTTTATTTAAATTATCAAATCATAAAAAAAATAAAGAACAATTCAAAAAAAAATAAAAACAGTAAGATCAATAGTAACTATACAAATTAAAATACATAAGAGAAAAACAAACTATTATATGATAGAATTAACATGAGTATATTTCATCATTAAATAAACAAAGTTAACGCAAAACAAAATTACACATAAAAAGAAAAAAGAGTTAAAATATCTAAATTGATAAAAAAATTATTTTTATAATTTTATTCTGTCATGTTTATATATATATATATATATATAGACTATAAAATAATGAACTCTAACTAAATTAAATTGTATTTATTATCATTAGAAAGGATAAGAGAAAGCAGTAGAGAAAAAGTTTGTGTGTATTCAAGTTGTGTAGAATTATACAATATAGAAGAGTATTTATAGGTGTCAGGTCAATCGAAATAATAAAGACGTAATATCTTATAATAAATATTCATATATATTAAATAATGCTAATTGATCCTAATTATACTATAACATCTCCCTTCAAACTTAAGTGGCAACTTGATTTTGAAATTTATTTGAAATAACTAAATAAAAAAATACATAAACTGATAAAATGGGTGCAGATGGAACTGCCTGAAGAAAGCGCAGATAGAACTGTCAGAAAGAAGCGTAGACGGAACTGCTGGAAGGAAGCGCAGACGAAACAACCACAAGGAAACGCAGACGGAACTGCTAGAAAGAAGCTCAAAAAAAACTGCCGGAAAAGAACCGGAAAAGAACGTAGACAAAACTGCCGAAAGAGTGGCCAACTGCCGAAAAACTGCTGAAAAGATGGCGAACCGCCGAAAAACTGCTGAAAAGTGACAAAGTGCGAAGAGATGACAAACTATTGGAAGGTGACAAAAAACAGATAGTTTCTCCATGAGAGTAAGTAAGTAGTGGATGAGTTAATCGGTGAGGTCAGAAAAGTATCAAAGCATTGACCAAAGAAAAGGAAAAAAAATGGCACAGAAGAAAAGTATGAAAAGTACGGTAATTTCACCAGAAGAAAATCAACTTATCCTCCTTAAGGAGGATAAATAATAAAGACGTAATATCCTACAATAAATATTTAGATATGTTGAATAATACTAATTGATCCTAATTATACTCTGATAATTATATTCAATTAATTGATATATATAATATTAAATTGTGTGATATTTAAATATTTAATCAAATTAATTAGTTGATATAATTAATTCGTGTAATGAATTGTATTTAATGAGTTAAAAGAAATAAATCAGAAAAAACTCTGAGAAGCATGCCACGTCAACTTTATCATTAAATACAAAAACTCGATTTTTATATAATAGAATAGATTAGATTATTATATGATGTTACCTTTATAGTAGAGCATTAGAAGTTCCCATTTCTTTTACTTGTCCTATATATGACCACTTATATATTTATTTTATTTCATGAATGAAATTATCTGACTTAAAAAAATATTAAAATAAAAATATCAAGACTCAATACTATAAATAAAATATGTATATATAATGTAAAATAATTTAATTAAATACGTAATTATCTATAAATATCAGCTAAATAACAACGGTTGCTAAACTCTCAAAAAGGACATATGACTGAAAACACTCTTATCCTCATCAATCATCACGAGAACCGTGTCGGATAGTTCGCAATGTTAAAAAGATCTAATTGTTAAAATCACAGACCAGTCAATTTAATTGAAAAACTAGTGAATCGAATTTTAAACTAATTTAGTCTAATATTTTGACTATTTAAAAAAAAAGTTATCTCACCAAAAAAAAAAAGTTAGAATCAGTGTTTATTTGCCTTTTTTTTTAATATATAACATATACAAATTAAATTATATTTTTAAAATTTATATTTATTAATTTTAACGTAAACAGTTTAACTAGTTTTTTTTTTTACTAAAGAATTCGTGATCTCTTAAATGAATATAGAAAGATTATGCCATTTGAACTATAATTTATTGACAATAATTTAATCAATTACTTACAAATTAAACCAATAAATTAATAAACTAATAGTCTAACTAATTCAAGTATCGGTTCGATTCAGATAATTATACTTAATAATACATAATTCAGTGATATAAATGTGAGTATGAAGTACATCAGTTTCTTCAAATTCTCACAAGAAGATTATCTTGGTATATGATGCATAAAGTTTAACTAGGTGCATTTCAAATGTATTTAAATTAATCAGCTTCCAACATGTTTTCTTTTCATATTTATTTTTATTGGTTCTAAAAGAAAAAAAAAATCTCACTAACATGCAAGAGGTCTGATGTGGTAACATTATTAACCCTCAGAGGAATAATTGAATTTTATTATTTTAAATTGTTAGAAGACTGATGAATTTTATGTAAACAATTGCAATTATTCAATTTTACAAATATTTTCTTTCTTTTTCCGTTTTTGGTATGACATGGAAAATTGGAAAATGTCGACTGCCCTAGCTTATGATAGCTTTCGGTTGGTTTGATTTGAAGAACATTGTTTTTTATGACAATGTACGTTCGACAAGGATTTGGTTTAGTCTGGCATAATTTTTACAATTACAAGAAGCCAACCCTTTCTCCTTTTCAATTTCAAAATGAATTAAGTATATGGATCTAATTTTTAATTAGATAATATTAATTATTTTTATTATAAAATTATTTTTTAATATTCAATTTTTTTTGAAGGATTTAGAGTTTAAAATTAATATTTAGAATTTAAAATTTAAAATAAAAATAATTTCAAAAGAAAAGTAATTCTCTAGTTATTCAACTTTTCAAAATTAGACCTACATATTCCATCACACTTTTGGTTGGTCTTACCAATTTGATTAATTTGACTGCTATTATATATACCTAACTATAATATTGTACCCTTTATAACTAAGTGGAAATGCTATAGGGCAACAATTCAATCCAATATCTACTACTAATAAGTAATAACTATTCCGAAATGTACATCAAACACACATTTCTTCCTTTTTATTATATATATGTAGCATATTTGAGTCGTTTATCTTAGCATTTTTTACAAACATAAAAAGTTTATTACACACAAAAAATTCGTCATCAAATTAATTTTAATATATATTTTATACTTTAATAATCAAAATTAAAAAAATGAATTAGCCTGTATTTTAAACAAATCATAAAAATATCGACCCAAGTTAACTTGTCCGTGTTAACGAAATTGACGAGTCGACTTGTTTGACTCGTTTTTTATTTTCTTTTTTTATATATATATATAAAATGCTTTATAATTTTAGTAGTTTTTTATTAATATCGATACCAATAAAAAAATGCATCATATATTCTTATGTTTTATAGTAAATTATCTGAAATTTAAAAAATTAATTACCAAAAACGAGATTTGTTTATCAAAAGAGATTTTATATATTCAAAAAAAAAACTAGTCAAATGAGTTAATTTGTACCGGTTCAATCCTAATCCGTTTAACTTGCAAGTAATATGAATCGTCCTAATCCGTTTAATTCGCAAGTAATATGAATCGAGCTAAATTGACTTACTTCTAAATGAACTACGATTTTATTAATTTAATTAGTTTATTTTTACAAGCGATTTGAATCGATTCATGAGTCGTAGCTCATTTTGAGAGGTTTAAATGATTTAATAGTGTTGATATCTTTCACAATTTGAATGATTTGAACTTTGAAGGCAAATGTCACATCTTAGTACAAAGTTTAGATTTACAAGCACCAAAGATATGAGTATGCAATTGTCCATAAGGAAAAGGGTTGGGTCTCCCCTGAAAGAGTCTAGCAGCGGAAACGACACAAATGTCCAACACAAGAATAATATGGAAGCACTCACAACACAATATGGCAGCAACTATAACAAGAAAATATAGCAAGTAAAGCAATAACAAAAACACACCGAGATTTTAACGTGAAAAACCCCCTCAACGTGAGAGGTAAAAACCACGGGTCGTCCAGACCAATGAAATAGCTCTACTATAATCAAATGAGGTATAAGAGAGTCTCAAACAAAGCACAAAAACGTGCATATAACCAGCCAAAATATCAATGTACCAAAGCTCACAAATAATAGGGAAGAAGATGAAATATACCCAAAAAATAGAGCTGATGTCAAAACCAATTTCTCCCTCTAAAAACCTCCAATTAAAATCTCCACCGTTCAGAATGAAGAACAAGATGTGAAGAATCTACAGTTTAAATTTCACGTCGATCCAACGATGAAAGAATGAGAAACTGCCGTTCCAAAATTTCTGCTCTGTGTAAAAACGGGAAACCTAATTTCTCTCTTGCGAAACCAATTTCTCCTACTGCAAACCTTCAATCAACATCTCCACCAATCATAATGAAGAACAAGATGATAAAAACACGCAGTTTAAATTTCAAGCCGATCCAACGGTGAACAACTGAGAAACTGCCATTTGAAATTTACTGCTTTGGGCAAAAACGGAAATTCTGTTTTTCCCTCTTCTCTCTCACTTGGTGGCTATTCTCTCTCTCTCAAAAAACCTCAAAAAACTAAATTAGGGTTGTGACACTAGGGTGCAAGAATACACCCCCAAAATGTTAGGCTTGGGCCTCACAAAGGAGAGAAAAAAAACCCAACAAATCTCCCCCTTCTTGACTAGGTGGAGGCCCTCGCCATTCCGGCGATCAAACAACATGTTTCAAACTTTTCTCTTGACAATGCTTTTGTCATCATATCAGCACCATTGTCATCAGTGTGAACTTTTTCAAGTTCCAATAACTTGGAATCTAACACATCCCGTATCCAGTGATACCTAACATTAATATGTTTAGATCTTGGATGAAAAGTAGAATTCTTGGCAAGATGAATAGCACTTTGGCTATGACACAACAACACATAACGGTCTTGCTTGAAACCAAGTGCTGCAAGAAACTTCTTCATCCACAACAACTCTTTACATGCTTCAGTTGCTGCAATAAACTCTGCCTCTGTGGTAGAAAGTGCAACACACTGTTGTAGCCTTGACTGCCATGAAATAGCTCCCCCTGCAAACTTGACCAAATAACCTGAAGTAGACTTTCGAGAATCAATATCTCCTGCCATGTCTGCATCAGTAAAGCCAACTAGCAAAGGTTTCTCACCACCAAAACTCAAACTCAAGTTAGTTGTACCTTTGAGATATCTCATAATCCATTAACAACATTCCAATGTTCTTTACCTGGATTAGAGAGAAAACGACTCACAGTACCAACCGCATGAGCAATGTCTGGTCTAGTACACACCATAGCATACATCAAGCTTCCAACAGTGAGGCATAAGGAATTTCATCCATTGCTTGTTTCTCCTCATCAGTGGTTGGACACTGCTTGGTACTCAACTTAAAATGAGGAGCAAAAGAACTAGCAACACATTTGGCATCATTCATGCCAAACCTTTGAAGCACCTTCTTTATGTACTTCTTCTGTGACAAATAAAGCTTCTTGGAATCTCTATAACGAGTAATAGTCATGCCCGAAATCTGTTTGGCAGGACCCAAGTCCTTCATAGCAAAGAACTTGCTCAACTGTTTCTTCAACTCATTAATCCTCAAAGCATTTTTTTTCCACAATCAAAATATCATCCACATAAAGCAACAGAATGATAAAATCATCATCAGAAAATTTTTGCACAAATACACAATGATCTGAAGTTGTCTTACGGTAACCATGCTTCCCCATAACAGATTTAAACTTCTTGTACCACTGTCTTGGAGCTTGCTTCAACCCATAAAGACTCTTCTTAAGCTTGCACACAAAATCTTCCTTTCCTTTAACAACAAAGCCCTCCGGTTGTTCCATGTAGATCTCCTTATCTAAATCACCATGAAGAAAAGCTGTTTTCACATCCATTTGCTCAATCTCCAAATCAAGAGACGCTGCTAATCCAAGCACAGCACGAATGGATGACATCCTCACAACAGGAGAAAAGATCTCCTCATAATCAACACCTTTTCTCTGGCTAAAACCTCTAACAACCAATCTAGCCTTATACCAAGGCTTAGAATTGTGTTCTTTATTCTTGATTCTGAATACCCATTTATTCTTCAAAACTCGCATACCCTTCGGTAGCTTCACCAACTCATAGGTATCATTCTCAAGCAAGGACTTCATTTCTTCTTGCATCGCTTCAAGCAATTGAGCTTTACTTTCATCTTCAACAGCCTCTCCAAAGCATTCAGGTTCTTCCCCATCAGTCAACAAAACAAACTCATGTGGAGAATACCTTGATAAAGGCTTCCTCTCTCTTGTAGACCTTCTGAGTGCATTTGCAGGAATTTCCAAAGCTGGTTCTTCATCTTGATCATCATCACCAACTTCATCAAGTATCGGATCAACTGTT
>NC_029775.3:11127131-11130838 GCF_000817695.3 Arachis duranensis
GATCATAAAACCTGTAACCAAACTCATCCATGCTATAGCTAATAAAAATACACTGCCTAGTATTTACATCAAGTTTAGATCTCTCATCTTTAGGAATATGAACAAAAGCTTTACATCCAAAGACTCTTAAATGATCATAAGAAACATCATTACCTGACCACATTCTCTTGCACTTCAAATTGCAAGGGAACACATGGTGTCGGGTTCAAGACATGAACAACAGTGCTTAAAGCTTCACCCCAAAAAGATTTTGCCAATCCAGATTGTGACAACAAGCACCTAACTCTTTCAACCAGTGTTCTGTTCATCCTTTCAGCCAAGCCATTCAACTGAGGAGTCTTTGGAGGAGTCTTCTGATGTCTTATACCATGCTCTTTACAATAAGCATCAAATGGACCTGAGTACTCACCACCATTGTCAGTACAAATGCATTTCAACTTCTTCCCAGTTTCTCTTTCAACAGAAGCTTGAAATTGCTTGAACACATTCAAAACTTGATCTTTGGTCTTCAAAGTGTAAACCCATAATTTCCTAGAATGATCATCAATAAAGGTTACAAAATAGATAGACCCTCCAAGTGTTCTTGTCTTCATCGGCCCACATACATCAGAATGCACCAAGTCAAGTATCTCCGGCTTCCTTGAAGGTGGATGGCTCTTAAAAGAAATCTTGTTTTGTTTTTCAGCAAAGTAATAGTTGTACTTTTGTAAAGCAACCTTACAACCAGATAAAAGATTCCTCTTGGATAACATATTCATGCCTTTCTCACTCATATGACATAATCTCTTATGCCATAAATCTGTTTCATCAACAAACTCAGCAGCATTAACAATATCTTTCACAATCTTTGCTTGAGTTAAATAAAGAGTAGAGTGTCTTGTACCTCTAGCAACAACCATGGAACCCTTGGTGAGCTTCCAGCTATCACGAGAAAATGAGCTATCCAAGTTTTCATCACACAACTTACCAACAGAAAGTAAGTTCAACCGAATATCTAGAACATGCTTCACACGCTTCAAAGTCAACTTGGTACCGTTGGAGGTTTCTAAACAAACCTGTCCAACACCAGCACATTTTGCAACACCTTGATGAGCCATTTTCACATCACCAAAATCACCAGGAGTATAAGATGTAAATAAATCCCTCCTAGATGTAACATGAATAGAAGCACCATTATCAATCACCCAACTAGTGCTATTATCAACAAGGTTAACAGATTCAAACTCCTCAACAACAAGAAAATCATCATGAGTTACATTAACCTTGTCCTCCTTGCTACCATCTTCTTTATTTGTGCTCTTATCTTTACTTGCCTTGACTTTCTCCTTCTTTAGCTGCCAACAAAATCTCTTCACATGTCCCTTTTGACCACAATGATGACACTCAATATTCTTATACTTTCCTCGAGACTTGCTTCTACTTTGATCTCTACCATTAGGACCTCGACTTTTGTTTCTCCCCCTAGACTCAAAAACAAGAACATCTGAATGTGTAGTCGATGTACCTTGTGACTTTCTTCTCATCTCTTCATTCAAAACACTACTCTTGGCAAGATCCATAGAGATTACACCATCAGGAGCAGAACTGGACAATGACATTCTGAGAATTTTTCACTGAGAATTTTCCACGAGTCTGGTAAGGAGCCAAGAAGTAACAATCCTTGAACCTCTTCATCAAACTTGATGCCCATGGAAGATAACTAATTCATAATTCCTTGAAAATTATTCAAGTGATCTGTCATTGATGTCCCATCTGTATACTTCAAAGCCAACAACTGCTTGATCAAAAACATCTTGTTATTCCCAGTTTTCCGAGCATACAACTGTTCAAACCTAATCCAAAGGGTTCGAGCATGTGTCTCTCCAATAATATGGTTCAACACATTATCGTCAACCCACTACCTAATATATCCACAAACTTGTCTATGCAACAAAGTCCAATCATCATCAGATTTATCATTAGGCTCTCTGTACCAAAAACTGGTTGATGAAAATTTTTGACATAAAGTAAATCTTCCATTTTTGACTTTCACAAATCATAATTAGGACCATTAAGAGTGATCATCCTACTAGTATTAGTATTAGCTTCCATTGTTCACAGAATCACAAGCCCAGAAAAATACCAACAAGCTCTGATGCCAGTATGAAAGAGCCTAGCAGCGAAAACGACACAAATGTCCAACACAAGAACAATATGGAAGCACTCACAACACAATATGGTAGCAACTATAACAAGCAAATATAGCAAGTAAAGCAATAACAAAAACACACCGAGATTTTAACGTGGAAAACCCCCTCAACGTGAGAGGTAAAAATCACGGGTCGTCCAGACCAATGAAATAGCTCCACTATAATCAAATGAGGTACAAGAGAGTCTCAAGCAAAGCACAAAAACGTGCATATAACCAGCCAAAATATCAATGCACCAAAGCTCACAAATAATAGGCAAGAAGATGAAATATACCCAAAAAATAGAGCTGATGTCGAAGCCAATTTCTCTCTCTGGAGACCTCCAATTAAAATCTCCACCGATCAGAATGAAGAACAAGATGATAAAAACACACAGTTTAAATTTCAAGCTGATCCAACGGTGAACAACTGATAAACTGCCATTTGAAATTCACTGCTTTGGGCAAAAACGGGAATTCTGTTTTTCCCTCTTCTCTCTCACTTGGTGGCTATTCTCTCTCTCTCAAAAAATCTCAAAAAACTAAATTAGGATTGTGATACTAGAGTGCAAGAATACACCCCTAAAATATTGGGCTTGACCTCACAAAGGAGAGAAAAAAATACCCAACATTCCCCAACTTATTCATTAATCATATTGTTTGTATTTCCGAAGTTAGATAATTTGACCTAAAAATGCTTTATTGTGGTTCAAAGAATTGAAGTAAAGTGTGAGAATTATTCCTTGTGTGAGACAAAATCATCCAAGATGACACGGAAGAGGATCATATTATTGTTTGTTTGCGTTTTGAGTTATGATATTTATGTAGCAAAAAACGGAGGTGTTGACCTAAGAGTGAATCATAACCATTCAAATATTAGAGCAGGAGTTATATTGGATGAATTGATGGCAATAATGTGAGTTTTGATACTATGCATGCATGAAAAGTATAAATATAAGTTTTATATAAAATGAAATTTCGTTCTATGATAAATTAGTCTTAACCTGGATGTCATAAGAATAAAAAAAATTAATTATATGTATTATTATATTAATAAAAATAATTTGTAACTTTTATTCTTTACTCAAATCATCATCTGAAAAAATAGATTTAGATCTTTGAAAGTACAACCAAAGTAACACTCAGAGATCAGAACTATGCTTTTATAAATAAAAACAATCGATTATTGGTATTGCACAATAGAAATTTTATGAGATGAAAAAATATCTAGTGTGTATGAGCTTAATTTTCCTATGATATATATAATCACCAGCATCTGTAAATTAAACTCTTTACAATTTTAGAACACAAATTAATACATAGTATGTAAGGATGAATAATAAATGTGTCTAATATGTCTTTTCTGGCCAAATTTTCTCTTAGTGTGTACTCTTTCTTTTACTAGTTTTAGTGGGGCAAATAATATATATTATTCACCTTGGACTTAGATTATTATACCTAACTTAAGATTACAAAGAATGAAATCAGAACCATGCGCTTAAGATTTCGATGCATTTTGAATTATACTACATATATATAT
>NC_029775.3:11130943-11131527 GCF_000817695.3 Arachis duranensis
ATATATATATTAAAAAATTAGTTATCAAAATTAGTCATCAATATATAATACACACTAAAAATAAATTAAACAACACATATATTTATACACAAATACGTAATAACTGATTTTAATTTACATATTGAAATTTTGCATGCATTCTGGGTTGTTGAATTATTTAGCTTATGGCGTGCTACTATATATGCTAGATATAAAACAACATGCATGTAGCATGCATTTTTATTTAAGGAAAGTAAAGAAAATAAATGATAGTCCTCCAACCAATAATATTTATGATATAATATAAGATTTGAAGAGGAGGAAATTCACATTATCTTGTTAGCAAGCAGTCATATCGCAGAAAAAAGTAAGTATAATATTCAACTTTTTAACTTGAAATAAATATTCTAACAATCATCCCTTTTAAGTATATTAGCTTTATTCCAGAAACCTAATGTTCTTTCACTTTAAAGGGAATATCAACGTTTGTCTTGTGTTTATAATGTGTCACTATGAAGGTGAAAAAATATTGAAGATTTTGGTAAATGGCCTACATAAATTAAACATAATATATACATCACACCAAAGATATAACATAAGACGAC
>NC_029775.3:11131599-11132267 GCF_000817695.3 Arachis duranensis
TTCTCTTCAACCTATTGTTGTCTCCTTCACTTTATTATTACTAGCTTTTTTAATAAAATAATTGATTTGTTTGCCTCAAAACTTTGTGATTACTTTTTCAAATAGGGTTTTTTTAATATTTTTTTTTCTGTTATTTTAAGAAGTTGTATATAAAAATATCCAAATAACATTGTATTCAAAGTTTTAGGTAAATTTGGATAAAATAGATGGAATGTTTAGATTTTTTAACCCTAAGATCATCTATGATAAAAAGATATATGCGAGTGGAAACATACCTAATTTCGTGTGCATGATTAAGAGAATTTGGCTCTTATGATTCTTTGCTCAATCAAAATTTAATAACTCTTTGATAGGATAAAGATTACAAGATGATTTTGATATATTAAAGACCAAAATTCTGGAATTTTATTTATACTAAGTTATTAGTTTTCATTAAATTCTTAAGGCCCAAGTAAATTAAAATATTTAGTTTTATTTTTATTTAAATTCAAATTAAAAGTAATAATAATTTATTCAATTCAATATTTATTATAATAATAATTAAGATTATCATTATATAAATTATATAATGTGAAATAGTTAATTTGCGACTATAATTAATATATGTATTACTCATAAATAGTTTAAAAAATCATAATTTTTTAACAAAAACTTTTTAAATAAATACT
>NC_029775.3:11132315-11132956 GCF_000817695.3 Arachis duranensis
AAGTAAAAAAAGTAAAAATAGAAAATTCTGTTATAGTTATATATAATTATAATTTTTTTAATTATAATATATTCAAAGCTTTAATGAAAATAACTAAATAAGTTTATATATTTAGAATATATTGAACATGTTTCCAAGTTTAATCATCAATTCCTGATTGACAAAAAATCAGAATTATTTACATAAGTTTTTGAAAAACTATTTATTGTTTTTTTTTTCTCTAAAGGATCGATCCCTATGATAAAGTCTAACAATTTATTCTAACATGATGATGATGTAGCTGAAAGTGCGTTACAAATTCTGAAATCTATATAACATGTATGATTGCATCTTTATTGGAAAATTCTCCTCCATTATGAAATATAATATTAGGTGTAGTTTTATTTACTTGTATCTGTCTTTTTTTCATTTTTCTTTTTTCCCGTGACAGCATATTCACATTAAAAAAATAAATTAAAAGGAAACTAGAACATGATCATTCCAATTTCCAAGTCATTCCTTATTACCAAGTCAGCTTGTCACACTCTACGTTAATGGATCCAACATACATTCCATTCCGTTAACCTGTAACATGGTGTGGTTTTTTAGACAAAAACTACTCACGGTAGTTAGATATTTTTTTGAAGTGTTTTAGGGTGTTT
>NC_029775.3:11134827-11175186 GCF_000817695.3 Arachis duranensis
AAATTATAAAATTATTTTTATTTTTTATAAAATATTTTAAAAAATAACTCAAATTTAAAAAAAAAAAACTCACCCAAACAAATCTTTAATAAAAAAAGATAAATAAATAATTAATTCCAATCTTTACCTTAATTATGTCAAATCCTCATTCCTTTTCTACTCTCAGTCATCGTTTATCCCTTCAAAATTTTCAGTTGCACCATTATCCCATGTTCTTTTGATAATATTAGTTTTAAATAAAAAAAATCTAATAAAAAAAAGAGAGAAACTTAAGGAACATTAATGAAAATCATTGAAACGTAAGTAATTTCTAATTGTAATTATTGTTTTTATTCCCTAACCTAATTCCTTTTTCCTTATATCTGTGAAAGAAAATATTGGTAATCAGTCCAAACACATAATTTAATTTAGTTATTGAAAGGTAAATTAAAATTTTGATAACTTATTCACATTTAAATAAAAAGATTGGATTGGTGGTCTGGATGCTTAGCTCTTCCAATACAATATCATTCACCAAATCAACTATTTATATAAAATACACCTTTGTATTATTATAGATACTCTTTCTTATATATAAGGATTAAATTTTAAAATAATTTTCTTTATTCGAAAAATGAATAATTAAGAGTGACATTGTAATTTATTTTTTAGGATAAATTATAAAAATAGTACTCAAAGATAAAAAAATAACTCAAAAAAATTTCAACGATAAATAATTAAATATTAAATTGTATTCTTAAAAAAGACTTTAATAATCAAATTTTGATAGAATTTTTTTAAATATAAAAAAATAAAATCTTTTTATTTTTAAAATTTGATAATTTTATGTCAAATAATCTTTTTTAAGAAAAGATTTATTGTGAATGACTAAGTTTTTTTAAATAAAAAAATCTCAAGTTCAAATTTTACTCTAATTTTTTACGTGCACCTTTTAAATATTATTTAAATATTACTACAAAAATGTCGATCAAATAAATAAGTCATCTATTAAATATAAATTTTTTTTATATCACTTATAAAAAAATAAATATTTATTAATTAGTTTTTTCATATTTTATAATAATTTAAGAACTTATTTTCCGTTGGCATTTTTTAGAAGTTATTTTTATTAGCAAAATAAACTTTTGGTTATCATTGTCTTAGTTTACCCTAATTTTTTATTATTGACTACCTGTCCTTGGTGAAAATGTTATTTACTCTTTCTTTTTCTGTTTTATTGTTTCTTCATTTTTTTTTTCTTTTCCACAAAGTTGGTTCTTTTTGCAATGGTTAACTGCCTTTCTTTCCCTCCCTTTTGAAATTCTGTGTCTCGCATTACCCTCTATATATTTGAAGTTTCCCCCTCAAACTCTTTGTCTCTGTCTCAAAGTTTCTCTCTTTTTCTTCTTTTCTGTTGAAGTGTTTGGTGTTCTACTTGTCACTCATTGTTCAGTGTTAAACTGTTAAAGCATCAAAGGAAATTTAGCTTCTTTGGTTATTATTAAGCCATGGAAGAGACATTTGTTCCATTTCGTGGAATAAAGAATGATCTTCAAGGAAGATTCATGTGTTACAAGCAAGATTGGATTGGTGGTTTCAATGCTGGTTTCAGGTGCTTCTTTCTTATAATATAAAGATTCTCGCTTTTATTTTATTTTATTGATTTATTATACTTTGATATTTTTTCTGGGACCATTTTTTTTTATATGTTAACTTGGTAATTGAATTATTGTTTTCTTAGGATATTAGCCCCCACTACATACATATTTTTTGCTTCAGCAATTCCCGTTATTTCATTCGGAGAACAATTGGAAAGAGATACAGGTACATGAAAGTCCTAGTTTGTTGGATTTGATCCAAGTGTGGAGTCTTGTTTAATGATAGCTTAATGGATTAATTAAGAAAGATTAATGCAGTAAGCTGTAAGCCTCAAGTGTGATCATGTGCATTGTTTCAACAATTTCCAGATGGAGTGCTTACTGCAGTTCAAACCTTAGCATCTACTGCATTGTGTGGACTCATACATTCTGTTCTAGGAGGCCAGCCTCTGTTGATTCTCGGAGTCGCAGAACCAACTGTGATTATGTATACATTCATGTTCAATTTCGCTAAAAGTAGACCGGATTTGGGTTCTTCGCTCTTTCTGGCATGGAGTGCATGGTATAGACTTCTTACTTTGAGATTCAAAAGTGACTTAGGCGGGTGTGTTTGTTTAACTCATTTTGTCATAAAATCACTTTCTTTAGCTAAAAGAAGTTTGTTTTCACATGTTTGGATGATTTTCTTTCTTCAAAAAATATTGAGTTTAGGTAAAGAAAAAATAAGTTTTTGGCTTTTTCAATCATGTAGAATATTTGAGCTGTAAGTTTTCAGGTTCTCCTTAATCATTTATGCTCTTTGTTTTAACTTTTCCCGCAAACACTCTTAAGCTTATTTGCCTTGTGAATTCATTGTATGTGCAGGGTATGCTTGTGGACAGCAGCTTTCTTGTTCTTGTTGGCTATCTTGGGAGCCTGCTCCATCATCAACAGGTTTACGCGCATAGCCGGGGAACTGTTCGGCCTTCTTATTGCAATGCTCTTCATGCAAGAGGCTATTAGGGTAAGGCATAACTTTTCTGCTTTCTCAGTATCTCAAATAAAATTTGAGGTCTAAACATTATGTGGTTGTTTAGTATAGTAATGGAAAATAACATGCTATGTGATACATATGTATTTGGATGGCAATTGATTCAAGATGCTGTATAATTTGGCTTAATAGGGACTCATAAATGAGTTTAATGTACCTGAAAGAGCAAATCCAGCATCAGCTGAGTTTCAACCCTCATGGAGATTTGGAAATGGCATGTTTGCTTTGGTTCTGTCCTTTGGCCTACTGCTTACAGCATTGAGAAGCCGAAAAGCAAGGTCTTGGCGGTATGGTTCAGGTATGGATTTTCTTTTCTGTATAGTCAATTTGTGGATTGTTGGCAGAAAGTTGCAAGAAATATTAAGCACTTCCATTAGGGGATATTCTTTAATCATGTTTCAATAGTTCTTATAAGATTTATTTTCCCTCTAATTGCAGGATGGTTAAGGAGCTTTATAGCAGATTATGGTGTCCCATTGATGGTTCTGTTATGGACTGCTGTTTCTTATATACCAGCTGGTAGTGTTCCAAAAGGAATACCTAGGCGCCTCTCAAGTCCGAATCCATGGTCCCCGGGTGCATATGAGAACTGGACTGTCATAAAGGCATGATTACTTGAAAATCCCAGTTTTTTTGTTGCTACAATATGTGATTCAATTAGCCACTAATGCATTTATCAAGTTACGCGAGATGCTTGTGCATCAGACTGCCCCTTTTAGAGTTTTACATCGTTTGGTGTCGAAATTAACTGCTTTTGTCTAATTAGATGTTAGCTTAAAAGAGTTCCTACACTAACTCAGTTCATAGAAATTTACCTAACATGTCTATGTAAATTTGCGCACAAAAAATCACCTACAGGATATGCTGGATGTGCCAATTATGTATATCATTGGAGCATTTATTCCTGCAACAATGATTGCTGTGCTTTATTATTTTGATCATAGTGTGGCATCTCAGCTTGCTCAGCAGAAAGAATTCAATCTAAGAAAGCCACCTTCTTTCCATTATGATTTACTTCTTTTGGGATTCATGGTACATTATCCTCCTTGCTCTTTTCATCTCTTACATGTATTTAAATTCCTTCAGTTCTTTGCTATTTATGCCTAAAGCTCTTCGCTTTCGCCTTGCAGTCAGATTCATTTAGATTCCATTTGAAGTTCTTTAATGTATGACAGGTTATATTATGTGGTCTAATTGGAATTCCCCCATCAAATGGTGTGATTCCACAATCTCCAATGCATACCAAAAGCTTAGCTACACTAAAGCACCAGGTAGATATGCAGCTTTCCAGTTTTCTTGCTTTGTAGAGCTTCAGCTTCACCATGATTAGGAGTAAAATGATAAAGCAAAATCAGAAGCAGAATATATAATGTTTTCTTGATATCGTTTCGTCATGTTTGTTACTTTGTCGTGATAATCATTTTGGTGATTGTCAGATACTTAGAAACCAGCTTGTCGCCACGGCTCGAAGTTGTATAACAAAGAAGTCAAGCATGGGACAACTATATGAAAGCATAAAAGAAGCTTACCAGCAGATGCAAACCCCTCTAGTTCACCAGGAGTCTTCTCGAGTATGCAGAATCGTTGTCTTTTGTTAGTTACCCTTACTGTTTCACCAATGGCATGAATAATCTTCATTTTATTGTTTTGGCAGGGGTTAAAAGAGTTGAAAGAGTCAACGATTCGATTGACATCAAGCATGGAGAGTATGAATGCTGCAATTGATGAGTCAGTATTTGATGTCGAAAAGGAAATCAATGACATATTGCCCATCGAGGTCAAAGAACAAAGAGTGAGCAACTTACTCCAATCTTTAATGATTGGAGGATGCATAGCAGCAATGCCATTCTTGAAAACGATTCCAACTTCTGTACTCTGTGGTTATTTTGCATTCATGGCCATCGAGAATTTACCTGGGAACCAGTTTTGGGAACGCATTTTGCTAATTTTCACTGCTCCGAGCAAGAGATACAAGTATTATCCTAAACACCATTTCAACTCCCCAGAAAATTCATTGAGTTTCATTCTCTAACTTGCTCTTTTGCTCTTTTCGTTTTTTTTTAATAGAGTTTTGGAGGAGAGCCACACAACTTACATTGAAACAGTACCTTTCACAAGAATTGCAGCATTTACGATCTTCCAGACTGTGTACTTGATTGTTTGTTTTGGTATCACATGGATTCCAATTGCTGGGGTTCTGTTCCCTCTTATGATCATGCTTCTTGTTCCTGTAAGACAATACATTCTGCCCAAGTTTTTCAAAACCGCGCACCTCCAAGATTTAGATGCTGCAGAATATGAAGAAGTACCCGCCACACCGTTCGACGCCACGGTAAGATTTATCTCTATCATCATACTGCATTGAACTTAAATGATTCTTGCATCGAAATGGCGAAAATTGCATACCAATATGTGCGAAATGGCTTTGTTGTTGCTTTTGGCCAAACCGTGACATAACCTCATGTATTCAATGCTTGCTCGGATTCTGCAGGAGGGAGACTTGGGCAAGACAGCTTCCTTCCCAGATGATGGAGAGATTCTAGATGGTCTAATTACCCGAAGCCGGGGTGAGATAAGGTGCGTTTGCAGCCCAAAGACAAGGAGCTCCACCCCACCAACAGGAGAGTTGGCAAATTTTCAGAGAAGTTCGAGCTTGCCAGATAGAGTATACAGCCCTCGGATAAGAGAATTAAGAGGATATCACGTTGGGATATTGTAAAAATAATTTTTTCTTGTCTTGTCCCTTTTTTGTTTTTTTTGTTTTTTTTTTTTTCAATTGTAAGACAAGAATGAGTGTCTTTTTTTGTTAGTAAAGATGGTGACTCAGGCATGGGCTGACTGCTGAGACAACCTTTATTTCACAAACCAATTCCACTCAAGTCCCAATAGGCCAATATCCCGGATGCAAGGCCTTAGTCTAGTGGTCAATCATGTATGCCTTGTAATAAGTGCACCTGGGTTCAAGATTTGGCTAGGCTAAGTATCATTTGTATGTGTAAGTGTGGTGTGAGTGAATTTGTAATGCCTATGATTGTCCAAATTCATTTGACCAAAAAAAAAATCCCAATACCCCATGCTTGGTTTCACATGAAAAAAAAAGGTACAAATGCAACAAAACATTCTAAAATCTAAACCATAAAGACCAGTTTCAATTAACCACCTAAACTATCAGAAATCCAGAAGTAACAATGTCATACATTGGAACATAATGCCACGATATCTTGAAGGAGACTTCACCTTGGAATCTTTTAATGTATCATAGACAAGGTCATTTGACAGAACGTAAAATGTAATTTCAAGAAACTTTAGAACTCTTGACATGAATAGCACTAGTAAAAGAGAAAAAGCCACCATGCTATTTTCTACAATTTTTTTTTTTTTTCACGAGTATAACAATCTCTCCAGCCCTTTGGAAGGTTCGGCCAATGGAAGATCTGCCAAACCTTGCATTGGTGAAGGGGTTGAATCATTAAGAACAGAGCCAACTAAACTGCTTTAGGACTCTTGCTAAATTTACGACCAGACAATTGCTCAGACTCGTATAGTATGTGGTTGATAAGTCCCCTTGCTGCACTGCAAACCAAGGGAAATAATATATTATTTTGCGCCCAGAATCACTGGTGGTATGCATATCAGCAATAACTCCCACATTCATGTTCATGCTGATATCAGCCGTGTATTATCTGCTGGAATTAAAGAAGAAAAAAGCGAGGAATCTAGAATACTTGCTCAACAGTCAACATGGATACACTATATAAAAGCACATCCTTACTTATCCTTTAACTGCTGAATCTTTTCAGGATCTGTCTCGTGCATGTTTTGCTTAAACTGTTGTCTCACCATATCAACAAGAAGCTGTGTGTTATGTTGCTGCAATTGCATGCAAATACACAATGTAATCAGTTTCATACATCTTATCTTTCTAACATGCATATTAGATATCTAGCACAAATCTGGAGGGAGTACACTACTAGCCGTGAAAGGACGTTAACAAAGTATAAACAAGAATACCATGATCATAGGTAATGTGAATGAAAAAAAAAAAAAGAAAGAAAAACGGATGAAACATACATGTGTGATGCTCATTAAGCTTTCATCAGAATTAAAATTGTGCACCTTTAAAAGTACAATCGCACTTTAAACTCAAAGAAGCCAAATTTCTTCAGACATACTCCTATTATCCTATTTACTTAACGCATTAAGTATTAACAAGACGGATCAGTTATATGAATGTATTAAGTATAATACTCAACCAACTAATATGCAATCCACCGTTGATGTTTATCATTTTCTTTTCCTCAACTACTCTCATCATGGGCTAAATACTGTGTGATGTGAATTCCCTTAATGAAAAGGGTAAAGCATCTCATATGTTTAGAAGCCACATAATATCTAGTACTATACTACTTTCTTCTTCTTTGAATAACCACGAAGATTATATACTGAATCAACAGGCAGTCATCCTACATGTTGAATCTTTACATACAATAGTAGTGAGAATCAAATAAAATGTCTTTTGAAAACATAGATCGCAAACTTGAGACAATACTGTTAATCTTCTCTCCAATAAAATTCACCATGGCTACACAAGAAACCCATCATTTCTAAAAGCGAGAAAATCACGTACCCGATGGCCAATATACTTAGCTCTTCGTAGGCATTCACGGTAAAGCTGAACAAACAAACAAAAAAGATATTTTTATCAGCAGAGAAAATGGTCCCAAATTTCAAACACAAGCACATAGATTCCACTAAAAAGGAAGCATCAGAAAGTATAGTCTGTGACCCTAATGGCATTGTTGGCCAGCTCAGGAGGCAGTGCTGTTTGAAGAGACGGCATTTTCAGCGAAAACTACCCAACCCTGCGAAACGAAACCAAACAAGTTAAGTCCTTCAACGTCACAAAGACAATTCATCGAACAGTTTCAAGGCAGAGAGCAAGCTTGATCTAACGAAGAAATTGAACAAGACCCAATGTGAGAACAAGGGATTGGGATCATTGGTACTTGCCTGATTCTCAATCTGATATCGATGGATGAAAAATTCGGAATCAAAATCAACTTGTGGCGGAGGCAGGAGGAGGAGGAGGTTTGCGAGGTAGTTACGGGAAGTTGCTGGGCAGTCTAGGGCGGAGCGGATGGAGGTGGAGATGAGATTGGCGACGGCGCTGTCGTCAAAGGAATAAAGATTTGGAATGTTAAGGTGAAAGAAGGATACTGTCTACGAAGCAGGACACTCTTTAGAGGCAAAACACATAAATAAAGCATAGCTAGTGCAATATTACGTGATTTATCTAAATTAAAAAAATATTACGCTAATCTCAAATCATATTTCTATATAAATCAAATTGGTGAGATTTAAATTACATAGGAATTTCTATGTTTTACTCAAATAAAAAATGTTACATTGATCTATAAATTATATTTCTATATAAATCAAATTGGTTAAACGTATAAATCGAATTGAAAGAAGCAGTAAATTGAATGTGACTTATTTGAATTACATAGCTAAGCAATAATTAATTAAAAGTTTGTGTCCTTAGTAAATTGAATGAAATAAGTTCATTTATAAACAAAAATGGCTGGATAAATTGAAACAGACAAGATTGAATTAGTGCGTTAAGCTATATACACAAATCGACCAAGATATATAAAATTATAAATAAATGTAAGTTAATTTAATTTATTATGGTCCAAACGTATATAAAAAATATATTTAATAATACCTATAATAAATATAATAAAAAGAACATTTAATAATAAATTAAAAAAATAATAATTATAAATATTTCTTATAAATTATTAAAAAATCTCATTATAAATTATATGTAATTATAAAATTTAAGATTTAGAATCTAGTTTTTAATATTTAAAATTAGTAAAATATTTGTCAAAAATATTATATTTTATTGGTCAATTAGTATTATTAAATTTATTGACCACAATAATATCTAGATTATTTATTGGTTTCCATATAAAAATAATTTTATTCTGTTTTAATTTTGGTAAAATGTTAATTAATTTTAAATTTAGTTATTATGAATTCTAATTTTTAAAAATACATTATTCTCAAGATTGTTATTAATAAAAATTTTAAATTTTTTATTTTAATAAATACTCAAGAAATCATTTAAAATTTAGCTTTATAGCCAATAAAAATTTAACTTTATAACCAATTTATGGTCCAAACTTTATAAAGTTTAATTTTTAATAATTTATTGANTTATATTAAACCAATCAATAATTTGGATATTATTGTTAGGGGTGGGTATGGTTTAGATTTTCAAAAATTCAAATTGTATCCACTTTAGAATCAATTTTATGGTTTATAAAATCAAATTAGAACCAGATTAAAAAGGAAAAACGGTTTTAAACCAGTTTGAAAAAATAAAAACCGATTTTAATATTTAAATCCAGTTTTGAATTCAATTTTTTTGTAAGTCCAGTTTTAAAACTAGATTTTTTAACCAAAAATTTAATTTTAAAACCAATTTTTAAAAATCCAATTTACTAACTAGATTTTTTAACCTCAAAACCAGATTTTTTAAACTAAAAATTCAATTTTAAAACCAATTTTTAGAAATCCAATTTTCAAACTAGATATTTTAACCAAAAATCTAATTTCAAAATGGGAAATGCTACTTGTACAACACAAATCAACCTCTAGTCAGCTTTTAAATATAATATTTTATTATTTTAATTTTTTAATTAATCATATTTTCTATTTTTAAGAACTACTCTTATTTTAAACTTTATCAACTAAAGAATCTATAACTTCTTATCATTATAAAGTATTTCCTTTATTTTCTCCTTCTCTAGTGACATCATCATCACCAATCTCTCGTTCACGCTCTCTCTTTCTCTAGTAGAGACTATATTATTTTCTCATATCTGCTTCAAATAAAAAAAACTCATGTAAGTATTTTATCTACACATCCGAAACTAGAAAATTATTATAAACTCAACTGGTCCAATTAAACAAAAACACATTAAAAATTATGTTGCCTTTGATTATTCAGGAAAAAAAAAACAAAACAAGAACAACATAAACACATCCAAAATTATGTTACTTTTCATTAATCGAGAGAAAAATAAAAAATAATATAAACACATCTAAAATTATGTTGTTTTTCATTAATCGAAAAAAATTAAAAAAAAAAGGAGACAAACCACTACAAATAATGCAGAATAGTGAACAAAAATTATCTTCACATCCAAAACTAGAATGTCATTATTCTTTCATGAGAGTTTGATTACAAGCTCAGCTGGCTCCAATTAAATACATACACACATCTAAAATTATGCAACTTTTCAGTAACCAGAATTAAAAAAACAACAACAATATAAATACATCTAAAACACATTTAAAATTATACAGCCTTTCATTAACCAGATTAAAAAAATAACAATATAAACATATTCAAAATTATACTTTAATTAATTAGAAAAAAACAACAACAATATAAACACATCTAAAATTATGATACTTTTCATTAATCGAAAAAAAAACCAGCAAGAACAGAATAAACGTTTATTAAAAGAAAAAAAGAACAAGATAGGGGAAAGAAAGCACACCAAAACATGCAGAATAGTGAACAAAAAATATCAACACAGCCACATCCAAATACTCGATGAGAAGCGGCGTGGAGAAGGAAGGCGGCACGACAGAGCTGCCCAGGGGGAGTAGCGCGGTGTGACAGAGTTGCACAGGGGGAGGACTGCGGTGTGCAAGAGCTGCGCAGGGAGAGTAGACCGACGCGGGAGGAGGAGAGTTCGGGCAGAGACCAGTGACGACGGCGACATAGATGAGCTTGGAAGGAGAGGAGTGCGACGTTGTGGATGAGCACTGAGGTGGAGGAAGGTAGCGTCGAGGATGAGGGCCGAGGAGGACGGTGGTGTGGACGAACGGCGGCGGAGAATGACTTCTGTGGGTTTTTAAAGTGCGTCGTTTAATTTTGGATGTGACCCTCTGGGTTTTGGATGTGGGGTAAATGTGACTTCTTTACTTCTATGAGGATTTTAAATGGCTTTAGTTAATAATTAGATATTTTAAGATTTATTTTAGAATTTAAAATTAAAATTTTGAATTTTGAATAATTTGATTTTTAGATGTATTTAAATTATAATATTTAAATTTTAAATTTAGTTTTATTTAGTTTGTATTTTAAATATGTATTTAATTTTAAAAAGACACAAAATCTATTCACAATTTTTAGATATGTTTTTTTTGGTTTAATTACTCTGCAGGTCCCTATAGTTTCACCGAATTTTCAATTAGGTCCCTATACTTTTTTCTTTTCAATTGGGTCTGTGTACCTTAAATTTTTTTTCAATTAAGTCCCTGTTAACGTTTAACGTTCAAAAAAACGTTAGTGAGTTATGAAATGACTTATTTACCCCTTTCTTCCCCTATAAACATTCTATGTTTCTGAGTTATCTGAGGTTTCCCTTCTTCTCCATTTTCTATTTTTAGTTTCATCTTTCCCAAATTTATGGCTCAAAGTCAAGGAATCTCATTCATTCTCTCTTTCGAAAGTTGTGTTTCCAGGAGCTCCAACCCGAAGGAAAGAAGACACCTGTATTTCTGTGGAGAGGCAGTAACCATTCGCCGTTCCTCAGCCGTTTCTGACCATGGTAGAATTGAAGTCATCCCAATTCAACATACATCCAGAACATGGAAAAGAAGCAAGGCAATGATTGTGAAACCATCAACACAATTTATTATTTGAACATCGAAACTATCATAACATAAATCCCCAGCTTAAATCTTGCGATACATCTTCCTATCTTGCTTAATTCCATAACCCAAAACATGAAAAAAGAACCGTCGAATTATGCATCTTCCAGAGCAATTTACAAACTTGAGCGTAACGCTCCAAATGCATTAAGGTTGTTAAGAGAAACAAAACTAAACTATTGCGTGCAAATCACACTTTCATACTTTCACAAATCACACTTTCACAAATCCCTCATTTAAAGTAGAATCCATTTAATAAACATAGAAACAAAATCCATTTAAAGCAGCACTATCACAGCAATACCAATCAACCAATGCCATATTTTTAAAAGAATAAAATTAGGATAAACATCAAATTTTAAAACTGAAAAAAGAGGCACAATGCGGGGACGGGAGGCCAGGAGCTCGGAGGCTCGGTACGGTGCGGCGCGGCGACGCCAGGCGAAGGGCTTCACCACGAGGGACCGCGACGCCTTGGCCGGACAAATAATGGAGAAGACCTCTGAACAGATCAACGCAGAGCAGCCCAGCGCAGAGGGAAGGAGGCGACGGACAGCACACCACCAAGCGTCCGTTGCAGTTGATGCCAGACACGGACGCCGACGACGGACGAATGCAGGAGATGCAGGAGATGATAGCAACTAAGGGTTTTTTTTGGATGAAATGCGAGGGGCGCTTTTGGTATTTGGGAAAAATTCATATTAGTTCATCTAGCCACTCCAGTTAAATGACAAGAATATTCTTTTTTTACCAAGAATATTCTGTTATCTTAAACGTTATACTGACGGCAGGGACTTAATTGAAAAAAAATTAAGGTACAGGGACCCAATTGAAAAGAAAAAAAAAATATAGGGACCTAATTGAAAATTCGGTGAAACTATAGGGACCTGCAGAGTAATTAAACTTTTATTTTTTTTAAATTATTGTAATAAAAGGCTGAATATTGTACCATTTTTAAAGGATACCTAGTTGAATTGTTTTAAAATAAGTTTTTAACCAAAAACACTGCATTTGTTAGTTTTTGAGATCACAAAATCAAAATAAAAAGGTACCAGAAATTTTTAATCAATCCCACTTGAAAGACACAAGATTCTGCAAAACTACTATTTTTCAATGTGTATTTTTATAAATCAATTTGCAGAAACTGATTTCATATGCTAATGAGATAGAAATTACAACTAACAGTATGAAACATGATAGAGAAAAAGCATTAATTAAACATGTATTGAGCTGGGAAAAATGCATAAACAATGGTGAAAATGAAAAATCATCCTGCCCTTAATCTGTCTTGTGGTAGGTAGACAGTTTCATAAACTGATGTTAACTTATAGTGTTTTGACCTAAGCATGTTTCGGATGTATGTTTGATAACTTATAGTAGATTATAGGATTGTATCATTTTTCCATTACAAAAGGTTCTGAGACAAAACAACAGACGTAATGTATTGTATAGTTGTATGAAGATTATATTACATCATCACAGAGTTGCAAGAGATACAAACTCCTTAACCAACAGCTTCAATTCTCATCCCAATTACAGATTACTCTAATTGTCATGTAAATTTCAATAAAAACTAAAACTTTAGAAACAACAAAACAACCCAAAGAGTCAACTAAAGTATTAAACCAAATAACACGAAGAGAAAAAAAGTACATAGAAACAATAAAAGAATAGCAACACCCAAGATTCACCTTCAGACAAAGATAAAACAGAGCAAAACACCACACACACTCAACCGACCCAAAAGCAAAAATCCCTTTTCACAAAACAAGAAATAAGTCAGAAAGAAAGCAACCTATCAAAGTAAACAGAGAAAAGACCAGTGACCTTGGCGACACAGAGCAGAGCAAAGCTAGCCTTTCAATTCATTGAGCCACTAATCCAGAAGCAAGAAGGAAAACCGGTTGCCCGCACCTGTGACGGCGAGTCGGCGACGGTGAAACCAAAGGACGACGATGGCGAACGTGCAAGGAAGCACCAAGAGGGAAGAGCCAAAGAGGAAAAGACCATTAACACGGTTGTGCGTGTGAAACAGGATTGTGGATTCACCAATTCAGTATTAGACGAGGTTTTTTTTTTAATTTTGGATTTTAATTTGGATATGGATACGGATTTGGAATTAAAACTGTTTAAATGGTTTGATTTAGAAAAGAAAACTATAAAAGAGATCCAGTTTAGTTTCGATTTTTTTATTTAAAATTGATTTTCTTTAAATGATTTGGTTTAAAATTTAAAATATGAATCTTTTTTGTCCAATCTTAATTATTGTGGTCAATAAATTTAATAATGCTAACATACCAACAAAATATAATATTTTTGACAAATATTTCACTAATCTTAAATAATAAAGATTAAATTCTAAATCTTAAATTTTATAATTATTTATAATTTATAATGAGATTTTTTAATCATTTTTAGAAAATGTTTATAATTATTATTTTTTAATTTATTATTAAATGTAATTTTTATTATATTCATTATAGGTAGTATTAAGTGTACTCTTTATATAGGTTTGGACCATAATAAATCGAATTAGCTTACATCCATTTATATATCTTAGTAAATCGATTTGTCCACATAGCTCAACGCATACTAATTCAACCTTGTTTGTTTTGATTTATCTTGGTCATTTTTGTTTATAAATCAAACTTGCCTCATTTGATTTACTAAGGACACGAACTTTCAATTAATTATTGTTGTGCCATGTAATTCGAATTGGTCACATTCAATTTACTGCTTCCTTTAGTAAATCAAATTGATTATGCAAAAAAATAAAATTCCCATGTAATTCAAATCTCACCAATTCGATCTACTACTAGGGTATTTCCTCTATTCTGTGTGTGGCATATTGCGTCAAACTTTCTACAAAAATTCAAGACACCTTACTTGTAAAAACTCATTATAAACATGGATAAAATATGTTCTTTATATTGAGTTGATCTTTGTTAAATTTAAAATTTTTATGTACTATTTGAATTACTAATGAGTGGTAATATCTTGAAACGAATTTTTTAAAGGGCATTCTAAGATAGAACAATAATACAACGAGGAGTACCAACGGTTGCGGGATCGAGGAGAGGCATATACTCAATAGTTTGACACTATCGATCGTCGGCATTGGGTTATGACTTTTCATAAAGGGCATCACTGGGGTTACATGACAACTATTTTGGTGGAGTGCATAAAATCTATCTTAAAAGGTGCTCACAACTTCCCGGTCACAACGTTAGTCTGGGCAACTTTTTACCCTTGAATGAACTATTTACCTGGAAGAGCGCCAAGGCTCAAGAGCATATCAATGCTGGACATGCCTTCTCAGATTTTGCCATTGTGAAGTTGTAGGAAAATTTACTAGCATCAGGGAATATACAAGTGTATTATTTTGATAAACACAACGAAGTTTGAGGTTTGTGAAATGCCTAATGAGGCTGAATACACCGTTGACCTTAGGCACAGAGCCTGTAGATGTGGCAACTTCCAGGTGACACGACTTCCATGTCATTATATTTTCACATGTTGTACTAACCAGCATCTAAATTGGCGTGTCTATGTTCATGATATCTACAAAATGGAGAAAATTTGAAGAGTTTACCGAACTGAGTTTGTACCAGTTGGAGATCCGAGCACATGGCCAACTGACACCAATCCACGGTTGATCTCTAATCATGTACTTAGGCAAGGTGGTAAGGGTTGACCCAAATAACCCGATACTTGAATGAAATGGATTCTCACCAGATGCGTAATTTGCGATGATGCAACCTTTGTGGGGACAAGAAACATAGCCGCAGTCGATGTCCTCATCGTGTTGGGTCAAGCTCAGGTCGAAGGAGGACCTATTGCATAGTTAGTTGTGTTGGGGTCTATAAGGATCAATATCTTCCTAGAGTTTACATGATTAATTCAGATGTTGTCTTTGTGTTCGATGTGTTATTGTAGTTGTTATTAGAGTGTTATTGTTGTAACATGCTGACATTAAGTTTTTGGTTCTTCCTTTTTTTCTAGGTTTTACTGCACATGTTGCATTGCCGTGTTTATTGTTGTAATAAAGTTGCATTTGAAGTTACAAACAAAATAGTTAATTATGAAAAATTAAATAATGTAATATATATGATAGTTGGTACAAAAGAGTTCATATTACATAAAAAATTTACATCACATCACACACAATAGGAGTTGCCTAAGAGTACACTACACTACAAAATTACATGAGGTTCAATTTTCTTCCTTTTTTCTAACCAACTTGGTCTGTTGGCTACAAACTTCTTTCCCTTCTTAAGAATTTTCATGAAAGGTGATGAGCTGAGTTTATCGGCAGTGCCACATGAGTCCGAAAAAAATATGACCTCTCATGTCCACTATCGTATTGGCGGTTGCCGCCTGCACTACCATGTGGGGAGTCATCATCATTGTCATCACCATCACTGCTGCCACCCATGCTTGCATCCTCAGATCCCTCATCATCCTCTTCGTTAGAATTGCTACATTTGTCATTTTGCACATTTGCCAAGTTTGTTCATTTAGGCATGTATCAAGCCTATCATATGTGTAGCTGAAGCCACCATTATGGCAACTACCCTTGGAATATATAGACGTTTACGCAGTAGACTGACCAGCATTGCCAAGAACATGATTAGCACAAGCATCTAGTGACATACGACCAGGAACCGGTAGACTACAAACAGAACATGCATGTGATTTCTCGTTATTCTGTGGTTTCTGTTGCTGAGCATTGCTTGGTGAGGCTGAATTCTAAAATAAAAACCGAAATTGATCTCATCCCAACTTCATCAACTGAGATATTGAAGAATTTTCAACATTCCCTTCTTGTTGTTTCTATTGTTGTTGTTACGAATGAGGTGGTGCCAGTGATCCCTATGGTGGATAGTATGATGGAGGAGGTCCGTGTGGATAGTGCGGTGGTGGATACTACAGATGATAGTCCCCTAGTGGAGGTGGATACTACAGTAAGTATTGTGGTAGGTAGTATGGTGGATACTGTGGTGGTGGTGGTGGGGGTGGATAGTATGGCTGTAATGGTGGTCGTTGTCAGGGCAGGCGTGGTTGTTGATGTGGCAGGTGTGGTTGTTGTGCATCAAATGGATCGACCTAAACTTTATTGCATACAGTCAAATGATCACCAAACTCTCTTCTATACCAGGTGATGTATTCAACTGTAAGTGAATAAGGATCTATCTAAAAGCAAGGTTTTGAAAACCAGTTCAAACCGATCGAACCGTGAATCATTTCCAAACACGGTTTGGGTAGAAGTCAAAACTGCCAGATTTAAAAACCGGCAATGGACTGCCAAACCGGTTGAGAACTGGTTGGTCGAACCGAACCGTGACCCGGCTGATTTTTGAAATGTGTCAAAAACGGTGCATTCTTGGAATGCTGAAAGTAAACCCAAACACACCTATCCTATCCACTCTCCACTCTCCACTAACAAGCAAAAGCAGAACACGAAGTAGCACTCACCTGAAGGGCTGGACCGTGAGCTTCCATCGTAACTTCTGTTCAGCCACCGCTATCGTCGCAACTTTCGATCCGTGGAGGTAACGTCAGCCAGTTCTGTTCGCGTAGCAACTTTCTGTCGCGAAGTCAGTACTCGATTTGATCTTCGAAAATCAAAACCACCGTCAGTGCCACTTTTCATCACACAGTGTTTTCCAGCTAGCGCCAGCTCTGTGCCACCCTTCCACCCCGTCAGCCACTGTCTTGCCTCTTGCCAGCCACTGTCCTCGCCAGCTCTGTATTTTTTTAGGCTTCCAGCTTCTAACCCTAGGTATACATTTGTTCTTTGTAATAATAATTTTTGAAGCATTGATTAATTGTTGGTTCTAAACCTTGTTGTTGAAGGCTTGATGCATGATTAATTGTTGAAGCATTGATTAGTTGTTGGGTGCTAAACCTTGCTGTTGAAGCATTGATTAAGTGTTATATAATTGATTAATAATTAAATAATGGAATAAATGTTGAATAATTTTGGATGTTATTTTTTGAGATTATTGGGTTGGAGTGGGTTGCTATGATATTGTAATTAGATTGTATTATTATTGGATTGCTGGTAGTTTTTAGGTATGGATGAGAGTATCAACCAAGAACTACCTAGGAATAATAATGCCAAAAATAATTTGGCTTTGAATGAACCTTCTCTTCCTCCTGGATCTAACGATAGTCAATCACAAACTTCTAATGTTCCGGAGAAAACTGATCTTGCTTGGAGATAAGTTGCTTTACAAAATATAAATGAAAAACCGCATTACCAATGCTTATTTTGTCTGGGTACTTTTGGGAGAAGGGGAATTAATAGAATGAAGAAACATTTGACAAAGATAGGTGGAGATATTAAGAAGTGTTCTAAGGTCCCTTATGACGTAGAAAAACAAATAGAAGGTTTATTGAAAGAGATTCAGAAAAGTAAAACTTGTAAAAGGAAATTAAGCTTTAATGAAGAGGGTATTGATGAGATTGAGGATGCAATTGACTAAGCAATAGCGCAAGAAGAACAATAAACTCCGAGTCAGTTACCAACTAAGCAGGTGATTGGAGGCTGTTGGGAATAAGACACCATTCCCCCTTGAGAAAATACATTTCACAGAGAAATAAAATAGACATAATCACAACACAAGAATTTAACGTGGAAACTCCAATTATTGGAGAAAAAACCACGGCCGTTGTCAAATGACAACCAGAGAATATCACTATGTGAAAATTGTTACAACACATAGACTTCTTTCTCTCTAACACCGGCACCCCAATACACCTACACTCTCTCAAAGCAAATATCTAACTACACCTCACAACACTCTCTAATCAAAGAGTACAAAGGAAAAGAAAAATCAGATACAAGCTTAAAGTATTTCTGACTGGTGCAAAAAACAAATGGAGAACTTAGCCTCATATTTATAGCCTAGGCCACCCACTCCCTTTGCTATCCTAAGCAATGTGGGACTAATTCAACCAAATCCTAACAATCTCCACCTTGATTGAAATAGTCACACATCTTCAGCTTCCATTGTCAACACCGACAATTCTTTGCTGCCATTGTCTATACCGACAATCATAGTTCAGAGAGCTATCATACTCCACCATGAAAGTATAGTTACTTGGAATTAGACCACTCCAAGCATTTCGCCTTGGTACAGATCAAAACCTTGCTGAAAATTCATGGTGCAACTTCCAAATTGGCTTTTCCTGGAAGTTCTTCAGCCATCGACCTAACTCCGCCACACACCTTGCATCTCAACGCCAATCAATGTCCGTGTGCAATTGTGGACCCGATTGCCACAACTTATCCTTATCCATGGCAGTGCGGTAATACCATGAGGATACTTCTTGTCTTCTAGAGAACATCATCTTCTCTCATAAAGTGAGCAACCAGAGATCTTCTCCTTCAACGCCTTGTGCAAACCTGATTGTATCAACACATCCTTGACTTGTATTTGCCACAAGCCAAAATTGATTCTTCCATCAAATTTCTCTATTTCAAGCTTCACAGCACTTGAATATCCTGACATTGTTGTAACCGTATACTAGAATAGTATAACTCAACTGTAGACTGTGCACTAGGAAAGGTCCCCAGGAAAGAGAGGTGGGTCACAATGGACACACTTAAATACCAAGTCTTTCCTTAGCCAGAACCTTTCCAAACTGCACTCTCACAGAGTCACACTGCCTTCCAGCAACAACAACAGCAACCAAAGATCAACCTCAAGCTACATGACGAAATTATTTTATGATGTGGAAGGTCAGACTAGGCTACAACCACAGAGCATACTAAGAATAAATTCCACCAAACCGAAGCTCTGATACCACTTTTTGGGAATAAGACACCATTCCCCATTGAGAAAATACCTTTCATAGAGAAATAAAATAGACACAATCATAACACAAGAATTTAACGTGGAAACTCTAATTATTGGAAAAAAACCACGGCCGTTGTCAAATGACAACCAGAGAATATCACTATGTGAAAATTGTTACAACACATAGACTTCTTTCTCTCTAACATCGGCACCCCAGTACACCCACACTCTCTCAAAGCAAATATCTAACTACACCTCACAACACTCTCTAATCAAAGAGTACAGAGGAAAAGAAAAATTAGATACAAGCTTAAAGTGTTTCTGACTGGTGCAAAAAACAAATGGAGAACTTAGCCTCATATTTATAGCCTAGGCCACCCACTCCATTTGCTATCCTAAGCAATGTGGGACTAATTCAACCAAATCCTAACAGAGGCGATCTAGAAAAGAAAGTAAAAACCATTATTCCTCCTTTGTTTGCACCAAGATCAACTCTGGGAGGTCAACCAAGTCTGAAAAGTGTGTTTCAAAACAAAGAGGATCTTCATGAAGTTAATAAACGAGTGGCTAGATGGCTTTTGGATTGTAGGATTCCTTTCAATGCGGTTACATCACCATGTTTTCAAGATATGTTAGACGGTGTTGTTGGCATTAGGGCAACGAAAGAAATACAATTATATAGAGATCGAAAGGAAAGCTTTGATGGGTCTGGAGCTTTTTGAGCTGTAAAAAAACGTCAACCTAGTAAGAATATCTATTTGATAGTAACTTATTTTATGTTTTCATTTTCTTAATTTGATAACTAATAGTTGGGTTATAGGATTGTAACTTGTAGATGAATGGTAGAGGTTGTTTGGTGGTTCTGCTCCATGTTTACAAAACATTATAGTTCGCATTCTTAGCCAAGCATCTAATTCTTTGGGGTGTGAAAGAAATTAGAGTCTTTTTGATCAAATTCATACAAAAAGAAGGAATAGATTGGAGCATGATAGGCTAAATGATATTGTATATGTTACATATAATTTGCGTCTTAAATCCAGGTAATATATATTTCATACTTTCATTTCATATCATTAGATTTTGTGTAGTTGATATGTTATACTAGACTTATCATATATTGTATTTAATTTATTAGGACGGAAAGACAAAAAAGAAAGCAAAAGGTGCAATATGATCCAATCTATGATGAAGGTATTGATTTGGTTGACTTTTGGGTGACGGAAGAGGTCGTTGAAAAAGAGTCAGATCTTCTTAGTAATATTGAAGACTTGTTTCGTGATTATTATAGTTTATTTTCTGATCATTTATTACAATAAATTTAATCTTTAATTTATTGATAATGTATTATATATTTTGTTAGATGATATTGATGCTGATTTAGATCAAAGTGGTGGTGGTGGTGGTGGTGGTGGTGGTGGTGGTGGTAGTAGTACATTTTATGCTGCACCACTTAATTTTTCTGGTCCAAGTAGTGGAA
The DNA here is from genome assembly GCF_000817695.3 of Arachis duranensis. Taxonomy (NCBI): domain Eukaryota; kingdom Viridiplantae; phylum Streptophyta; class Magnoliopsida; order Fabales; family Fabaceae; genus Arachis; species Arachis duranensis. The sequence goes on from NC_029775.3 coordinate 11,155,453, forward strand.
ATAAAGGTGATGATATCAATGAAGTAAATCTGCAGCAAGTTATAGCAGATTTTGATGATTGATGCCAAACTTGGATGTTGGCATTTTATATTTGGTTGGTTGTTTTTGTTATTTGACTTTTGAGTTTATATTTGAATAAGATCATAACATTCTCGTTTATGTAGTATTTTTAATTTGAATGATATTTTTAAGTTTATATTAGACTATAATTATGTTTTAGTTTGTTTATTCATATTTTATTTATTATTTTATTATAAAACATTTTTCTCGATTGAACCATGGTCGAATCGGTTAAACTAATGAACCAGTAAACTAGTAGTTAGAACGGTTTGATGACCAGTTCGATTTTCAGAACCTTACCTGAAAGTCATCAATGGTATAATGGCGTCGGTGCACCTCTCACGCGTTGCGATGCAATTACTATGATATAGTCTCTAGTTGGTGTTTTGTTCATCACGCAACATGACATTTTGCCTCCTCCAAATTCTTTAGTTGGCCAGGTTTAGGCTGTGGATAACTAAATTGCCGATAAACTCTATCATTTGGATGTCATTCTATGATCTCAAAGTTGATCAATGTACCCATAATACTCAATTTCTCATGATGAACATATACATCTTGCAGCACCTCATGCTAGATATGTACATACGGTCGCCACAAGAGCTGCATTAAAATATTCCATCAGTCAAATAGAATTTAATAATAGCAAATATACTATTTTTTTTAATTATATTTCACGGTTTTTAGTTATTATCTCTTCAGGTTGCATATCGTCCAGCAGCTGCCTAACTTGTGCTACTTTTATTTCTCTATGGATCTGGCATTCTCTCCTATTATTCTACCTAAAAATATTAACATTTCTAATTACAAACATGACAACAATGACTTAATATAGTAGTATACAATTCACCATGTAATAATACTATTTTTCAAGTAAAAAATAATTTTACCTTTGTACCAACAGAAATACTCCAGGTGCATAAACGGGTGCGAGAATCGGAGCTAGCCAAGGCATTCACTCTCATGCCCAGACATGCAACAGCACTAGTAGACCATCCATCTCCTTCGTATCATAATGCGAGGCCCGACACAAGGACTTGTACAAATATGCCAAACACGCCTATCCCCAACTGTAAGAACTGATTTATGTAAAATTCCTCAACAGGGGCAAGTACTTACATTTCACCATCAATATCGACTTGTCAGGAAACAAAGTGGTCCTAATCAAGCAGAATATGTGACAATGGACATAACATTGCACAGACTCTGGAGTGTCCAATGCCTCTGCATCACAGATTTGTGTGATCCATGACAGCTTGATCGTACTATATAAATGATTGTTTTCGCCCAAAGTTGGCCATGCATTCATCGACCAGGTGGGCAAAACTACTATCAGTTCTTGTACTTACAGCACGACCATCAATCAAGAGACCATAGATGTGTGCCACATCCTCTAGAGTAATTGTATATTCACCCACCGAAAGATGAAATGTTTGTGTCTCCAGTCGCCATCTGTCTATTAATACTGTCATTAAGGGTAATTTACTATTTACTCTTCCTGTTTGAGAAACATGATAGAAACCAATTTTTTATAATGTTTCTGCCACCAACTGACTATACCGTACTGGAAGAGCCAATTTTCTCGATCTTAAAACTATCTTCACCTAAATATAAATAAAGATTAAAAAAAATACACTAACATTTAACGAAAATAACAAAAAATATACTCATAATTAAAATTAGAATATAAATTAATAACATAACATATATAGTATGTATATTAATATATATTTCAATATTGATTATATATTATTATAGTGCTATATAAAATACTTTAATATAAATACATATTCGTAATTCAAATCAGTATAACAATTAATAAATAAAATCTAAATAACATATATTTTTTAGAGTAATTATCCAAACCAGTTTTTAAAGATTTTAAAAGCGGACATTTTAGTTTCTAAAAAAAATTAATACACAAAAATATCTCCAAAATTTTTTTCCGACAGACAAATCAGTCCTCAATTTATTTTCTAGCGGACTAATTACCCAAATTAGTTCTCAAGAATTTTAAAAGCGACATTTTAGTTCCAAAAAAATTAATACACAGATCAATGCCCAATATTTTTTTTCCGTCAGACATAACAGTCCTCATTTATTTTTCGCAATGATTCACTAAATTCTTCAAATATTTATTAGAAAAAGAATATTAGTAGATATTATAATCAAATTAACTTTTAAGGTTAAGTTAAACCTATTTGATTTTTAATTTGGTATTTTAAAAAAATATATTATTGAACCATATTCACTACATACACAATTTCAAATCTAACAAAAAGAGATGTACTAACTACTAAGTCTCATATTCTTTTAAATTAAAAGCATATTATTGTGGTTTGTTTAGTTTTATGTCTTGTTCTGTGTACGTTTCATTTTGTTATGTTGAGTATTCTCTAACTCCAAACTAGATATATCTTTTTCATTAAAAAGTAATCCAAACATTGATTATATACATGTGTATGCACTATGTAAGATTATAAGTAGATATGTTCATATAATTATCATCACCAAATGCACATTCAGTGACATTCATTAGTATGAATTACACCACATGAAAAATAAAAAAATAAAATTATTGTTGTTATTATTATTATTATTATTATTATTATTCTTCCATCTTACCTTGTGAATACTTTTTTATTTTTGGGACTGTATGGACATTTTCATTTTTGTTTACTTATCTTTTTTAGGGTCTATATTCTAGTGATTTAGACAGTGCACTTGAATCTGCATGGAATATACACATTCATGTGGAACATATTATTTTTTATTTATAATGTGTGCAAAAACTTTGTTAACAAAAAGATGTGTCAAATTCGTATTTTCTGTTAGTGAGTTACATTGAAAAATAGACGAGAGGATGTTATATAAAATAACGTAAAAATGTTAGCTAGGATTGATCTGGAGATAAGCCTCAATGTAGTCCCTGAAGTTGCACTCGAATTCTATAATAGTCCCTGAACTTAAAAGTTACCCATATTCATCCCTGAAGTTGCACTCCGGGACTCAAACTTGTCCTTCCGACAATTTTTGCCCACATGGCGCTACCGGAAAGCTGAGTTGGCAGGCTTCGTGACACGTGGGCATTACAACGGCTAGCTGATGTGGCAGAGTAAACTGTTCGAAATCAATTTGGTCCCTCAAATCAAGTTAAAACTCTAATCCCCAATTTTGAAGCCCACAACGCTCTATCTTCTCTTCTCTTTGGTTCTCTGTTCTTGTGTTCCCCATCTTTGAAACCCGACTGTTATGGCAAGCACGAGCTATGCAGCTGGGAGCTCAAACAACCCACAATCATTTGGAAGCATCATGAAGAGAATGAATAGAAACAGAGAATTGTGTTTGCCATAGCTGCGGGTCGAGACCAGTGCTGCGGTGGTTAGGGACGGATTCTAATCCAGGGAGACCATTCTTGGGTTGCCCAAACTATAATGTAAGTATTATTGTTGTTCATTGCTGTATTTATGGATATAAAAGGATGGATATTTGGTTAGAACTTAGAAACCCAATTGCATATTTGAATGTAGTTGCTTTACTCTGTTAGCATTTCAATTCCTTTTAATTAGTAATTTAGCTTTTTAGTACTGCTTTGTGCTTGAATAAGGAGTTATGGCGCATATTTTTAAAGAGAGTTTGTAGTATGTTCTGTGCAACTGCAACTCTCCATTTTAGGCCTGTCCAGGGTGAAGATTTTATTCTGTGAAAATTAGGCTCACTAGTGCACTTACTGATGAAGTTTTGTTGTTGCTATTTTATAAAGTTGTGGGTGAGTATGTGCCTTGTTTATTCGTTGTGTTTATTCTGTAATGATATTTTATGTAGGATAGAATTTTGAACATGTTGATGCAGGAATTATTTAAGATAGTAGTGCAATGAGTTTTTGCAATTTGAATAGACAGTTATCTTAATTTTAAGGACACAATTATCTTAATTTTAAGGCATCCTTTGTGGTTGTACAGCTTGCCTATTTTCGTTGAACTTTGACCATGCACGATCACACTAGAACTAAAGATCTTTTGAGATTTGAAATTTCTTGTAGCTCAACAATTTTTTGTACCTCGTTCGGGATATCCATATTAATCTTCTCAAACGAACTTAATGTGTCATGATAATAGATTTTGAATTTGACTGATTTACCTAACTCCTTTTCTTTATATTGGGTTGGTTTAGTTAAACTGAATGTAATATGTCGTTGATGTCTTCCATACATATGGTACAATAAAATTACATTCAGATATTTTTGTGTTAACTTTAATTATAAAGTAAGTTTTGCAATTGCCAATCAAGTTAACTTAGTTATTGGAATAGTCAAGCTGTTTGATGAATTTAGTTTGGACTAGTGAATTAGTTGTTGGAAAGGGAATGTAAATTTTAATGGTTTGATTCATCAAGATTCAAGTGAGTGTCTAGAGAACTGCTATCCTTAATTACATCAAAAGAATGTTCTTGATGTAACACTTTCTCAGCACAGCTGGATTTGATTTCTTGATGTGACATCAATAATGTTTATTCCTTTCTTGATGTAACACTTTCTCAGCATACTGTTCAGTTTTATTCTATGAAATCCCATGCTTGTGTCTACGTACTAAAATTTAGATCAATTATCTATTCGGTGAGGTACAGTTCTCAAGTAATTGCTGTAGCTCAATCCACTCAGGTATACTTTCTCTTTTATTTTTGTTTATCAATCGCCTTCAATACCTGCTTTCTTGAAATAACTAATGGAGTCCTTGTTTCACAGATATACTGTTTTCAATACCTTCAATAGGTTGCTGTTTATATATGCTGAATTATTCCTGGGCTGATGGTGGTTATACATGCTGCATAATGTCCTGTTTGTATGTAACAGTGCTGTTTAGGGACTAGTCTGATATCACTCACATAAGTTTATGGACTAGTTTGATGTCACTTATAAAGTGTAGGGACTATTTTAGTGCTCGAAAACAAGTGTCTGACAGCTTTTTATAAAAATAAAAGAATCAAAAAGTTGGGTCCTGATGTAGTCTGGTGACCCAGACTATGAGAAGTTCAAAGTTCATGGCTGGCCAACCAACATGGTTGTCGAAGTTCATGATGTGGTCCCTCTAAAAAGAAAGTTCTCCAAGCATGATAAAAAACAACTTCAAGAAGTAGCAATCCACCAAGAAGCAGTCAGCAACCAGCAAGGAATTTCCCACCTAACCCTATGCAAGGTGCAACATAGGGAAATGCTACAAGGCTTGCAAACTTCATGAAGTTCGTGTCCACCCCTGGATTCAAGGCACTCAGCACAAAAAATGAAGATTAGGATGATTATGTTTAGGGACAGGGGACACATGGTGTCTTTGTGTATCTATTTTGCTGAAGTCTTTTACCATATATGCTTTCTTAAACGTTGTCTTAGTGTTGGGGATTTTAGTATCTGAAACTCATGAGGTCAAAATGTTAACAACTTTGATATACTTGGTGTTTTGGCTCTATAATGCCTTTTTTAGATGAAACATTACCAATATGAATTATGACTTTTTTTTAATTGAGTTTTGTCAGCTTTTTGGTTATATTTTGTCCTGTGTTACAAAATTAAGAGTAATTCAGACCCTGTCTATTTCCATTTCATTGAACAGAAGTGCAAGAACAGAAGTATGCATATAATCAAACACTTTAATTTGCATTTCTTTCAAACAAAATGACATGAACAAGTACATGAATAACATATGCATATAACATGCATGTCATTTATTTTTGGCTAGATACAGTTGACTCTGTTGTCTATCAAACTTTAATACAAGAACACCAACTACAATCAGCAGCATGAACACAAATATCAAATTCTTCCCCATTTTTAGAACCCTAATTTCAGCCTCTAATCTACCAAATTTCCAAGCAATCTTCATCTTCCATTTTTCATTGTCACTAAATGCCTTGTTCTATCATCACATGCTATGACATCTTCTTCCAAAACTTTATCAACCCACAAAAACAATTCACACCATTTCTTATCCACAGTCTGCACAGTCAAAAAAATTCAATCAGCAAATTTTATATCCATAAATACAGTAATCAACAACAATAATACTTACATTGTAGTTTGGGCAACCCAAGAACGGTCTCCCTGGATTAGAATCCGTCCCTGACAACCGCAGCACTGGTCTTGACCCGCAGCCATGGCAAACGTGATTTTCTGTTTCTATCTATTCTCCTCATGATGCTTCCAAATGATCGTGAGTTGTTTGAGCTCCCAGTTGCATTGCTCGCGCTTGCCATAACAGTCGGGCTTCAAAGATGGAGAAGACAAGAATAGAGAACCAAAGAGAAGAGAAAACAGAGCGTTGTGGACTTCAAAATTGGGGATTAGGGTTTTAACTTGATTTGAGGGACCAAATTGATTCCGAATAGTTTACTCTGCCACATCAGCTAACTCAGCTTTCCGGTAGCGCCAGGTGGACAGAAATTACCGGAAAGACAAGTTTGAGTCCCGGAATGCAACTTTAGAGATGAATATGGATAACTTTTAAATTTAGGAACTACTTTAAGTTCAGGGATGAATATGGGTAACTTTTAAGTTTAGGGACTACATCCATGTGGAACATATTATTTTTTATTTATAATATATGCAAAAACTTTGTTAACAAAAAGATGTGTCAAATTCGTATTTTCTGTTAGTGAGTTATGTTAAAAAATAGACGAGAGGCTGTTATATAAAATAACGTAAAAATGTTAGCTAGGGATTGATCTGTGTATTAATTTTTTTTGGAATTAAAATATCTGCGTATAATTTTTTAGGACTGATTTAAGTAATTACTTTATTAGAAAATAGACTAAAAATTAATTTGTCTGTTGAAGATTGATTTTGATAATTACTCTATTTTTTTTAATAACAGAACAGGTATATATATAATATATATATTATTATCATATATATTTTAATACTAATGATATATATTATTATAATACTATATTTATTACTAATATATTTATGTATGCTGCATAATTTATTTACAATATATTTAGAAAATATATATTTAAAATAAATACATCAACATAAATATATTTTACTAACATGAATATAAAAAATACACATTAATACATATAATAGTTTTCATCTTTAGTAATAATTTACAATAAGTAATTTTCGTATTATTAGACACATAATAATGTTAATATATAATAATTATGAACAAAAAAATTAAAAAATACTATTTGCATATTACAAATTTTTTTAATTATGTATTATTTTACCTTTTTAATATTAACATTCAGATACTCTTTCTAATAAACTTAATGATAATATTAATATAACTAGTTAATTTGTCTGAATATTCAAAATTACAATAATATTAATATATTACAAAAAAATAACACTAATAATTTAAGGATTTTTTATTTTATTATTGAGAAAGAAAGTGAGATTTACCAAGATATTAGAAAAAATGGTGTTTCATGAGATTCTGGGACGTGTTCTTCGGAAAACACAATACGCAAAATGCATATTGTTTGCATGGTCGACACGCGTCAAATACCTGCAAGCCCTTGAATAAGGTGAATAATTACTCTCTCTTTCTCCAATTTACATATACCTTCAGCCACTGCCACAGTTTCACATTTTCGGTTTTCTTTCCTTCTACTCTTCAATGCTTCCTTAGTTCCATACTTTCATAGTTCTTCCTGCATGAGACTTCCATCTTCATTTGCCAAGCCTTTTTTTTCTCCAAAAATTAACAAGTTATTTTGATAATACTAATGTAGTTAGTAGATTAATTGTGTCTATTTTTTAATTTGAAATAGAAATAATGTAATAATAATATTTATAGTTATTATTTAAATTGAATAGTATTTATTTATTAGTGGTAAAAAAATACATAATTAGATATTATACTTTTATTATATATTTAGATGAATAATGATGATGTTAATTAGTGATTAGTTTTAAATATATTAAGTATAATTTTTAATTTAAGTTATTTAAATTTGAAAATAAAATTCTGACTTTAAATTTACTTTGGAACTTTAAATCCTAATGAAAAATTGCAACATTGCTTAACATGGAGTGCAACCATGCCACTGATATCATTTGAGTGCATTGAATGGCATGCATAAGATAAGGTCAAATGACAATTTGGTTTACAACAGAAAGTTTCTAGTGAATCTATGATGCTTGCAAAAGCTCACAACATGGTCCTGACTGGACCAAAGAATAATGATTGAAGAGATGAGCATTATACATATATTATAAGATGGACAAACCGTTTGACCTCCATTTTGGTTGGTGATCCCGTAGTGCACTATCAAGCATCTAAAGCGTATATGCAATGGTATAATGATGAATATGGGGCTCACCTGTGTTTAACTGGTTATGTTTCACAACCACAGCTACAGCCACAACCTATCATGCACCCATACCAGTACCTGTACACACAACCATACACTGAGCCTGGAGTCTCATTCTTTAGTCAGTTATTCCATGACTCACATTCATTACAGATGTCGTCCTATCAAGCATATTATCGACCCGCTATGTCACAGCAGAGGGACACAGCTGAACAATCTTCAAATCATCAGTTGTATCGGTCGGTACCTAAAACAGACACGTCGCAATGGGTAAATGAGTTGTTGGACCCTCAACTGCAAGTGCAACAATCCCAACCGCAACCTCCTGAAATTAACGAGCAGGCTCCGCAGTGTAGTCAACAAATGCCTCAAATTGTTCCGGGTCGGTCATCTGTGGATTCGCGACTACGACGTTGTAGCCCCTCTCCACGCTCTGGAACTACAAGGTCTATTGACTCGATCCAGAGTGTCGCCAGAAGGATTGGTTTTAGTAATGCTATTGATTTTTCTCAAGTGTAAGCGCCAATGGCGAAGGATGATAATGATGGCGAGGATGGCGATGGTGATGATGATGTAGCTAATAATATACTATTGTATTCATTATTGCGGTATATTAGTATATTATTGTGATATATTAGTGTATTTGTTATTGTGATATATTTATTATTGTGGTTTTTGATGTCATATAGGTGGTATGGAAGGTGCGGATAGGGCGGATACTCCAGATGTTCATGGTAAAGGGTATAATTTGAGGATTGACCCAACACATAGAAGTACAAGTAGATATACCCCTTCCATAACAAAAAAGGCAGTTAAAAAATGTACTAAATTTGTGAAAAAGACATTTAGCAAGTAATTGTTATTTATTTATTAATTTAAGACTGCTATTGTATTTGTTATAAATTTTTATAAATTCATATCAGAGTCTAGTACACAAGTAATTCATAAAGTAGTATTTAATACAATTCATGAAGTAGTATTTAAATCCAAATCCTAATAAAGGAAAAACAAAATGCACTAAGACATAGGTGCAAATTCGACAGCACTAGACCCTGCACGATGAGGGCATCTACTTCGACTGTGGCCCTCGCCTCCACAAAGCCTGCAACGCCTAGGACCACGCATATCACGCATATTCATTTCATTCAAGAAGCGGGTTATTTTGGGACGCCCTTTGGAGACCCGCTTTAAGTGCGGATTAGGTATATGTCTTAGTCCCTGATACACCGGCCACGTTACTGGATTTTCTAATGGCTTAAAAATGTGCTCTATACACCTTTTTTATCTCATCCATCCTATATACCTCATGAACGTATTGTTGCCAATCAAGCCGTTGGTTCGCACAACATGCAAAGATATGGGACAAGGGAATCGATCTGCCTGAAACTCACCACAATCATAATTCCATTGACGGAGATTCACCGCATACTCGATACCACTAGGCATTTCATGTACCTCAAAGATCTTATTCTGCCTGTCAAATAGGTTAACTTGGATGTTTCCCGCTGCTTACTGATTTGATTGAAGTTTGTTGCTAGCATATTCAAAAAATACATATCCTGCATTCTTTCGAACCTCAGCCTCAGCCCTCTTCCTGGTGAACAACTCATTTAGTCTGTAAAAGGTTGCCTTCACAAAAAATGACGTGATAGGAAGATTTCGCGCTCCCTTCAAAACTCCATTGATGCACTCTACTAGGTTTGTGGTCATATGACTCCAACGATATCCATTATCAAATGCCAAAGCAAATCACTGTCGTGGGATTCGATTGAGCCATCGCGTGTAAGTCTCACCACGTTCACGCAATCTTGCATACTGCACATTAAATTCACGCACAGTCCTACAATAGCTTGCAAATAACCAAGAAAACAAAATCAATAAGATGGATGCTATATGCCTTGTAAAAACAAATACGCCGTTATTTCACAATAATTTACGTACCCATGTTGACTATCAGCTTCTGTAAATACGGTGCCTTGAAAATTTTCAAGAAGTTGGATGCTATGTGCCTAACACAAAACAATCGGATAGCTCTTGGAGGCTCCCATGATCCATTGCTACGAGCTATTGCTGGGGTAGTAGAGTCGTGTCGATCAGAGATAAGCCAAACACCATCTCGAGTCACCACATGTTTGCGCAAATGAGTAAGAAAGAAGTGCCATGCATCAAAAGTCTTACCCTCAACAACGGCAAATGCAAGAGGCACAATATTGCCATTGTCATCCTGAGAAACTACAACTAATAGAACTCCTTTATATTTTTCGTACAGATGTGTGCCATCTACCTGTACAATTGGTTTGCAACTCTTAAATACTCTGATGCAAAGATAAAAGCTCCAATATACCCGCGTCAGTATCCTAACATCCTGGACTACCTCATCTCCTTGATATGCTGGTGCAGTTTTAATCTCAACTACTGCTGATTAATCTTTTTGTATCATTGCTTCAAACCACGACGGCAAAGCTTCATAAGAAGCTTCCCAACTGCCAAAAAGGTTTGCAATTACCTTTTGCTTGGCGAGCCATGCTTTGCAGTAACTTATCGTATAATTGAATTTTGATTGCACTTCAGCAATCATAGATTTCACATTTAAAGTTGGGTCAGCTTCAACCAATGGCTTTATAACCTCTGTAATCATGTTTGAATTTAGCTTGGCATGATCTTGAGAAATTCTAGTTCCGGTGCATGTGTGACTACCATTGTATCGCCTTATAACCCAACAAAACTTTCTCCCAATAAGACTAGCCCTAATAAGCCAATCGCAACTTGTTCCGTATTGTACACACTTAGCATAAAAAGTAGTTGGCTCAGATTCACACACTCGGTAATCCACTCCCCTGCGAATGGTATAATCTTTAATTATTGCAATAACAATCTTTCTAGAACTGAATTCCATACCAACAACAAATTCACCTTTCGTAACAACAACAAGATCTACAGCAACAACAACAAGAAATAATTCTAACTATTGCTTTAAGATTCAATAATAATAATAATAATAAAAGACTACTTACTTGAATTGACATACTCAGGAAATTCTGGTGCATCCATGGCGTTTACATCCAAAGCGTGCATGAAAGAAGGCTCTCTAAATAGATGTTGGCTCGCTAGTGCATTTGCCACATCTGCAACGTTAGACTCAACTATTATATCACCTTCATCCACTTCTTCAGTTGGACCAACAATATGGTAAGTGCCCTCAAATTTCTCTTCGCTTTCAGTGTTATAAACTGTCCAGTCAATGTTAGCCTCCGGAAAATCAACCTCAACTAATTCTTCAAACTCAACATACAACTCGATAACAGGCACTTGTGCCCGTATTTGTTGGTAGATCGAAAACATCCATTGCATAGTTGCTTCGTCAACCACATGTATTATTTGAAACTGAACGAAACCACCAAACACTAAAACAGGCTGTCTATAAAGAATAATTATGACTCTCTTTAATACTTGATTATCACTACATTGACAAAGTATACTCTTAAATTCCTCATATGTTATTGCAAAAGGAATAACAATATCACGTGGATTCTCACAAATAAAACTGACACCCTCAGATGTTTGGGGAAAGATTTGACCGTTATAATATATTTTCAAACTAATACCTCTCTCCATTTCTATATTCTTACATTCTCAAAAAAATAAAACAATCTCACACTCAATCAACCTAATACCGTTTTTTCTTTTATAATACTTCAATTATAATTTTTTACTCAGGAAACGACAATACGCAATCTGTGAATTCACAATACGTAGTCTGTGTCTTTGCAATTTGCAATCTGTGTATTGACAATATGCAGTTTGTGTATTAACAATACGCAAACTGTGTATTGTCACTTTAATATTAAATAACACAATATGCTTTCTGCGTATTGCTGTATAAATATTAAAAAAATAGAATCTGCCCTTTGTGTATTATCGTCATGAATGTTTAAGCTGAAATCCACCCCTAACAATTCGTCCACTGTGAATTACACTACAGCCAAAATTTTACAAAACACCCTCACTTTCAATATTAAGGCATTATACCAAATCTTTTGTAATATCTAAAAAAATTGAGCCACAATTTAACAAGTGCATTGATATAAATAATTTTAATAAAATAATAACTTACTTATTAAGAATGATTTGATGTGCTAATAATATGTTCTTCTAGTTTGCACAATTTTTACTCAAATTATACTTTATTCACTAATAATCACATTGTTATTATTGTTAATACATACATAAATTTTATTTTTTCACTTCTCTCTTATTCTAAATTTTACTTCTGACTGCAATAATAAATTTTTCTCTTCGAATACCACGAGAAGGACGAGCTAGATTTATAGAAGTGTAGGAGGTGGAGGACAGTTACCCTCTATGCATGCTTAACGCGTGTAGAGCTGGCAATAGGTAGGGTAGGGTAGGGTTTGGCAAACCCTACCCGCGAGTTAAAAATTTTATTAAAACTCTACCCTACCTTATTCGCGGGTTGAAAATCTCTCAATCCTAATCCTACCCGCACCCTAAAATTCTAAACCCTACCTACCCTATCCTACCCTACCCGCAGATATATCAATTTTTTTCAAAGTAAATATAAAATTCAATTATTTCAAATTTTATACATATTAATAACAAAAAATAAAAAATAAAAAACTAATGCCATAAATTACTAAATTAACTAACTAATTTAGTAGTTGTTCACTTATTGTAAGTCATTATATAAGGGAGATTGTGGGTTAAACTCCCACTTTCTTCACTATATAACTAATTTTAAAAAAAAATATGTATTATATATGAGGTGCGGATAAAGTAGAGTAGGGTACACCCTAAATCTGTACCCTACTCTACCTGCAAAAATACCCGGACCGTATTGATATGTATAAATTCTAAAAAACGTTGATACAAATTTATGTATACAAAATTTTGGTAAATATAAAAAAAAAATTTATATTTTTTGTATATAAAATATCTATAACTATAAATACAATTTATTGTTGATCAAATACTGAAAAAAAAAATACCGACCATATAACATTGCTCTTTAAATATTATTTATATTAATGTCCAATCAATCAAAGCAATTACACCAATGTAGATCCTTAAATTCTATATAATCTCATCACACACTATGGGAGTAATAACACCCAAATAGGGACGACGAATATCAAAAATGCAAGATGATAATATATAAAAATAAGCATTGAAATTACAACAATAATGGTAATTAATTACATTCATATTGTGAGAGCTCAATGAGTGTGTCAGGTTGACCTTGTCTCAAGCAATCAAGGGGAGGAATAGTCATGGTTTCTTGAACCCCATAAGCATTCCAACAAAAAGGGTCATCAAGCAAGTGACCCTCATGAGGCATGAGTTCAACATCGGACATTGTTATGTTTGTGCAAGCAACTGTGTCACTGCATGCAAAGTGTATTGGAGGGGTTCTAACATCATAGGTTCCTTTTATGTTCCTGTATGACACGTCATTCACATGAACACCTGAGGTTTGGTTTAGACATCCTTGCCCCTTTGACAAGCAGTAGTATTGGTCTATGATTATGCAGTTTCTCACATTCTCCATTTCTATCTTCTCAAATCTAAGTCCTGTCACTGATCCTGTTCCTCCTTGCCATGTCTTGATCCTGATCCCATTGTCTGATTCCCTTATCTTTGTGTTCATCACTGTTATGTTTGACACACATGCTTGCGAGTTGTGCACACCTAGGCTTCCAATGCTAGAGGGTACAAATGTAAAATCATTATAATCTAAGGTTTTTTTTATGAGTAGCTATATATATTTTTTAAAAAATATATGTATATACTGAAATCAACATCATATTTTAAGAATTTAATTTTTAAGGAGTTTTACATAGATAATTAATTGTGTATTTGTCCTATTAATAAAAGTAACTAATTTTTATATCTACCGCTTAAAAAATTATGTAAATGCATGAATATAATTGAATGATAGTGTAAAGAGAGTTTAATTTTGATATATTAATAATATAAAACAGTGTTAATAAAATATAAATTAGAGTCAGATAATATTTTAAAGTAGTCTTTAAAAAATTTTTAGTCAGACACTTTAGTTATCTTTAATAAATTTTAATCATCAAAATTGTTTCAAAACTTTTATTTAATTAGCTAAATTAGTTCTCACATCATATTGTTTGTTTTTATGAAAGAGTTGAGTTGAAAATTTTAAAAGTTCTTAAAGATTATTTTTATCTTTTATTAAATAACAACAGATATTGGTTTTTTTTTTTTTATCAAAATTTGATATACAGATTAATTTGTCGATAACAAAATAAAATAAGAATTAATTTAGTATAAAGATCCAGTTTGGATGAACAATTTAATTAAACTCTTTTAAAAAAATTAAAACATAAAGATTTATATTAAAAGTAGTTTATAAATAAGTTATTTTGTATTTAGTTTTTTAGCCACAAGTATTTATTTTAAAAGAAAATGATAAAAAAATATTATAGAAGAGGTGACCTTTTTTTAACTTTATCAATATTTTAAATAATTTTTCAAAAAGTTTCATTAATTTTAAAAATGGTACTAAATATTAATGTTGTAATTAATATTTTATAAACTAAAAATTAAACAAAAAATCTCTTATAGACCTATTGAAGTTGACCCTAAAATATGTTAAAGATTAAATTGCTGGACTGAAAATTCTTTAGGCACCGATTTAGAATATTACTGATAGGGCTATTGTCCCACACCTTTGTGTCTCTGAGATACAATACATAATAGAATTAATTGCCTATATAAATTGGGGTTAGAGAAAGGTGAAGAATAGAAAGTGTTATTCATATTAATGATTGGTAGCTTGCACAGTTCCTCCAACTGCTAAAGTAATATAGTTATACGAATCACAAAGAAGAAAAATCAAAACTTGTGACCTAACTTAGCTTTTTCTGGAGAAATATTGAAGATCATTTAGATGGTTGGATGTTGGAACATTTCAATTTCAAACCTAACTTACAAACTTATATTTTTGTTGGATATGAGTTGGAGTATAGAGACACCTACCTCCCGTAAAGTACTATATACACTCTAATTGTTGAAGTCACATTTTTTTCCTTTTCTTTAGGGGTGGCAAACTGGGTAACCCGGCCTTCTTTTTTAGTTCTATGGATGCATGAACTATAAATTCTTTAAAGTTGTTAATTAAAATAACAAACATCACAGAGATTTTGTATATTATGTTAATTTAACTTACTATTACTTTTAGGAAAAACTTTGCACTATATATATATAATACCTTATGCCATGGCTAGGACCACAAGTTACACCGTCTATTTCCACATTTGAGCAACCGGGTCCAATTGAAATGCAATCATCACCTTTACAAAACACAAATAAATTAAGTTAATTAAAACTACTAAGGTGACATTCATAAATAATAATAAGATTAAAACATTGAAATCAAACTCCGCCTGTCCATAAATAAATAGAAAAAAGTTTATTACCATTGCTTATGATGGTGTTATATATACCAACATCCCTTGTGTTTCCCAAGTGGATCCCATCAGTGTTTGGGCTAAGTTTAGGTGAGTAAAGGGACACTTCATTGATGAGCACTCCTTCACATCCATCAAATTTCACATGGAACTGAGGACTGTTCTGAATTTTCAGCCCAGCCACCACCAAATTTGAGCTCATGAAGAATCTTATCATCTATAAACCAATAAGATAAAAAAAAAAAAAAACTTAAAGAAAGAAATTTTACGGGATTAAAACTGAAATTGATAAATTTACCGAATTAAAAACTTGTATAATTATAAGACAATAAACAATAATCTAAATGGATAATGGTTTGGTTGAATACTTACTGCTGGGCTATCACATGGTCCTGACACAGGCTCTCCTTCTGGACTCTGAAAATGCCATTTTTATGTATTTATTTTTTCAAGTTTCAAGATTAAATATTGATTCAGAAAAAACCAACAGTGGTAATGAAAAGTTGGTAAGAGTGTGAAATATTATAATATTATTATTGTTAATTACCCTGTGAGGTTTGCAAGGTAGATCCCACCATTGTTCACCATTGCCTTGTAAGATCCCTGTCCCGTTAAGAATCATTTGATCAAGTTTGTAGAACACAAGCCATTGATTGCGCTTATCTTCTTCAGGCCAGTTTTCTGGTCCATCTGGTGCCATTAGAGTTCCATCCACCTACACACACATTTCACATTTTTAATTAATCGTCTCTCTCCAATAATAATCATGCACCATTACCATATTGGAAAGGCCATTCTACAGTTTTTTGTAATGTTATTATATATAAATATAAAAAGGTATAATTAAGACTCCGTATTTTGAAAATAGAATAAGATAAGATACTGTGAATACAAGATATAAATAATATAGAGACATAAAAATTAGTATTTTTTTATTTTGTTGGTGGTGAACTAAATATAAAATAGAATAAATAATAAAAAGTCTAATTTATTTTATTTTTTTATATAAAATTTAGAATAAAAAATATAATTATAAAATTTTAATAATAATAAAAAAATTTTATTAAATTCTGACCAGCATATAACTAACAAAAGAGAAGTGAGTAATCCTATACTATTTGATGAAATCTCACATCATTAAAAACATCATTGATAACTACTTGATAGCTACAAATCACAAAAATTACTACCCCTAACACTCTTCGACATTTTTTTTGTCTTATTTATGTGGCACTTAAAAATTAACTGCTAAGGAAAAAGAATTATTTTTCTAAAATACAACAATAGAAAACGTTTGACACCCATACCTAAAACTCTAACAAGCACTTATGAAATTTGTTAGTAAGCTACATTTTGTTGAACTTAAGAGATTTAAAAGAAGCTAGCATATTGAAATTCTTACTTGAAACACTAGTCCTGGTTTGCATGGACCTGAAAAGATGGTTGAGGTGATCATGAAAATGTAGTCTTGTGGAGCCAGAACAACCCCTGATTCCACTTCACATGCTGCTTTCCATGCTTCCCTGAATGCACCTGTATCATCAGAGCAACCATCTCCGGCTGCACCGAACGATCTTACGTCGAAAACGTTGCAATCGGACGGCGAATTTCCGGGATCAGAGGGCACTGTAGGAGGAGCATTATAAGGTGGTGAAGGATGTTGATTTTTCTTACCCTTCTTGTGAGAATGATGTCTTCCTTCCACATTTTCCAAATTATGGACCAAAACAAGAAGAATCATAGTAATCCATAACATGAAAACCCCATGAATCACACTCATAATTCCAACACTTTTATGTGACCAATGTTGAAAACAAACAAAAATTAAAGATAAAAAAATTGTTCTAACTTGAGACTCATAGCAAATTGGCCTAGTAAGGTTATTGTTTAATTATATTTATACTCAAAACATAGATGATGTCTCATGAAGAAATTCTAGGTTGACACGTGTCAATTTCTGGTTGATTGAGAGTGTAAATGTGTCGAGGAAAACAGTTGGAAGTTTTTGGAGGCCATTTTTGGTGGTCAATGTTCTGTTTGTTTGTTTGTTTTGTTAATTAACCCTTCCTTGCATTGGTTTCTTGGTGTTTCTTCAAATTGAATCTTTATTATATTATCATCTTTTAATAATCTTAATTTTATTTTATTTTATTTTTCATTGTTGCTTCTCAATTCAATGCTGTGTGTAATGTGGTCCATCGTCATATTCATATATATGATATGCTTTTTCCTTCTTTCTCTTCTTGACTCTTCTATACATCAATTACCACTTTACCAGTTGTTTTTAAACAATTTGAGGTTCAGATTTTCTAGAAAATTGTGCTACATATTTATTCTTTCCTTTCTCTTCCAATTCTGCCATTTAAACATTTTTTTTCCTAAGTAAACTATACTTTCAATCATTAAAGATTATCATTAATAATTTTAATCATAAAATTAAAAATTAATTCGATAATAATCAATAATTCAGTTAATTTGTTAGAATACTTTTGTCGAATTTTTTAAATAGTTTTCTTAAACTGAATTAATTTTTTATAAATAAATATCGAATTAGTTTATATTTCTTCTATCTTTTATAGTTCAAAATTGTTGTTTCGTTTAAATATTATAATAATCATAAATGAATTGTTTGCAGTGAATGCATACTAGTTTTAAATTAGTTGATGTACCATTTGTTGAAACGGTAATTAACAAAATAGAGTGCTCTCCTTATTAAGAACATTATAATTATTTGGATGAAACTGATCATAAGTAAAAATAGAATGTTGAATAGAAGAAGTAGTCATGTGAATAATGAAATGTACTTGAAATTGATCAAACAAAAACTTCAAATTTGGTTTTATTATATGTAGCACCCTTTTTGTCCAGTTATATGACATTATCTTTACATGTGAGATTTACCTGACAAGAGGCCAAACCGACACATGCATGCAGCTAGGTAGCTATTCAAATTCCATAGTATATAAGACATCATAATATTTACTGCATGTGAGTTAATTATATAATTTTTAATTAGGTCATTATTATTTTTCAGTTAATATTAACTAATTTTTTTAAATTATTCTTGAAAATATAATAATAATATTATTATTATTTTTGATAATCTTACTTCACACATAATTAACCTTTGTGCATTATATATATCTTTATCTGAATATATAAAAAAATTAGCATTATCAAAATACAAATGATAATATCTATTTTCTTATTTTTTTATGATAAATTACAAATCTTAAATTTTAAAAATTAAATTATAATTTTTAAATACTAAATTTTAATATTAAACTTTAAATTCTCAAAAAATAAAGGATTAAAATAATAATTTTATAGAAAATTAATTAATATTAACTAATTAAAAATAAATTTCCTATATTTATTATTGTATAATTTAGAACAGAATCTGTAAATCACAAAGTAACATATGGTAAAATAATCTTAAAAGCTAATCATCATTATTATTGGAATTGAAACCAATTTAGGTTGGTCGAGTGGTCAGCTCGTTTAAGTAAATGTTGGGAGTTCAAATCCTGCCTAGTATATGCAGCAATTCATTGATCAACAACAAATCTTTAAATAGAGCTCAAATTCGCGAATCTAGGTTGGAGATATCGTAAAAATAAGAAAAAAATATTATTGGAATTGTAAACAATAAATGAATGAAGCTAAGCCTACAGAAGTATATATTTCGCTATAGGAAGACATAAAAAAAACATATGAACCTTTCATCAAATTGAATCACAAGAAGTTATTAACAAAACCTTGAGTCAAATAAAAATTTTATCTTTCCATATTTTATTGATTAAGAGTCTCTTCTCTTGCCTGCTACATTAAGCAAACCGTTGCTTTCTCTTTTGTGATGTCCTCTCTCTCACCCTTCGAGTTGGCGCCTTTGAACATATATATATAT
>NC_029775.3:11176021-11188846 GCF_000817695.3 Arachis duranensis
TAGCTCAGTGAAACCAAATTTCCCTCCAATTTCTGATATATTTATAACCTACACTTTATCGACTAGCATAGAGCCCATTAAATTATATTTTTAAGTAATTAATAAGGCAAATTACATAAATAAAATGATTTATATTTAATATTGTCCAAATACATTTTTTGGATAAAAGTTATATTTCGGTCCTAATTAAATTTTATGTAATTCATGGCAGATTAAAACGAATTATGCAAATGCACATCATTTTTGAGAAGTTGAAACGGATTAGTAAAGTACAGAAACTCTATATAATTTACTAGAAGATAAAATAAATTTATGAAGATACTGTAGTAAAAAGTAATTCACCAGAGTCCGTAACAATTTATGAAGAAGCATAATCCACTGCTCATAGGCCATAGCCACGAATTATGAAGAAACATAATCCTTGTATCTTTGATGTGATTATTAGATCCTAAAAGATCTATTTTAGAGTGCACAACAATATAATTTTGATGAACAAAGAGAAGTAAGTGTGAGAAAGAAAGAACAGAAGAGAGAAGAAAATTTTTTGTTAAGACTTATAAGTAAAATTATGTATTACAACTCTGTATTTTTTAAGAGAGAGAATTCTGTAACACACTATTGCTAACTAATTCATTAACCGCCTATAGTATTAATATTTCTAACACCCTCCTCAGTTTGAGGGAGAGGTCAACAAACACTCTCAGTTTATCTCAATACTTAGTAAATGATACAGCGGACAGGGATTTAGTCAAAGTATCGCATTACAATACTATCGACAAATTGCGGCAGTTTTGATGCCATATTGCGATGATTTTTGACTGCCGCTAAACATATTACGGCAGTTAAATACCCGCTAAAAGATAGCCATGGATAAACGATTAGCGATGGTTTGAACTAACCGCTGGAATAACCGTCGCGTAATAAAAAATAGTTTTGCGACGATTTTTACCCGCTACCTAATCTTGAGAAGAAATATGAAACAAACTCCTTATAAAATATAATCTAATTCTAGATGTTTATATTTACTATGCAGAACCTGATTGGCCGATAGTAAATAAGTGTTTTAATTGTCACAGTATATAGTAAGAGCTACTGATTGAGGTATTTTGAGCTTCTCAAAAGCTTTTTGATGGACATGATCTCTGCTTGTACTGCTGCAACTGCTCGATATTCTGCTTTTGTGTTGCTGCGACTGACTTTGGTTTGCTTTACACTCCTCTACGAAATTAGATTACAACCAAAGTAAACACAGTACTCAATAATTGACTTGCGATAATCTAAACTTCCACCTACCCCAATTAGCATCTGCAAATGCAAGGATACGAAAGTCAGAAGATTTCAAAAACAAAATACCATAATTTATTGTACCTTTGACGTATCTAAGTATACGTTTGACACTTTTTTAATATTGTATCGTTGCACTATGTATATATTAAATGTCAAGTCAGGTCATGGTTAAATACTACAACGCACCAACAATTGCTTGATATTATCTCAGATTCTGATACGCTTTAGAATTATTGGTTGTCAATTTGATGCTTGACATCATCAGAGTTGGTAATGGATTTGAATATTTCATTCTTGACTTTTTGAGAAGCTCTGTGGCATATTTGGATTGAGTAACTAGTAGCTGTCCCTTGGGTAAATAGTTAGCTTCCATGCCAAGAAAATAACTAAATCTTTTCAGATCCTTCAGAGAAAAAAATATATTAAGTTCACGGATTAATAGAGAGATTTCATTTGGATTATTACCGTGACAATAATATCATTGACGTAAACTAAGAGATATATAGCATAGGTGTTTGTGACTTTCATAAATAAAGATACATCAGATTTAGCATGAATAAACCCAAATTAAATCAAAGTATTCTAAAGTGTGTTAAACTAAGCTCAAAGAACTTGTTTTAACCCATAAATAATTTTGTTTAGATCACAAACAAGTGAAGAATTAGTAGCAATATAGTTCTCAGATTGAACCATATAAATTTATTCATCTAATTTACCATTTAAAAAGACATTATCAAAGTAAAATTGCTTAATATTCCGATCTAAAGACACTGTTAGAGTTAATATAATTTTGACTGTTATTAATATAATAACAGGATTAAATATCTGATCATAATATATTTTTTCATTATTGGGTGGAATTCTTTTGCCATCAACCTAGTTTTGTACCTAAGAATTCTATCGTTTTAATTGTAAAGATCTATTTATTAATTACTACCAAAGACATTAGTATTTAGTGGACTCTCTCTTAAATCTCAAATTCTACATCTTAAAAGAATTTTGTATTCTAAATCCATAGCAATGTGGTGACTGTAAGACCTATTTAACATTTTTAAAAATATCATTAGTAAAATCAAGAACAGTAGTTATAGAGGCAATTAAAGCAGTAAAAAAGTTATCTTTAGTTTTAAATCTAGTGATTATTATTTGATGAATATTTTAGAATAAAAGAGGAGATAAAATAGGAAATAATTGAATCTTAATGTCCTCCATCAAAATTATAGAACCTGGTAATGTTTGAGAACGAGACTGAGAAATTTTGTCTATTAAATTTGATAAACTGATTGAGTGATCAGAATTACTATCTGAAAACTCAGGATAAATTGATCCTTCTAAAATGTGAAGAGGAATAAAGAAAGAAAGGCACGCTTCTAATATTAATACTCTCAATAGTGATCACCATTCATGCAAATAATTTAGATCATTGATAAATCATATTGGACTAATTGTAACTTCAAATGATAGAGAGGGGTTTTTTTTCCCTCATCTCTTTTTTATTTTTATTTTATTTTTTTATGAGCTTTGGAAGTTTCTGTATGTGTCCATTTATCCAAGCCAATATAATCATATATAGCTAGTTAACCTGAATTTTGCAACAAAAAAGTGTACGTGATAAAATTATATAATGTAAAAAATATGACTCGTTATGAAAATAATCATATTTGGTGTATATTAAAATTAATCATTAAAATATAAAATATATATTAAAATAAATTAAATTAAATATATATTTAATTAAAAAAATAAATATATTTATACAGAAATATATAATAATTTATTTTAATCAGTAATTTTAATATATAAATACATTTTTGCTTTGAAATACATGGTTTGAGGGGCGGCTTTTACAGAATTAGAAGGTATATATTAATTATTGAGAGAAGAATGGAAACAATGTTTGTCTTAACCTGTCACGTGTGTACAATCATCACAGACAATCCAGTAACTTCGATGAACACAAGAAAGAAAAAAACCTAGCAAAATACAAAGGGAAAAATAATAAGATTTTAGAGATTAAGTCAGTCTTACATTTGACTATATTTGATGAAGAATTAGGAAAAATTTTAAAGAGTTTTATCGATGAAGATTTTCCAAATTTGGAGGTGGAAAAATAAGCTATGGTACAGAGACATGGAAAGCTTATTAGTAAATGATGCAAAAATGGGAAAAAAATAATTTTTTTTATCATATTTTTAATATTCGACGTAAAATTTATTAGACACCTATTTAAATATATACTCTTAAAATATATTATCAGACATATTTATTAGCAGTAGTCCGTTTCTCTTGCTTTTAAAATATTTGTTTATTAGTAACATATAATACATTTTTTGGTATGGATTTAGAATAAGATATCTATTTTTTGGGTAGTAAATATTTACAATCTTATGCTAATATTTAATATTTTATGAAATTATGATTCTTTTAAAATTTGTCTGCCAGTGACAGTACCAGTCCATTCTCCTGTATATTAATTTGTTGGTTTGAACTTTGGACTTAGAACAAGAAATATAATTATTGTACTATAGCAAATGATCAGATTTTCCAAAAGACTGCGACTAGAGATTCTTGTATGTATATGTCATCTGTGCACTTTTTACTTTAGTGTTGATGTGAGAGGTTACAGTTTACACATGTCTGTGGCTCTTGAAGTGACACGTGTCAATACCTACATACACGCGCCTAATTTAGTGGCTCATTGCTTCCTTTGTAGTTTATTTAAATAAATATAAAAAATTTAAATATTATCTAAAATATATAATAATTTATTAATTAACAATAAATTAAATCTTTAAACAAAATTAATTCATAATAAATTAATTTTTAATTTGTTAAGTTGCAGACAATAACAAAATTTTGTTATGACATTCAAAGGTCATAACTCCCCAAATATTTTATAAAATAGCTAAGACTATTTATTTCACATGTGTAATAGTACAATTAGTTTTTATTCTTCTTGTAAATCATGCACAAGGCTATGAATATGATCATAGGTTCAAGTCTTATTCCAACCACATTTTTTCCTTTTATTGTTCATTGAATATTTACCTCTTTTTTTTTATTATTTTCAATGTTATCAAATCTTCATTTCTTTATTTATACTTATTTATATTTTGATTTAATATTATAATTATAAGACATATTTTTTAAGTTTAGAATTAGAAGGATCGGATAAACTAATTATTTTAAATTATAATGATTTTACTAAATAAAATCTAACTATAAAGTAATAAATAATATAAACAAATAATTTCATACTATTTTAATATTTTATAATACAAAATATCTTTCAAATAAACTATAAAATAGATAAACTATTTCATTGCTCCTTGTAAATGCTAAGGTACATCAAAATATGTATATATCGAGAGTGTTTGGATTATTGGCGTGCGGTTAAGATATGAATACGGTTATTTTGGTTTCAACGGTTTGCATACTATCGGAATATCAATCTATATATTGTTTGCATAACAACTATGTGGTTCATAAGTGATTAATATGATTACTAGTTAAAGGTTGTCAACTTATGTGACAATGAACAGATGTCATTTTTATTGATATTCAGATTTCTTTTTCTACCTATTGTTATTAAACTATAGCAATTTTAATCTATGGTGTAGTTTAAATTACTCTATTAAAGAATGCATGTGTATAATGTAACAGCATCTAAGTTATGAGGATCATATTCTAAGACTAAGTTTGGGCAAAACAGAAGAACATTGAGTGTGATCAACTAATCTTATTTTACTTTATTTTTTATTTTGGATAGAAATATTAATTCTATATTACTTCTAAGGTAATAATTATGTTAAAATCTTAAATGCCTTTAATTAGGTGAATATATTTGTGATTAGATTTTATATTGACGCTGTGTCAAATGTTAATTTTAGTTTTAGGTGACTGATTGGCAATGAGAGCCTAGGATTCCCTTAGAAATTAAAGATTTCTTTTTCCCTTCTGAAATAAAAACAGCACCTCTATTGTAACTTTAAACAATTAGAAGGAGGAAAGTGAATTTCAGTTATTATATTTTTTCTTTTTTTTTTATTAAAGGAAGGATTTTATTAATTTGTGAAAATAGACGGTCCAAAATAGGACAACACTAGAAGAAGATGGTTTCACCAATTACATTGATTAACATGAAATAAAGATAACTTTGAGAAAGAAATAAACAATTAGACAATGACAACAGGGAAGAGGGACTCAGCAACAAGGGTTCCTGTTGGAGAAGAAATCCTCCATGAGCTTCCTCGCCCCTTCGACAACTTCAACACATGGGATCGTTCTCTGTTCGAAGACTTGCAAGTTACGCGCCAACCAGATCTTCCATAAGGTGATTGCAGTAAGGCTCCGTCTTTGTTTTCCTTGGGTTCCACCACCGCTTCGCATTACTATCTCCTTCCACCATTTCCATAACACTGTACTATTTCCAGGTAAGCCAAAATTATCAGTTTTCCTCCATACTTGCTCAACTTGAGGGCAATGAATTAAACAATGAATAATCGATTCTGGTTCATTTATGCATCTAGGACACTGGGGATTCACATTCGAAAACCTGGACCGCAGCTTGAGTTTAACTGGGAGTCCTCCATGAATAGCTTTCCACAGAAATACCTTCACCTTTGCTGGAGAATGTAAGGACCAGATCGATTGCCACACATCTTTTTGCTTGAAGACTTCCGGGAGGAACTCTATTGGCGAATGATAAAATTGGAATGCAATTCGGTATCCTGAGTTCACTTTGTAAGTATCACTTCTGTCTTTTGTCCAAATCAGTTTATCTTGTTGCTCTGTTCTTTGGGTCTGGATTATCTGCTGAGCTATAGTGGGAGGAAAACTATCGTTGATGAGCTGTGTATTCCAATTTCTGTCTGAAAGTAGCAATTGGTTCACCCAGTGTAGGTTGTGGTTGGGATTAATTAATTGGGATCTCTGAATTTTTTCTTTGTTATCACCCCAAGACTCTTCAAAGATAGGAATCATACTGCCACTCCCCACTTGCCATTTAACACCCTTTTCAATAATTTTCCTGCCTTCTAGCATACTTCTCCAGGCCCAAGAAGGGTTGTTACCTGGTAGGGCTTTTAAGAAATTGGAGAAAGGAAAATATCTACTTTTAAATACCTTGTAAACTAGAGAGTTTGTCTTAGAGAGTAACCGCCAGCCTTGTTTGCCTAGCATAGCTAGATTGAAAGCTTTGAGATCTTTGAATCCTAGTCCCCATGACTTTTGTCTCGACATACAGTGTCCCAGCTCAGCCATTGCATCTTTCTTTCATCACCTCTTTGGCCCCACCAAAACAGCATCATCTTTCTTTGAATATTCTCTAGGAGAGATTCTGGCATCTTAAAGCAGCTTAATGTGTAAATAGGAATTGCAGTCCCCACTGCCTTAATCAGCACTTCCCTCCCACTCACTGATAATAGCGATCTTTTCCACAAGCTCAGTTTCTTCACAGTCTTATCTTCTATGTATTTAAATGTTTCCCGTTTTGATCGTGACATAATTGCAGGTAGATCCAGATATTTATCTTGGGCTCCAACGTGTGGAACCTGAAGGAGTTGTGCTAGCTCTGCCCGAATCTACTGAGGAGTATTTTGACTGAAAAAGACTGATGATTTATTCAGGTTAACAATCTGGTCGCTAACTCTGGAGTAGTCTTGTAGTATTTGCATTAATCTTTGGCATGTTTGAACATTTGCTTTACTAAAGAGGATGGAGTCGTCTGCGAAAAAGAGATGACTGATTGTAGGGCATCTCCGGTTTAATTTAAGTCCAGAAAATTGCTGTCTCTGTTCTCCTCTGTGGAGCAGATAAGATAAACCCTCTGCACAGACTAGGAATAGATAGGGGGAAAGAGGATCTCCTTGTCGGAGTCCTCTTGTTGGCTTAAACAAGCCGTGAGAGTGTCCTTCCACAGTAACAGAGTAAGAAACCGTCGTAACACATTCCTTCATCCAGTCTATCCATTTTTTACAAAAACCAAGCCTCTTCATAACCTCCCACACAAAACTCCATTCAACCCGGTCATAGGCTTTGCTCATGTCAAGTTTAAGAGCTAAGTCGTACTCGTCGTACTTCTTATTCTTCAGGTAATGCATGTATTCGTAGGATATTAATATGTTATCATTAATTAACCGCCCTTTGATAAATGCACTTTGGTTCTCACTAATTACTTTATCCATCACTCCTTGCATCCTATGTACCAGAATTTTGGCTATTATCTTGTAGAATACCGTGCTCAAATTGATTGGTCTGATCTGCCCCATAGTATCTGCTCCTGGAACCTTTGGAATCAAACATATTTGGGTGTGGTTGAGGGAACGCAGCATCTTTCCCCCTGAGAAAAAACTTCTGACAGCCATAGTTACATCTTCTTTAATAATACTCCAGTAAAATTGATAAAACTTTGTCGTGAACCCATCCTCTCCTGGTGCTGAGAATGGGTTAATAGAGAAGACTGCACTCTTGACTTCCTTATCACAGATCGGCCTTGTGAGAATTATGTTCTCCCTTCTATCCACTTTAATCTCTATACCTTCCAGAGTCTCCTCCGGATCAATTGGATTTGAAGTTGTGAATAAATTTTCAAAGAATTCTTGGGCTATTCTACCAATTTCTTCCGTCTCTGATTGGTACTGACCGCTTTCATCTTGGAGCTTTTCAATCTTGTTGTGTTTATTCCTTGAACAAAATTTAGAATGAAAAAATTGTGTTTTGATCTCCCCATTGTAACCAGTTGACTCTAGATTTCTCCTTCCAATACCTCTCTTCTTTCTCATAAGCATTTTCTAAAGTTGCCTCAAGGATGAGAATCTGCTGCTTGTTAGCTCCAGCCCCCTTCAGTTTCTCGATTTCTAACTTCTTCTTGGTCTCTTCTATTATCTTAGCTGAGTTGCCTGGCTTCAGTTTCAGCCACTCAACAATGTTATGCCGACATTGTTTGAGTTTATTGAATAGCCTAAACATAGGAGAACCTGAGTATTCTGTCTTCCATGCATCTGTTACCATAGTAGTCATCTCTTCATCCCCACACCATCTTTCTTGAAAGCAGAAACGTCATTTTGGCCTCCGACCCTGCAGTTCTGATTCCAAAAGAATAGGTCTATGATCTGACCCCTGATCCTCCAAATGCAAAATTTTTGTTGTTGGGTAATCCTGCCGCCAATGGTTAGAAACCAGACAACGATCTAACCTCTCTCTGATAAAAGAGTCTCCAAACTGTCTGTTGTTCCACGTGTATTTAATTCCTTCATACCCCAAGTCACTTAAATTGCCACCATCAAGAAAGTTCTGAAACTTTTCAACAGAACTAGTTGCTTTAGGCCTCCCTCCCTCCTTCTCCTGATGAGCTATAATAGCATTAAAGTCTCCCAGAACTAAGAATAATTCCTCTCCCAAGTTGAGAATTTGGAGTAGCCTATCAAACTGCCCACTCCGTTGATTTTCTTCACTATGCAGGTGCACTGCAATCACATTCCAAAATTTGTTTCTGCTAGTATCCAGAACTTTGAAATGGATAAAGAAGCTTGCTGATTCCATAACATTAATCTGCACCTCAGTCCGCCATGCTAGCACCAAACCTCCAGCAACTCCTATAGGATTCACACAAAAACTGTTCGGAAACCCCAACCTCTCACACTGCCTTGTAACAAACGAAGAGTTGTTCTTTGTTTCACATAAGAACATCACTTCGGGGGAATGAGATCTGTTGATCCCTTGTATGTTGTGAACTGTAAGGGTCTTCCCCAAACCCCTACAATTCCACATCAACATCTTCATTGATCCTTGGGTGTCAATTGTGGGCTGGCACCCTCTCCCGTTTCAGCTACCTTGATATTCTCATGCTCTGCCTTCGTTTCAATCTTGCTACTTCTCCTTTTAATTCCAACGACAGAACACTTCCCCGGCTCCACTTTCCTAGCTAAGTGTTTCAACTTTTGTTTTTTGTTGCCAATTTTGTTGATATTAAACGCCTCATCATCTTGGGTAACTCTCATTTCTGCAACTGGAATTGTTGTCGTGTCTTTCGTTATTATAGCATTCTCAATAGCCTTAGTTGAATCTGAAGTAGCTTTTTTCCCACTCTGCATTAATATCACACCCAATGTTTTTCCTTGATTCAATTGACTAGAGTTCTCCTTTTCGTCTATTGAGAGACCAGCGAGACTTTTTAGCAGACTAACTGGGTTGGTTTTTTGCGCTGATCGTTACTCTGCCAGCCCGCCTTTTGTTGATTAAAATTGGGATTCTCCTTCATTTCCTCTATCTTTCTTCCCACCTGGTCCGCCCTTAGCCATTCCCCCCACTTCTCCTCCTTATCCCCCTCATGGTTCTCCATACTTAGGTTACTGGAACAGTTCCTGAGTTCATGACCTAGATGGCCGCAAAGAAAATAGAAAATTCCAATTTTTCATATTTTAATCGAATCTCTATAATCTTCTTATTTGGCCCTGCGATTTTTATCACCTGTTGTAGCTTCTTTGTAACGTCTAGATCGACTCTGACTTTAACAATTCTAGTCTCCCTTCCTCTCATCAGAAACAGCCCCACCTCTAGCACCTCTCCCATCGAGTCACCAATCTTCTTTTCCAATTCTTTCGTTTTGCAATATTCTGGTAGTCCCCATAGTTGGATCCAAATTGGGACAGTTGAAAAATCTTCTGTTGCTATATCCATATCCGGAACCCACCGTTTGATATTGAATATATAATTCTTGAACAACCAAGGGACTTCCTTCTCTATTCGGAGTAAGTCTTGTTCCTTCTAAAAAAAGAACTGGAAAACATTTTCACCATGATCTATCACTCTCATTCCCTCCAGCTGTCTCCATATAGCTGTCATGGCAGGATCTATTGTACCAATAGTGAACAAATGATCCGCAAGTAATCTTCCCACTAGGCTTCTCCTACATTCCTCCAAACCCCTTTCAATATCGATTGAGTCAAATAGGATTACTCCCTCCCTCCGTAGCCTATTATTCTCCTCCTCATTAGCTATCTCAATCACTTCCCTTCTCAATTATAATTACGATCCAAGAGATTTCCACTGAGATGAGAATTTTAAAATTCTCACAAGAACCTCAGTTGGCAGCCTAACACCCTAACATAGTAACTAAACCCTAGCAGAGCACTTAGATGAGGAATTTGAAATTCCCACTTTATGTTATTATATTTTTTCTTAATAAGAAGCCAAGAAAAATATTAATGAATTCAATTCTATTGTAAATTCAAATCCATGTGTTGGAACACCTTGTATTAATGAAATGAATTATGATTTCGGAAACTGAAGTATAAAACTCTTCTTACCAATGATCCTTTAGGTTAGATTCTTCACCTTCTTTCTTTTTGCATCTCTTTTTCTTTTTCACATTCTGGTTCTTCTTATGTGAAGAGTGAACTGAAGTATTATTCACTATTATTAGGAAAATCATCATACCTATTCCAATTTCCTCCTTCTTATTATGCTATTACGATTAACACAATGATTACAGGTAATCTGCATCCAAATCAAGCAGATTAGAACCCCGTCGGTGACAATTGCATTCACAAATCTTCTTTACCAGAAAAGTAGGCACGACGAAGTTTGTGTTTGGATTGTGGGTGGTTAAACTCGAGTTTGAATAAAAGTGATTTTATAGAATTAATTTTTTATAGAAGTAAGTTTGTGTCAACATGATTTATGTTTGGCAACTCTTTATCAAAATTGATTTTGATAAAATAAATATTGTTTGGATAATATTAGTTAAAATCACTTTTAGATAGATAATTACTTAAAAGGACATGACATTAAATTATAATACAACAATGCTAGGGAACCAACTTTATATAAGCCAAGAATCAGCCAACTGGTAAACCAGAAGCACCGGTGACTTTAACCGGATGTTGCTACTGATAGGCACACAGATGTTTCTTTTTCTTGTAAATTGGATGGTTTTGGATATGATTTCTATGTTTCATGTGTTACGCATTAATAAAACATAATTAATTATATGGAACCAACTAATGAATGATCAAAGCATCTGTTCAGTGATTCTCTCCTAACACTAGCGTATCTTCCCTCATGTTTTGAACGTGGTCAACAATAATTTAACAAATAAATTAAATTATAAATTAATAAAACTAATTATAATTAATTATGTTGTTCCATTCTTGGCTGATTATTAATTGGTTCCATATACTTTTCTGTTATTATTATAATATTATTTTTTTATACATGTTTAATATTTTTTTTATACTTTTTTCTTATATGTTTTTTATATAATATATTTTTAATACTCTTAGTACTCTTTTTTAGTACATTATAATTTTTAACTATTATTATTTATGATTAATTTTTTTATTTAATTTATTTTACCTAATGAGATCAATAAATTCTATTAAATATAAATAATAAATAATAAAAAAGAGTTCCTATAGAGAGGAATAATAAGAATTTAATAAATAATGCAACAACATGTATAAAAGATAAAGTTGGTAAAAGAAAAATAAATATTGAAGGTATTAGCTAAAAGCACGTTAGTGCAACAGAGAAACTAGAAATTATTGCTTCTTGTAAACGTGATTTTATGAACAAAATCACTTCTGCGTTTATAGGGAAGAAAACTAGCCAAACAAAAAAGTGAAACTTTTAAGAAGCTTTAACGTGTTTTTTTCCTTCAAACGTGATTACCAAACATACCCGAACTTAATCCATGTTCATTTCCACTGGAAACAATCTCTGCTACTCATTTCCTATATATAGACACCATAGCCATAGGCAGGGGCCAGTTCTATTTACAGCCACGTTGAGTTTTCTCTTTTTCTCTTTGTGTCTGTCTCATCAGGTTTTTAGATGGGTTTGAGGGTCCATTATTCTTCATTATTGGTGTTCTGTGTGTTGTTATTCCAAATACTTGTGCTTGTACAGTAAGCAAAAGCAACAAAGTTTTACAATGTAATGCATTCACTGAGGATGATTGAAAATTGGTTTATTTTTTATTTATTCAGAACCTCTAATTTGTTCTTATTTAATGCATATGGTCTATAGACCATGGGAACCTGTTTATTGAGTATTTATTGGTTTTCTATTGTGGGAGTTGGAGCATTTTGAATTGAATATGTATTTCTTCAATTGTTAAGACAAAGATAATAGTAACATGATTTAACTATGACACAGGCTGGACTATCCTATACTAATGTTTCCTAATCACTAAATCTTATTGACTACTAGTGTGCTCCCTTTATATGTTTGTGAATTTAGGTTGCAATATAAAATCATGACTTATAGAGTGAGAGAGATGCGTGAGAGAGAGAGAGAGAGCGAGAGGAGTATCGACGACTGGAGAATGAGTCCTTCCCGTTTTTGTGAGTAACCTTCTTGAAGACATATCAAAACGAGAGCTGTTCCATTTGTTCAACTGGACGGGACGCATCAATGACATTTATCTATTCCGAAAATGAAAAAGCGGAAATATCTACATGTTTGCTTTCATTCGATACACAACGAAAGGAGGGACGTTGAAAGCTATAGCAGAAATGAATCGAGTGCGGCTGAGAG